>NW_027508833.1:29305000-29800000 GCF_051911475.1 Siphateles boraxobius | reverse complement strand
TCCCTGTTAATAAAGAGATGATAAATAATACTGGTAATATAAATATTGGTGTTTATTATGTACTGTTATATTGGTAATATGAATGAAAATAATTAGATATTCTTCCTTGTGTTCATTTTGTGAAAACCCTTGAGGGGAAACATGTCTTGAATATTTAATGATGCTTTGGTTACTCTAATCAATCTTTTTCACACACACTGTATAAATGACTGTTATTGAGGCAAATGAATTTGATTAAAGCTTTTTAAATGAAAGGCTGTCTTAAAGGTATAAAATCATTCAAATACAACACCGAGATTCAGTGATTTAAATCAACAAAGAAAAAGCTCCTACAGCATTATATCCAGGCACACACATTCCCTAAGAAAGAAACCTCACCATGCCCTTATTAGTATTTGTTGCGTTTAGTCCA
The DNA here is from genome assembly GCF_051911475.1 of Siphateles boraxobius. Classification (NCBI taxonomy): domain Eukaryota; kingdom Metazoa; phylum Chordata; class Actinopteri; order Cypriniformes; family Leuciscidae; genus Siphateles; species Siphateles boraxobius. Next base: position 29,799,588 of record NW_027508833.1, on the reverse strand, counting down.
GGCAGGGTGTCTACCTACGCAATCAGCATCACAAATCTGCTTTGAAGACTTCTTCGTTAGCCATGACTGGGGTTAGGGACTAATTTAAGTACCACTCAAACCCAGCGAGAAGCTCTCCAGTGTTACTACATCACATTTCTCCAAGAGCTCACTAGGGGAATCGTGTAAAGAGACATGTTCAGTGCTGAAGTAGATGCTAATAAATGCATTCAACAAAAGTGCACCATGTCTGGGAGGGCCCTAAAATACAGAATTGACTCAACCGAAAAACGTCCATGTGATTAATTTAAACAACAAAACCTATAGCACTTGCACATAATGGGAGTTTTTATAACGGTTGACCAATAATCAGGACTGGAAGTAAAGCACTCTATTGAAACGCACTCGTAGCTCAAAGGTTCTCACTGATCAGACAAGCCAAGAGAAATAAACAGGGTTTAAAAATAGCAACTTGTCCACTTTAGAGCAAAAGTGGAATAAGAGCTGAATCCTGTGGGGAGTTGTTTTCTTTTTAATCCTGACCCCCCCGCAGCTATATTTTCCATCTGTGTGAGCCCACTACATCATCAGGAGACTCAAACCTGCCAAACCGTCTGAAGCACAAGCACAGCATTTTTTCCACTTCCTGTGTTGATGATCTAATAGTAGAGTTCTAGAATCAAAAGTGCTTGGTTCTAAGAATAAAAAACATTGGTCAAAGGCGATTCTACCCAAAGTTCTTTTGTTCTTTTCAACAGTTGCTTCTGTAGTGTTTTATGGTGAACTGTAACCAGGTTAATTGTCATTCAACAACTCTGTATTCATCCTAACAAATGTGAAATGTTTTTTTAATGTCTCATAATGCGTTCTATATAGCAGAATGGCTGAGATAATGCAGATATATGCATAATACAATTTAATGGGGCCATGAAATGGAAAATCAAAATGTCCCTGATATTTACACATATAACAGTCCGTCCAGAAAACCACCGCACTTTCGCTGCATAAATTGCAGATTTCCGCGCAAAATATGAGGGGCTTGCATGATTTCATAATCCCTGCATTTTCGTTGCAAAAAAGACATTTCTTAGCAGAAAGTTGAAAGATGTTGCGTTTACTTCACACAAGAGCAGCCATTTCCCCCTGTTGCCATGGGAACGTTATGAAGTGACGTAATTACGCGACGTGAACATCAACGAAAAGCTGCAAACCCCGCGACGAAAAAAAGATGAGAACTTAAATATTCCCTGCACTTTCTGTGATGTAGTATGCTTGCTTATCATAGGAAGTACTAAGAAATGCCCCTGACATTAAGGTAATAGCCTAGTTAGAACAGGGTGTTGGGGAATCACTTTTTTTTTTTTTTCATCAAACAGTTTTTACAAGTTCTCGCAGTTTTTGCAAGTTTCCGCAATTTCAGCGCATAAAATGTCATAAATATCCCGCATATTCCATCGCATTTTTTAAGAAAATGTGCCGCATAATCAAGGATTTTTGCCCGAAACAATCACAAAAAAACTCCGTATTTTTCTGGAAAGACTGATATAAGAGGTTACTTGATATAACTTGATATAAGAAGTTTTACACTTCAAAGCTAACTCCACAGTTTGAAATATGAATTTTTATTTTCCACTCTTCTGAAACGCCAGGATTTGAAATTGCTCTACACACCCCTTATCATACAAATCAAGGTCTATTACAGGGCTGGCCATTTCAAACAACAAAACATACGTCACACAACGGAGTGCTTTTGACAGTGAAAAAAAAAAAAAAAAGTGACAAGGAAAAACATTTACACTTTGTAAATTATCCTCCAGAAACACAATATAAAATTTATTTCATGATTCCCTTAATACAATTTTTCTGAAATATGTAATTGTTGAATTTAAAGGATTTAATTTATTATCCATTTTACAATTTCACATAAACACTGCTATTATGAAATTGTCATTCTACTTCTCAAAAATATTAAGCAGTACAACTGGTTTCAACATTGATAATAATAAGAAATGTTTCTTGAGCATCAAATCAGTATATTAGAATGATTTTTTTAAACTTTTTCTCAGGTAAACATCACACTTCAATCAGATGTACATCAGATACTATATATTGAGTATCTTCATATCAAAATCATACACACACGTCATACAAATATATGCCCATATATACACACACAATACAGTAGTGTTTGCCATACATCTACTCATCAGAAATGTAAATTTTTTTTAAACAAAACAGCAAAAGAAGAAGAAAGAACTATGTACATGTAGGGAGTAGTCTTTCTGTGTATTCTAAATATTAACTAGAAAATGAAATCAGGTCTTCGAGATGTTGCATAGCTGGTCCACTTTTTCCAGCACAAAGCAATTTGTTACAGTTTATGAATTAAAAATGCTGTTATCTTCTCCAATTTCTGAAGGATCATGTGACACTTAAGACTGGAATAATGATGCTAAAAAAAAATCAACCTTGCCATCACAGGTATAAAATCAATTTTCATTACATTTTAGAATATATTATCTATTACTATTCAGATAATACTGTAATAATATTTTACAATATTAATGATTTACTGCATTTTTAATTAAATTAATGTTCCCCAAGCCATAAGTGCCTTCTATCAAAAACATATTTGGGTTTAGTAAGATTTTTTTTAATGGCATTTTGTGTATTCAAAAGTTAAAATTCTACATATATATAAAAATATATCTTGAACTCAGTATTAATCTGTTATTTGACTGATTTATTCCCAGAAGTATACAAAAACAAAAATTCTACAATAGTAATAGATAATAGTTTTTTGGAGAAAGCTGTGAACTTGTTCTCATAGTCAGTCACTCATTCTCTGAGAAACCTGACTTGCTCTGACATCGCAGTGAAACCATGGGAAAACCGATGGAAATTTTAGCACTTTTTTCCTTCATGCCATTTCTTCCTGTGTGTGGGGGGCGTGTGAATTTCCCATAAGAGTCGTGACTTGTGGGTCCCCGGAGTAAAGCACAGAGGTGTTTACATGATAAATGCATCTTGATATTCCGTATCAACTATCCCATCCTTCCTCTCCCTCACTTTCTCCAGAGAATCATTAACATTCATACTCACGCAGCAATTCACAGAAGGAAAAGACAGACTGATGAATCGCACCTTCAAATCGCCAAAAATAACACTCTCAAGAGTAACATATTTTAACACCCAAACACAGATCTTCACCTACTGCCAGAAAGTAACAAGAAGAAAGTGGTATTACAAATTATGAAGCTGGTTTCAGCACCTCTTTGTACGGTAAACAAACATTGGCCAACCTGAGCAACAAATAAACATGAACACTGAATACTTGTTTAGGTCCACATTTAATTTCCAAGATTAACCAATTATCAACAAAACAAACAAAGTGTGTGTGTGTGCGGGGGGGCAAATACTCGATTCACAAAGTAAAAAATATCTCACCAATTTCCCCATGCATCTCTGCTGTCCAACTCCATCCAGGCACTTGTGGTGGATGCCCATCTTGCAGGCTTTGCACCGGAGCCCCAGCTTAGCATTGGTGCCTAGCAGTTGAGGTCATATTGAGTTAATATCAGGTTTAAAAGTCAAAAATATTGAACATGTATTGAACAACTATTTGTAAAAAAACAATGTTATATTGCTGCAAAACAAAAAGTGATCAATAAATACAGGTCACAGTTGGAAATTCCCACATGTGCAGTTTTGCTGTGAAATTCAATAATCCAGAGTAGCAGTTTGTTCTTTTCCATCCACTATTAATTTTTAATTAAATATTATTCTAAATAAATCTTTGTATATTATTATTAAAGGGTTTAAGGGGTGCAATTCTGCAAGTGTTGGTTGATGGTCATCATTCTGGCCTACGTTTCTTTTGCCTAAAAAGAAGATCCCTTATAAGCCGATCATCAAATTATGGCTTCACAGTCCCAGAAACACTTGCAGAATCCAAAATGATTAGTAGTACTGGAAAATGCAGGTGTTAATGCTGTTGCTAAGCTGAACAGAGACAGCAGAACACAAACAATACCCAAGCGTAAAGTTTGAGTACGCATGTACAAGAAGCTATCTAATAAAACAGCACTCTTCTTATCTAACACAGGAATCCTTAATCCTGCTCTTCTATTTGCTCACTTTCAGCATTTGATATCACCACAGCTGGTGCGCAGGACATGCATTTAGAGACACGGTTTTATTGATTTAGACGGTTTATGGATGGACTTCGAGGAAGAATGAAGGAGGAAGAAGTAGCTATGCATGTGTGCTTTGCCTGCTATCAGAATTTGTACATAACATTTTTGTTCATTTGAAAGCAGGGAATGTAAATCTACTCAAAAGTCATTATGTGTAAGCAGTGAAACTCGGAAGCTGCATACAAAATGTAAACAAAATGATAAATAAATTCACCAAGGGACAGCATGTTACAACATCCATTATCTGCTTTTTACAGTAGCAACACTCTTGTGCCATAAAATAATAATAAAATCCTTTAATCCATAAACGCCTCTGACTCCTCTTATTATGATAACTCCGGGTATTGCGTATTTAAATATTAACATTACAATTAAACGTATTTATTACTGCTAGTGCTGAATGCTTTATTACCCCAAAAAATCAGCTCGTTCCCATCACAAATTATGAATCCCTTTAATGCATGCTTCTTTGATGATCTGTAGGTAATGAAGAATTAATAAGGCTTAATTGCTTACAGAAATTAAAAAAGTGCTTTGTGCAGGATAAACATAATCAGATTTTATTGCGGTGAGACAATGAATACTAATTACTGAAAAAAAAGTGTGTTAAAGTCATTAGTCTTTACAGCTGCTTCCCAAGAGCGAGCTTGAGAATAAAATCACCTATTGGTAAAAATCTCAGTCTCTCCCAGTTTGATACCATATCTCAGCAACACACACAATAGCTGTTTTCATTAACTTTAAAGGTACATACACCATGTAACCTTTAGCGGTTAATAAACAAAACTGCATGCCTCTTGCGGAAAAACATTGTAGCCGGAGCTACTTCTCTCAGTTTATGTTTATGAGGAGTCACTCAGGTACTTGGCTACTGTGCAGCAGTTGTTGTCCTGCCAGGGCTAAAATAGTCCAAATAGAAACACTTATTATAGGCATGCTATAGTGATTGAGGATAAGACAAAAAACATGATTTGGAAAATGGATTCATGATGGACTCACTCGTTATATAAACATTTGTAACAATATATATATATCAGCATGCATAGCAAAGCTCTGGAAAATAACAACACACACAGAATAACTTAATCTATATTCTTTTGGCAGGAAATAACGTTCAAAAACAAACCCCTCAATCCCCCGTTGCTTGATATTGACCGCTCTAGTGAAAAATTCTATTAAGCATTGAGGAGCTACTTCATCATATGCATTTCCTGAGAGTGCTGAACAAGTCATTATGAGCGCAGAAGCAGGGAGAGGATGGGGGAGGGTGAAGGGGGTTATCTTATTTTGATTTGGTTTCTAAGGAGTTCAATTCATCATCAAACAGAACAGACTTACCGAACACCTTGCCTGCTCCCCCTTGGCAAGCTAAAAAAAAAAAAATTACAGGAGAGAATCCCTCTTGCATTACAATTATTTCATGTATCATAAAAAATAAAATTGTGGTCACATAAGTCAACATGACATTATTTACAGCTCATTCGAGGTTCGTATATGTTGATTTTTAAAACAAAAAAGTCTCTCTGAACGACGCAGTGTAATAGCCTTAAAGTACTAGTTCACCAAAAAATGAAAATCCTGTCATCATTTACTCACCCTCATGTCGTTTCAAACCTGTATGACTTTCTTTCCTCTATGGAACAGAAGAGGAGAATTTTTACAAAAAAAATCTGTTTTTTTGTCCATACACTGAAAGTCAATGGGGTCCAAAAGAATATTTGACCACAATGACTTTTATTGTATGGGGGGAAAAAACACTGAAAAAATTTTGTGTTTGGTAGATAAAAAATAACAATAAAAAAAGAATAAATGATAACAATTCTCATTTTTTAGGTGAACTATTCATTTAACTACACAAGATCAAAGAGTAGAAAAAATTATATGTTCTTGTTTTTGTTTTGAGTGGCTTTAAGATTTAAAACGATAACTGAAATTATTTTTATAAAGAAATATGAATGTGAAATGATTAATAGGATGAAAACATCAGGTCCCGCTGTTGTGAGAATGACTCATTTGCCCCTGTCTGCTACAACAAGCTGCTTCCAGCTATCCATCGATTAATCAAACATCACATGCTCAGTCCAGACTCTCTCATGCATCCCTGAGCTGATTACTTCAGCCTCGGAAAAAATCTTTAATGCATCTTTAATGCGTTTAATGGTCGCGTATTTATGTGTAGAGTATTTTTTTCTGGGGTCGAGAGATGGCACTGGACAGAACAATTATCATGAAATTCTTCATAATGTAAACAGCCTAGACACACTTTTTAAAGTGAGATCTAGTTCAGGCCATACTTAAATAAAAAGCCTGAAAGAGATATTACAATGTTTTTTTCAAAGTTTTTTCAAAGTTTTAAATGTTTGCTCTTTTATTTTAGGACTTGAAAATGATTTCATCATTCAACAACACTTGCAAAAGCTGCATGAGATGTTATGTGGACTTCATTTCAATGCTGTTAATGTCATCAGTTGCCCAATGGAATTGGAATCCACCCACACAGACAGCCAACCATATTCCCAATATGCTAAGCCTCCTTTTATACTTTGATATACGGCATGGTTTCTGTGTCTTCAGAAATAGATGCCTCTGCTCCATCCAAACATGAGAGAACATCACCATGAAAAATGTGTTGCTCTCCGTTCCAGAAACTGCTTTGTAAATTGCTGACTGACATTTTACAATAAACTCAATACCTAGAACTGTTAACACAGAACACACTTGTTAAAATCTTGTTCTGAAAGAAATACGCAATCAGTTTATGATCAGTAAATATCTTTACAGGTGCACAGCTGACCATTAAACCATTTCTTTACCCACAGAGCTGAGTGGGTGTTTCTTCCATTTTTGCCTTTTAGAAAAGACTCACTTTGCACACCCACACTACTTAATATGTCTACTAACAATGTCCAACAGTGAAAATATATGCAACCAGAATGTCATTTATTTTTGTAAAATACTTTTTTGAATAATTGACCAAAATTACAGCTTAATTGGAAATGATCCCCAATTAAATGAAACTAAATGAATCCCCTAACTAAAAAGGGGCAAAATTGTTGGTTATGGTGTGATTTTTTTTTTTAAAGTTTATATAAACAACTTTCACAAAATAAATATTGAAATGGTTTATGTTTATTTCACTGTTACTAAAGAATTCATATTTTATGATTGATTTTCATACTTTAAGATTGAAAGTCTGGGTCTGAGAACAAAATCAATAAAGTAAAATACAGTAAAACAATACAGTAAAACAATGAAACCTACACAAAGTGAATAATAAAAAATGATGATGATGATGGCAAAAACTAAAAACTGTGTCATAAAAGTGGCCCAACTTAATCACACACGCACGCACACACACACAAACACACACACACAATTAAATACATAAATACTATTTAATCAAGGTGTACTGTTTGACAAGAAAAAAAATAATTAAACAGCTTAGCAACAGGTCAGGTCTCTGTATCTCCAGCTCATATACCAAATTCACCATGCCATTGGCTAACACAAATAACCATGGAAAACCTAGGAATGTGATGCTGAAACCAAGTTAATTGCAGTGTCCAGATATCTGATCCAAATGCTGAGATTTGGGTCAGTGACATGTGGGCTCATATTTAATCAACCTGTAAAGATTTGGGTCAAACACAAGTAAACAGGTGTATACCTGTGGAGATTCAGGTCACACACAGGTATCCTGATATCCGATCCACATGTGGAGATTTCACGGTTAGTTATTTAGTAATGACCCATTAGTCACAGAAGGAAATTGAGACTTGACACACAAGCAGAAGAACTCATAAAATTTCATAAAATTCACCTTCCTGCATGGCAGTAATCAGAATGCTGTGGGATAATGAACCGACAGATCATCCCTCATCTAGTGCTGCGCAAGCTCAGGTTTCTTTACTACAAAGATTTAAAATGCATCATTTGGCCTCTTGAAGTCCTTTTCATGAGGATGTGCCAGGACCACATTTGGAGCCCTGCACTCATTAGTGTGCTCTTCTGAGTGAGTGTTAGTGAGCTAAAGAAGTGATGAGGCCTGACAGATATGCCAGCCACAGCCAGACAAGACGCACTTGTCCTCTCTCTTTCTCTCCCTCATACACACACACTGCACATTCACAAAAACACAAAACACTATTTAATACGTATTCAAATATACTAATATATAAATATATATATATATATATATATATATATGTGTGTGTGTGTGTGTGTGTGTGTGTGTCTGTGTGTCTGTGTGTCTGTGTGTCTGTGTGTCTGTGTGTCTGTGTGTCTGTGTGTGTGTGTGTGTGTGTGTGTGTGTGTGTGTGTGTGTGTGTGTGTGTGTGTGTGTGTGTGCGTGTGCGTGTGCGTGTGTGCGTGTTCTGTTGACCCGTTGTGCAGTGGAATAAATAACGATTTCTTTTCAAACAGGTGGACATCTGTCCGCCTCACCACACACACACACTCACACACACACAAATTGAAAGCTGAGCCACAACCCCTTATTGCCTTCTCTTAGGATAAACCCTGAAAATACCTTAGTGCAGGCTTAGCTGAGCACATACAGTGCTTAGCATAAGTGAACACACCCATGCTAAAGTAGACAAAAAAAGAGGAATGAAAAAAAAAAACATCTTTTGGAAATTGATCTCAATGCCTTAATTAAAAAAATTAGGAAAATTCAACCTATAAAGGACACCAATTTTCTTTGTGAATGAATAGTGTAATGTAAATAAATAAATGTTCTTCCTTAAAATACAGGGTGCATAAGTCAGGACACCCCTATGTTAAATTCCCAGATTCCCAGGCAGGCAGATTTTAAAGGCCAGTTATTTCATGGATCCAGGATACTGTGCATCCTGATAAAATTCCCTCGGGCTATGGAATTAAAATATCCCCACATCACACACCCTTCACCATACTTAGGGATTGGCATGGGGCACTTTCCATAAGATCATCTCTCAAAGCAAATCAAACCAGCTATTAGGCTAACTGAAATAAAACCATGCCAATCTCTAGGTATGGTGAAGGGTATGTGATGATGTGAGGCTATTTTAATATAATACATGAATATTAAAATGAATATTAAATATAATTTGGCTTTTACTAGGCTATAATAACAACGTTACAATATTTTAATGATACAAGTACAAATATAATAAATATTTAATAAAGTGCACATATTTAGCAAAATATATATAGAATTCTATATATAATTTGTCTTACCAACTAACGTGCTATCAAATGGCTTTCCTGAAGTAAATGTAACATTATGTGACAGCCTATTGTTCTCCAGCTGTTTTATTGACCTCTTTCCGCAGTTGAAAAAACTGATTGATCGATATTATGTATATATTATGTGTGACATAAACATTTCGGTATGTTGTACTGTATATTTCAACACACCTATTGTTCATTCATGTTTATTTACTATTAACTAGTAAAATAGTAGCCTAAAAGATGTTTGGTTCACGACCACGATCTTTCGCGTCACATTTACAAGCGCCAAAACGCTATTGTTTGAATTTCGTAATAAAATTGACAGAATCTGAGAGCTGATGATTTGTTTCATATCAAAAGTAACCTTTTCTGTCTAGTCTGTCGGTGTCAGTGTCCTCTTTGCTTTGAGATTTTTCTCTGCGTTAGAAAACGGATGTGTGGCGTGAGAGCGTGTGAAAAGTGTCAATTGCGTGAGTTTCACGCTGAATGATTGAGAGTTGGCACCCCTCCTCTCTCTGAAAGGTAGATTTTTTTTCTGGCCACCAGTTCAGTGTCCGTCTACTCGGCTTCCATCTTCACCTGTTCTCCACACTGCCGGAAAAAGTCATGACGTGACCATACGTGCCACTGCCTAAACGGAAACTGACTGGTCTTCTTTTTTTTAGCGGTGTAGAAAATGGACAAACAGCTCTCAGAGAGAATAGGTTGTCATGTCCACACATGCATTTATTTATTTTAAAAAAAATGGCTGCATTTTGCATCATATAATTGCATAGGCTTGACATCGCAATTGCGATATGATTAATCGTGCAGCACTAATCTCATGGAGTCTTTAACTCATTATGTTGTGCCAATCTATCATTGTTCACTGTTCTCTAAATGGCCAAATCATTGTGTGTTGGCGTCGTCCAAAGTAACAAAACAGTGTCTGGTGGCCAGACAACAGATGGGTAATGCAATATTCTGGATTATCCGTTCAAATCGTTCATATTGTCGTCAAATCTAAAATCATTATGTTAGGGATCAAAATATGCTCCTCTTTCTAAACAAGCACAGCTGTGTTTGTGCGTTTCCTGTTTAATGATACTCTTGAGCCTGTCATCGGTATATAAAGATAAAACACATCCTCTTACCTACAATCATGTGGTTGCAGATGTCACAGAATTGTGGCTTCTTGAAGATGTGTTCTAGAAAGGTGTGTGCATTGGAGTCCGTCTGGCGGGGGGCACGGGATGGAGAACAGATTGTGATGGGTAGGTTGCCCGGGATGACGGTGGGCAGCGGAGGAGGTGGTGGAGGAAGGGACATCGCTGGGGAGGCTGAGACGGACATACCGATGGTGCTCAGATGACCTGTGCTGCTGCTGACATCCGAGAGCAGTTCGGTTTGAAACTTCACATCCTCGATCGGCCTTTGGAAAAAATTATCAGCGCTTTTGCTGCGAAGACTCTTGGTCTTGAAGGACAGTGAACGCTTTAACCTCTGCAGCTGAAATAAACACAAAAAAGAGTAAAAAAAAAGAAAAAGAAGAGGCATCTTTTAATGGTCAACTCCATATGGCGTAAACAGCCCCCAAAACATTATACTCTGTGAGTGGGTAATTTTTGATGCTTGCCAGGTGTCAAATGAGGGCATTCTCTCTGAAACAACCTCCAGATGATTATATGATCTCTTCAGACATCATATGTTAACCCAACCTCAACAAGGCTAAAATTACAGATTATTTATGTTCATGTAACTCACTGAGCTTAAAGGAAAAAATGAAAAAAGACAAAGCAGAGAAGGATGGGCTGTCATGTCTCTTGGTACGTAACCTCTTTGTGCGGGAGCACATTACCCATGATAGCAGTCATACACTGACAGCTCTCTAAATTAGCTGACAACACCCACCAGGATTATCTTTGCCTACTAAAAATGTCCTCTAGGACACACCAACCTGCACTACTTCCTAAGTACTGTGCACAGGAACGCAATTCAAATCTGAATAAAAATGAAAAGTGGCCAACAGTAAAGGTTAGACAAGAGTACTCATACATCTTAACAGACTTAACGAATCTTAAATATGTTTGAGCTTTACTTTCTCCTCAAATATTACCAATATATGAACAAAGTGATAAATGGGACACAAATAAACATATTTCTAAATGTAAGGCTATAACCATATATTTAGGATTGGGGAGACCAGTATAGTAGTTTAAAATAAGCATGAAATTCAAGATGTGATAGTCTTTTCTTCCCTATTATGATGTATCTGAGTGAAATGGTTTCTGGAATGAGAAAAATGTATGGAGGGATTTGATTGGATCGTGGAAGTTGAGCGTTGCTAATAGGGATGCACCGAATGTTCGGCAAGCGAAATTATTCGGCCGAAAATAGCAAAAAAAGCACTTTCGGTGTTGGGCCGAATAAGTAAAAAGACCGAATAAATTTGACCAAACAATGACGTTTTTGATGACGCAATCAAATAGTAACCAGCGTAGAGTGAGAGGTGCGCGCTTTATAAATGCAGCAAACATTCCCCCTTTGAGCAGATAACAAAAGAGCTCCTCTAATGCATCTGTGGCAGACGTTATACCCTTACTTGCAGCACTAAAGTGTCTTTTAACCCTCTGTAGTTGACAAACGCGGTGGCGCGTTTTGCTGGATTTTTTTCACATAGCAGCAAAATAGACTTAAATACTCCGTCATTTATGGTCATACAGACTTAAGAAATATGAAAAAATAGACTGATAAATGTCTACTTGTGTCCACTTACAATCAAAACAAAACTGTGCTTTTGTAAAATAAAGAAAATAAACAGTGTATGCTCTCTGCCTGTCCGTCTCCGTTAACTTTTTTCCTGGAGCACGTCTCTAAACTTAAAAAAAAACTCAGCCAATACTTGGCACACAGGCAAAGGCAAAATATCTTTATAATCATTTTTAGTCTACTTTTAAATGATCCAATTCAAAACGAAAACAAATATTCTCGGTTTATGTAATCTGTATGAAAAGAGAGAGATGTCAGTCGTCCTCAACTCCTTATCTGCTAATCGCCACGGAGAGCGTGCGCTATATTGAAACCCACATGATCTGAGGCAAATCCATGCAAACCTGTCAACGCCCATGATAAAGTGTATGTAAACCGTAAAAGTAGGCTTATGTCTAGGACAGTTATTCATTTGTTGTGGGTTCATCCATATTATTTTTGCACTTTTCAATGCACTTTTTTAGTTACATTCTTTCAGCAGTCAGTTATAGGCCTAACATAGGCTATTCAAGAAGGGGGGCTTCAAAGATGGCCAAATACAAATATATTTTTTATTTTACTAATTTATTTATTTTAAGTTATATTGTGCTTTGTTTAAATAATATCTGCTGGAATGTTACAAAAATTCAGTGTTAAATAAATTGTATTTTTGCAATTCGATTTTTTTTTCTCTGAAAAGCAAGACAAAATAGTACAAAGCACATTTTTACTATTTAATTAAATGCAATGGTGAAAAAATTGGCAAAATAAATGGAAAAAATGTGAAACACCGCGTTCGGTATTCGGCCTTCGGCCAAGCGTTTCATTATTATTCGGCTTCGGCTTCGGCCAAGAATTTTCATTTCTGTGCATCCCTAGTTGCTAACAATATGGACAAAGATCCGTATGCCATTTTGCAGTCAGTTGTGGAGGATATTTAGCCCCACACTCCACAGAGAAACAAAACAGGAAGAGAACAGACAGCACTTCGAGGGGAGGGGAGGTTGAATTACGAGAGCAAATGAATTTTAAAAAAAGAATATATGTACTGATAAATCATTTCTAATAAGCCCTGCCACATTCTGTAAAAAATCTAAGTTTAAATTTTGATTTCATTGTGACTAAAAATCTGCCAGTATAAAAAAATAACTACAATTATTTTATATATATATATATATATATATATATTCAGATTAGTAGTTGACATACACACACATATATATATATATATATATATATATATATAACTATGGTGCACCTGTGCAGTGTTCAAGAATAAGGATTTTATGGTTTTGTACTTGAAATATATAAATATACACACTCAGAAAAAGAGTATCATAAAGAAAGAAACATCCTCTCACTTTCAACTGCTTTTTTCAGCAAATTTTTAAATATTGATTGTAAAAAAATTCAACAAATGAGACATAGACTGAAATTTCACAGACATTTGACAAACAGAAATGGAATAATGAGTCCCTGAACAGAGCGGGGGTCAATATCAAAATTAACAGTCAGTATCTGGTGTGGCACCAGCTGTTTAAGCTCTACAGAGCATCTCATCCTCGTGGACTGCAGCAGATTTGGGAGTTCTTGCTGTGAGATGTTACGCCACTCTTCCATCAAGGCACTTGCAAGTTTTAAAAGATGTCTGGGGGAAACATATGGATACATGTGTTTTGGCACTGCAAGGACAATCAGCTGTCTTTCCTCTAGCACTGTCTAAGGCGTCTAACATTACGGCATTGCAGTTTATTGTTCTGGCCACATCTGCAGTCCTCATTCCTTCATCAGGTCTATGTCATGTTCAAGCAGGTGATCAGAGACCCTGGGCATCTTTCTTTTGATGTTTTTCAGAGTCAGTAGAAAGCTCTCTTTAGTGTCCTAAGTTATTGGAACTGTGACCTTAATTGTCTACAGCATGTAACAGGGCTCTCAAGTGTCACGCATTGATAGTGACAGTCACTCATTTCGGTCTTTTGTAACACACTCCCGCCACACATGGTATTTCACACGCGGAAAAACTATTTATATTTAATTCGCGCACCGCCCAACAGTCAACAAATTTCTCTGGCCGCGCCACTCTCACTATGGAACCGGCAGGAATCAAGCACGTCTCCCCTGGAGTTCTTAGTCGAGCCTGCCACTTATCAGCCAATCAAAAAAAAGAAATTGTCTACACAATAGCCAGTCAGAAAATAGCACTATTGTATCTGGGTAAGATTTAATGCAACATTCAATGAAAAAAAAGCATATCCTGGAATTGTTCACGTGACTCTGCTACAACATCTTCCTAAAGTTTGGTTCACCCACACAGTGGAAACCACTGGAGCTCCGGGCATCACTTTGAGTCCAGAGTAAGTCATGATCTCCTGTTTTAATGTAACAACAAATTCACAACTTGATTGACACAATGACAACTTGACTGTTGTTAGAGAATGTTTCAGTTTTTCACGAGTGTCTGTAACTTAGCCAACAGTTTTACTCTTGCCTGTCTTCAAAACTTGAGAGCCCTGCTGTAAACTGTTAGTGTCTTAAGGACTGTTCCACAGCTGCATGTGTAATTGTTAATGTTTCATTGAACAAGCATGAAAAACATGCTTGTTCTATTAAACATTAAGGGTAAAGGAAAGGGTAATCCCTTTCCAATAAAGATCTGTAAAACACATTTGGATTTTACATAATTATCTTTAAAATACAGTATACTGGAAAAGGACGTTTCTTTTTTTTTGCTATATATATATACATATACAGTATATATATATATATTAAAATGATAAAAAATAATTTAATATTAGCATAGCAAAGAATGTGGCAAAAATGTATAGGGATGTATACTTATTAAAAAAGTTTTCCACAAAAAAAAAATTACTTTTTTCTTTTATTTGCAGTAATAACTTAAATTATACTGGACATAATTTATAGCTCTAATATAGCTTTACATTCACAAGCACACGTTTGCTGGAAAACAATGACATAATGCAAATTATTATATGACTGGTTTATAATTTTTGGTTTTTAACTGACGCTTTGAAGTCAATTCTGCAATTCCAGAACAGAGAGCAATTCCGCAATTCCATCAGAAAGCTTTCTATTTATTTTGCGAGGTATAAAAACACATGTACAGTACAAGATCAACAGAACTAATGATCAAAGCAAGTGATTGTTCTATCTGCTGGCTCAAAGAAATAAAAGCCCTTTGCCATCAGGCCATCTTTATTGCTGAACCCTAAGTGTGTATGTTTGTTTATACGCATTTAAGTAAATGCATGTGTGAAACAGAGAGAGAGAGATATGGCCCATTTGGACAATCCTCTAACGTTATGTTTCCACCAATCAGAATAGAGAATCAGTGCAGTGTGTTTAGTGAGCTGCATGCCTGGGTATGATGATGATGGTGACCTATTGATCTTTAATGCCCAACAGAGAGTGATAAATCGATTAGTCCCGAGTCCCAAATTGCCGTTTCTGTCCATCATCGCTCATAGTTCACTGTCAACTTACAGACAATGTCACTTACAAGCAGCTTTTCCACCTGAAATCCCTGTAAATTGCATCAAATCAATTGCTGATTTGCTGAATTGCTGATGAAAAAAACAAGTGCTGTTGGTAAAAAAATGGTTAGAAGTACTTCCTGACATTTACAAGGCACTTGCTTTGTGACAGAACAAACTGTAAACAACAGGCTATCAAGAAAACCATTGCCTTAGTTCAAGTTACACTTTGCCTGGCAGTTGCAATAAAATTAATGAAACGGGGGAAAAAATCAATGATGCCCGAGACTACAGCTGACAAATGTACGTCTGGGTCTTTATTTCAAGCTTTTGAGGCTAGCTTCCTCACATATTAGAAATTAAGTATTGTCAATAGATGATTCCTCCAGTCTTTTGCACTGATTCAAATGGTTAATGAGGTAAATGTGACCCAAAATATGATCATATGAGCAACCAGATAATTTGAAGAAATTTCACACATGAAGTTTTGAATTTAAAATGTAATGAATGTGTCTCTAGCAAAAATAATGGCCAGTACTTCAAGAAAATCACAAAACTTCTACATCTATTAGGTTTTAATTCTGCTGCTGTCAGCACCAAATGCTTGTCCTGCTCTACCCTGAAGGACAACTATGAAAGATGGAGCTGATTAAGGTGGAAGTAAGGTATTTTTTGGAACAAAATGATGGTATTTAGCGAAGGAGAGACTTTTTCAAAGGCCTGCTTTTCTTGTAATTGGCTACATTTTCATCTTATCAAACACAAATGAACACAAAGCAATCAGACACAAAGTAGAGAACAGAAACATAGAGATTATAATTCACTTTGGGTTTTAGTCATAAAAGGTGTTTCTGGATCCATTCATGGTGCCATGTGCACATGAATATGTTAATAGGGACAGAAATAACCAGATCTTGGTTCAGTAATTCAAATGAGATGCTTGATAGCAGATTAGCAAATAAAAGCCCTGATACTGAAGAAATTCTGATTATTATGTTTCTCTCTAGACGTCATTATTACCCTATAACCGGGTTCAAACAAGGGATGTAAAACCCTGTAGGATGGTCTTACTTCTCACTAAAAGCTGTTTGCTTCTTGGAAATCTGTGAAATGCAACCAGCACTGGAGATTATGAATATATGTTTTCATTCAATTTGCATTAATGTCTCCCACTCCCATTAACCACTAATGAGTCATATTCCTTTAGCAGATTACATTCTTGACATATTCTTGAATGCATTTTATATGGATGCCCAAAATAACTGATATGAAAACTAGCCTTTAGTCATAAATCAAATATAATGTGGTTTCAGATTTTTTTCTATTTCAAAAATAATTTCTTTTAAAACACTTCAACAGGACTTCAGTAACATAAAATTGTAAGTGCTCGAAGTAACAGCACTGTATGTACTATACAAATCACTCAAGACTCTTCAGTGAAGAAAACATTTAACTCCATAATTCAGTGATTAATGTACAAATTTAAAACATTCACACTCAGACGCTCAAACAACATTTACGGAGAGAAGGGAAATGACACAAAGTAATCAAAATAATAAATCAGTTTCTGAATAACTATACATAAATAAATAAAGTACAACTGTCTTTCAGGACTTATCTCTACTGATTCAAAGACAATAAATATGCAAAATTCCCAAATGGCATTGAGCTTTAAAAGCACAGTGACCCGTCCAACATTTCCGGGCTGAATGTAGAACTCAGGGCCATGACCCAGAAAAACAGATGAGCTCAAACTCAGGGTTAATGTTACAAAATACCACCAACTACAACCTCATCTTAAATCATCCACAACAGATAGACATCAAGATAATACAAGCCATATACAGAAAATACAGCCGTATCACAAATTCCCCTTGAAAAGCTAACTTTAACTTGTGCTTACAAATAATATCATATAACGGATGTTGCTAGAGTATGGGGTTGTTTAATAATTAGAATTATTTTAGAGATGTGCACAGTGTTATTGGTAAACACAAAGCAGCAGATGCTTAATATTAATAATATAAAAAAATATCATATATCATTTGAATCAAATATTTATTCTTCTTTAATAGGACAGGTGAACACCTCCAAAAATGTACAGTATGAGAGACTGAGTAATGTCGTAACACATGGGCTGCATCCAAAAATCACATACTCTCTTGAGTAGGTACATATGTTGAACAAGTAATTGCATCATTACCGCTAAAAAGTATGTTCTATAGTATGAGTGTGTGTAATATGGGTGTAATCTGGACTTACTACATTTGCCATGCTGTCATTATCAAGTGACCTACCAGCATCAGTTAAGTCGCTTCACTGCCATTCACAAATCCTCTCCTGTGCCCTCATGGGATAGGAAAAGTGTTCATCATATGCACACTTTTGAATCTCACAGGAAGTAGTAGGTCATCCAGGTATCTTTTGCCTACTCTTTTATGAGTACTGTGAATTTGGACATAGGCCTACTTATTTTGTCAAATAGCCTACTACCATTGTTGGAAAGTATGCGGATGCATTCATAATCAGTATCATGTATAAGTTAACTTTACAAATAAGATACAGGGGAGAAAATTAAGAAAATTCCTCTGTGTGAAATCTAATCTATGACTTCATATTTGCGATCATGTTAATGGATGTTAAATTACAAAACTGTATAATCTAAACAACTGTTAGCCTTGCTTAGCCTATTTGTTTTGCTATTTAAATTAAAATGTAACGTATTTGTTTACCATTTTGAATAGAAATTTTTCAAATACAACGAGGGCGAGCGAGGTATCGGGGTGACATAATAATTATCTGAACAATTAAATTTAAGTAGCCTACCATGTAAATTCATGCACAACATTTAAAAAGTCCATTATGAATGTTAACGCGCCCAGTGTTACAAGAACTAGTAACGTCACTCTTTGTATTTGACGCTTATTTACACAATTAACACGAGGACAAGTGGTAGAGAACTAGCCTCATTTGCAGCAGACGAGTGAATGAATATTATTAAGAATAATAACGAATATTATTAAGAAAGTTTGACACACATAGCGTCAAAAACAGACGTCAAAAACAGACGCTAAAAACAACACACGCAGTCTCTGTTGACAGTAAAAGTGTGAAAGGACTCGTAAACTGCGCACTACACATACATCTCTGTCGGTTTGCTGTGACTGATGTTATTATGAGATATGTGTGTTTCAAACCTTTGACTCCTGTTGGCTGATGGATGTGGGGGACTTTGGCTCACGGTGCTCCCGTTCGTTTTCCTTGCCCATCGTGTCCTCCTGAATCATGTTCGCTGGCGGAATCATGTTGATAATAACAGTTAAACAGCACCAGTCTGTCGGGTAGCCTACGTCTGGATGCCAACGCGCTCTACATGTTGAGTTGAGATGGAAGTTGTGAACAGCCGAATTAGCTGAGAATAAATGGTCTGAATATAGGCTACAATATCGCACTCGTTTATCGACTTTCCATCAGTTTGTACAATGCATAGTGGAGACGCGGTCCGCTGGAGATTAACTCACTTCATTAGAGTCAATATAGTCCAACTCCAGCAGATTGACTGATCTGGCTGTCAGGTTGTGGACTAGCCAATCAGAACCGAGTAAGGGAGGAGTTCAGATCTGATTAATTCCCATCCTTATTTTAGAAGGGATTTTTTTTCTGGGTAGACTAGCTGTTGTCACCTCTATTCTTATCTTCACATTCATCCATAAATTGTGAGTCTAAAAATAACCGTGTTAACAGTTAGTGGTACTGTATATTTCTATTTCTGGAATGAATTAGGCTATTTGCACTAGGGGTTTGGGGAGGATCTGCCTTCCAAATTAAGGCTTAAGCATTGGAGGAATAAAAACATACGTTTGGGGTGTCAAAAGGATAGCCTATTCTATTTAGGCCTATACAAATAGCAAACGTACGAAAAAGCTCTACAGCCTATAATCACGCGCTACAGTTGTTTGTCACTTTAAATGTTTGCTCTTTAAAGCAGGATAAATTTGCTAGTCGTGAACAGAATTTGTATTTGCCTAAGGATAGCAACAGTAGTTTGCGTTAAAACGATCAAATAAAAATATTCATTATCAAAATGTCATTTTCACTTTTTAACACATCTAGCCTATATATTACAAGTTTTGTTTTAAAAAGTAGCTAGCCTACTTTAGACGTTCGGCTCCTAAAAGCTATACAGAAACCGTTAAACACAATGTTTGGATAAAGACAGAAAACAAATTGACTATGTAAAAGGGTCAATATATATTTTTTAATCTACAGATGTGCCACCTTTGCACTGCATAGGCAGCACAAAAGCAGAATCTGCTAATTAATGTTTTAAAAACGATACTATGAATATTAAAACATGAATTTAATGGAAATAAAAATATATTACATATATATATATATATATACACACACACACACACACACACATAGCCTATATGATTTTAATAGGCTTAAAAGGGTCACAGACCTTACCTGCAACTAATACTGTTTGGAGCATCCAGGAGCTTTGTATATTGTAAATATCTTTTAAAACACACCACATTCTGTTTAGTCAAGGTTGTTGGTCTGATTAATTCCCATCATTATTTAATTAGTCTCACCATATGTGTGCGATTCTTCTGCATCAATATCCTATGAGCTGTTGGAGGCATGCATGGCTCACAAACATTCTGCTGTTTTCATTCATTAGAAATCAAATCCAGTTAATCCAATCATTTATATTTATTTGGCCAAAAATAAGCAAGAAATTACCAATTTAATGCATTATAGTGGCATCAGATTTTTTTCTTAAAAATCCATCAGTTGTGATGGCAACAGATGGCATCTCATTTATATGAGAGGAAGAATAAGAGAGCTGTGCAGGAGAGCGAGGAAGGGCTGTAATTTTCACTCCCAGCTGCAGAAGAGCATTGAAGGCCACGGGGAAGGAAAACAGGGTCTTAATTATAGAGGACAGAAGGGTTTTACTCTATTAGTTCAAGTTCTCGCACAATGACACAAGTACCAGCATCACCATTTTCTCGAGATTGAAACTTTAATCAGTCTTAATCTGACTGCTGTTAAATCTGAAATATCTTATTGGCTATGCCAGATACATTTGTATAAACTGATTTGTAATTCTCTAAAAAACAAAAAAAACTTCAAATTTATCTTTCCTCTGAGGAGAGTAAAATTTTCAACTTAAACATAATGGCTCAGACCCCATTTGTATGTGTTAATTAAGAGTCCGTATAGGTTAAGCCAATCACAGCAGATCAATTCTAGAATCACAAGAATTAACGAAGGAGGATATCTATTACTTCAACCAGAATCAAACATTTATCAGGGAATCATGATGTACTTTTCAGCTAATGAATCATTAGCTGTGAACACACTTTAGTTTCTTTCAGCAAATTCCTCCCCAGTCTAAAATAAGGCTTCATCTGTTGGTTACAATATGACATATTGTCATAAAAACACTGCTCAAACATTTTCCCCATGTGCTGAGCCTTATATGATCAGAGGCTGATTTGGCATTGCTTTGAAAATAAAATGGCTCAGATTCAATTAGGTATCAGCTTTGAGATCCATGCACTTCCTTCTGAGCAGTTACCTTAAAATAGTTTTGATCCGTCTCTAAATATAACTATGGCTCACGTATATATGGATTCAACAATATCTTTTCTTGTCATCTGTTTTACCTCTGATCCCTGCTAAGTTTAGCATGTGAATAATGGACTGAGGTAATTGCGCTTGCTGCTTGTTTGTCAGATGACTCAACAAACAGAGAGAGAGAGAGAGAGAGAGAGAGAGAGAGAGAGAGAGAGAGAGAGAGAGAGAGAGAGAGAGAGAGAGAGAGAGAGAGAGAGAGAGACAGACAGATATCCATGACACTGAATATTTAATGGAATCCCACATAAAATGTGAGAGCAGAATCATAAAACAGGAGAGGATGAGTACAGTATCTTAGTCTAATGAGTATCCACACTCTTAAATATCATACTTATGTTCCTCATCCTCAAATCAGTTTAATGTGACATGCAAATTATGGTCATTTACTTTACAGCCTCATTGAACTGACACTCTCTCTCTCCATGCACTGTTGAAACACAAACAGAGGGAAATCTTAAACTCTCAGCATAGAGTGTGATGAAACTGCTTTCGGGGTTTTCCATCTGTTCTATTCGAAGCTCCACATGAATCATGGAGTCACAAACATAAAAGCTGCAAGATTTGTTAAAATGCCCTCAAGAGAAAACACGCGCACACACACACACTATGGAAGTGACAGTAATGACATTTTACGCTAATCGTTTTCACCAGGGCAGAAATTGAACAGGTCGACATGCTTCTGCTCTAAACACTTCTGGATGAAACTATAGAATTAGGCTACATTTTAAGGTAAACATAAAGATCAAATTTCACATGCATATCAGTATGCCAACAGACCACAAAATGCAAGTTCTGTGTGCAACAGTTACAACAATTTTCAGCCTGAAAAAAGTCTTGTTTGTTTATATCTTCATCTTTAAAATAAAGGTATATACGTATATATAAAATTAACAGCTATCAGCACCAGTCAGGTCACACATTCAAACAGTAGATCTGAAGGTACAGAAAAAGAGCAATACTGCAAAAACAGCAACTCCACAAACATCTCTACAACACAAGCCCACCACACAATCCAACGGCCTCAATGCACAATAAAAACCTAAACACACACCAAAACAACCCCAACACACAATTAAAGAAACTGAACACGCAATTCAACACACCATATCCTCTATTGTAGGTGAAGGTGTAGCTTGTGCGTAGATGAGAGATCAAATGAGAAACTGTCAAAGACATAGCAGATATTACTGGCTCCACCAGAGGGCGCTAGACTTTCAGGCTCATTGACCCACAACAGTATGGAATTACTTTTGTGCCAATAATAATGAATGTAACTTTTCAAGAAACTCATGAAAATATAAATTGAAACTGAAAAAAATATCTTTGAAACTGAAAAAGAATAAATCGCTTACAGACACTCACATTCAAACATGTAAACACAACACTGACGTCTTCACTTCCAAGTCACGAAGCTGTCAATCAAAAACTCAGTAGCCAATGAGAACACACTGCTACTAGCCCCGCCCCCACGAGAGATATGTGTCATACCTGCGAACGAAAACGTCTCCGGTTACTTTCGTAACCTCGGTTCCCTGAAAGGCAAGGAACGAGACATTACGGATGTCGTATATGGGAACTCCTCTCATCCTTCACTTCTGCTGAAATCTTATAGCAGAAAAAAAATCTCATAGCAGAGCTGGCCAATTGACGCAAAATATGCAAATACTGACACCTCGTAGCAGTAATAAGCAAGTGCAGCGTCAATTCCTCTTCAGAATCGAACAAAAACGCTAAAACAATAGCGAACACGGCGGCGAGCGTAATGTCTCGTTCCTTGCCTTTCAGGGAACCGAGGTTACGAAAGTAACCGGAGACGTTCCCTATCAAGGCTACGGAACTTCGACATTACGGATGTCGTATATGGGAACTGTATAGAATCCCGCCGTGGCAGCCAAACAACCACTGACAACAGACCCAATACGAAGACCGCCCCCCCAGTATGCAAGCATCTGATAGGTCGAGATTGACCAATAGCGAGCCTCTAACCTCTGATAGGCCCAAAGGGACCAATCACAAGCTCACAAAACACTGCCAGAATTTGCATATCCCGAGCAGTATAACCGGGGGAAATTTGCACTGTCGAAAAACAGGGCAATAACCACAGTAAGAGAAGGCCAACGCATAGCGGTGACAACAGTACAAACACACAATATAGCACACAGAACAACTCATAAGCAAAGCGCAGAGCAGCTCTATACAATGCTGTGTGTGTAATCAACTCACCGAAAGCACTCGAGACGCTACAGATGGCAAATCCAGCTTGTAAAACCTGGCAAACGTGTTCTGAGAAGACCAGCCAGCCGCCAGACATAAATCCTGAATAGACATACCCTTAGTCCAAGCCCACGAGGAGGCAATCGCTCTAGTCGAATGGGCCTTGACGTTAAGGGGGCATTCTTGCCCCAGACAATCATAAGCCAAAACAATAGCGTCCACAATCCAGTGAGCAAGCCTCTGTTTAGAGACCCCCCGTCCCTTGTTGCACCCACCAAAGCACACAAACAGCTGGTCCGATTGTCGAAAAACGGCCGAGCGAGAAATGTATTCTCTGAGCGCTCTGACTGGGCAAACAGCACTCTGAGCAACCGAATCCTGCGAGGTTGATGGCTCAGTGGACAAGGCAGGGAGAGAAACAATCTGCGCTCTGAACGGGGTGTTGAGCGACTTAGGAACGTAACCCGGCCTCGGTCTGAGAATTACATTACAGTTTCCCGGTCCAAAGCGAATACAATCTTCACTTACAGAGAAAGCCTGTAAATCCCCAACCCGCTTCGCTGAAGCGAGAGCGAGAAGCAGTGCTGTTTTAATTGATAGCTCTTTAATGGCAATCGAAGCTAAGGGCTCGAAAGGCGGTCGCGACAAAGCTTCTAAGACCAACGTTAAATCCCACGGCGGCACCGAAGGCGGCCGTGTAGGGCATAATCTCCTAGCTCCCTTGAGGAACCGTGTCACCGACGCATGTCTACCGATAGACTGTCCGTCAATAGGGGGGTGAAACGCGGCAACAGCGGCCACATATACCTTCAGAGTGGATGGTAGGCTCCCTTCATCCATCCTGTACTGAAGGAAGCGTAGAATATCCGACACAGAGCTGTTCGCTGGGTCTATACCGACATCCTGACACCATTTTGAGAATACACCCCACTTCAGAGCATACAGGCGCCTGGTACCCCGCTCAGCGACCCTGCAGCGGCCATACATGGAGGCTCCACAGCCCGGGGTTGGGATGCCAGATCGTTCCGCTCGCCTGAGACAGAAGGTCCGTCCTGAGCGGAATCTCCCATGGCTGTCCTGCCAGTAACTCTACCAAATCCGCGAACCAGGGCTGATTCGGCCAGTTCGGGGCTACCAGAGTCACCGCCGCCTTCTCCTCCCTGATTTTGCACAACACCATGGGCAAAATTTTTATCGGGGGAAAAGCATAGAGACGAACTCTCGGCCATCGCGCAGTCAGCGCGTCCACCTCCCGGGGGGAACGAGACAGTGAGAAGAACATCTGACAATGCGCGTTCTCGCTCGTCGCAAAGAGGTCGACCTCCGCTCTGCCGAAACGATTCCATATCAGCTGAACCGTCCCGGGGTGAAGCCTCCACTCCGCTTGGGGAATCCCACTTCTCGAGAGCATATCCGCCCCGCGATTCAGAACGCCGGGGATGTGAGCCGCTCTCAGCGAGAGGAAAAACCGGTCCGCCCATAGCAGAAGGGATTCCGCCTGCCTGAATAGGGCTCTGGAATGTACACCGCCGTGGCGATTTATGTACGAGACCACGGAAGTGTTGTCGGTCCGAATCAACACATGCTGTTGCTCCAGCCGAGACCTGAAGGCTTTTAGAGCTAGAGAGACCGCTTCTAGTTCCAGACGATTTATGTGCCACTCCATCTGCTTCCCTGACCACCGACCCGAGGCGGGCTTTCCCAAGCAGACGGCTCCCCATCCGGTGGACGAAGCGTCCGTCAGGACCTCCACGCGCCGCGTCACTATGCCCATAGTGGAGCCCTGAGCTGAAGAGATCTGGATTCTTCCACGGGGCCAGGGCGCGGGCGCATCCGCGGGTGACCATAATGCGCTTGTGGCCAGAATACCACTCGCTCGGGAGGACGCGCGTTTTCAGCCAGTGTTGCAGCGGTCTCATATGCAGCAGCCCCAGATGACACACCGAAGAAGCCGCTGCCATCCGTCCCAGTAGCCTCTGAAACTCTTTCAGTGGGACAAGCCTGCCAGGTCTGAAGAGACCGAGAGAAGAACTCAGAGCCTCCGCTCGCTCTGGGGAGAGGCGCGCTCTCATTCTCCCCGAATCCAAGCACACTCCCAGGAATGTTGTAGTCTGGCTCGGTGTGAGGACACTTTTCTGGACGTTCACCCTCAAACCGAGCATCTCCAAGTGTCGAAGGAGGGCTTCCACATGGCTGACCAGCATTTCTCTCGACTGCGCGAGAACCAGCCAGTCGTCCAGATAGTTCAAGACGCGCATCCCGCTCGACCTGAGGGGTGAAAGTGCCGCGTCCACGCATTTCGAAAATGTTCGGGGAGCTAGGGCTAGTCCAAACGGGAGCACCGTATATTGGTACACCGAATTCTCGAACGCAAACCTCAGGAATCGCCTGTGACGTCGCTTGTGACTATCTGGATATGAAAGTAAGCGTCCTTTAAATCCACTGAAGCGAACCAATCCCCGGGGCGAATTTGCGCCAGGATTTGCTTCAGAGTAGTCATCCTGAAAGCGCGCTTGTGAAGCGTTCTGTTGACGGGTCTCAGATCCAGAATGGGGCGGAGACCCCCTCCCTTCTTCGGCACAACGAAGTAGCGGCTGTAGAATCCGCTCTCCCGCTCCCTCGGGGGAACCGGTTCTATAGCCTTCTTTTCGAGCAAGTTGCACACTTCTTGCCTCAGCACATGAGCGTTTTGGGGCAAAGTTAATGACTGAATTACGCCGCGGAAGCGGGGTGGTCTGCGTTTGAACTGAAGTGTGTACCCGCGCCGAATTATATTCAACACCCACGGCGAAATGCCCGGAATAGCTTCCCACGCTGCCTGAAAGCGACTGAGCGTGGGCTGATCTAAACCTGCGGTCATCGCCGCCGCGGTCATCGCCGCTATGCGAGGGCTGGGAATATTTATTGACCGTGACTCTGCGCTGCTCGAAGGCAGGGCGGGTAACACAGTGTGTGGTGCAAGAGGAGAAAAAAGCTCTCTTTGTGAAGTAGTGATCTGCTTTATTTTTGAAACAACATTTACAACATTCACACAACAACTGCACGCGTCGCTCGCGGAACGCTGAGGGACCAAGTGCATTAGAGCGCGCCGCTTGGACGCGGGGCCGACCTGGCGCTCTCTTCTCCTCTTGCCCGAGCGGTCAGGACGACTGCTTGGGCCTCGCAGGGGACGCGGTGGGCTTTCTGCGCGGGCTCCTCTGCGTCCTCTTGCTACCCGCTCCCTGCCACTGGCCGCTACGGCCTCTACGAGCATCCGGTCCCGGGCGGGGCGCTGTTTGTCTTCTAGCCGCGGCCTGAGGTTGGCGGCCCGAGGCGGAAGACGAGCGGGAGCGAGGCTGCGGCTGCGGCTGCGGAGGCGGTGGCGCCCTCCGAGGAATCACGTGGCTCATAGCCTTCGCCTTCTTCTGCGTCTCGGAGTAACGCTCGGTGACTTTCTCCACGGCGTCTCCGAACAGGCCTGCAGGGGAGATCGGTGCGTTCAGCAGCGTCTTCCTATCGGCCTCCTGGACATCCGACAGGGTGAGCCACAGATGTCTGTGGAGGACCACCAGGAACCCCATCGAACGTCCGATCGCCTGGGCAGAACGCTTCGTGGCCAGGAGCGCGAGGTCCGTGGCCGAACGGAGATCTCGGATGGCGTCAGCGTCAATAGAGGCGGCGTCATCCAAAGACTTGAGCTGCTTAGCCTGCAGCACTTGGAGAACGGCCATGGCATGCAACGCGGAAACCGCCTCCCCCGCGGCACCGTAGGCCTTGTTAGCTTGGTGGGCCTTAAATCTGCAGGCTCGGGACGGCAGGCTGCGGTCCGAGCCCAGGGCGGGAGCCGACGGGCAGAGGTGCGCGGCGACGGTCTCCTCGACGGGGGGGATGCGGAGGTAGCCATGGTCCCCCGCCTCGTCCACGGGGGCAAACATGGCCAGAGTGGAAGTGAGAGTGCGCGCCGATTGCGGGGCCACCCACGACTTCACCACGTGCTCATGCACGTCCGGAAAAAACGGTGTTCCTCTTTTCGAAGCGGCCTGACGGCGGCTCGATTGGAGGAACCACGTATCCAGCTTGCTCTTAGAAGGTTCATCGGGAGCCTTCCACGAGAGGTCCAGTTCCTCGACGGCCTTCGAGAGGATACGGAAGAGCTCGTCCTGCAGGTCCGCCGGGGTCTCTTGCTCCGCGGCCGCCCGCGGTGCGGCCTGCTCTGCACCCCAGTCGTTCTCGGAGGCAGACAGAGACATGGAGTCGTCTTCCTCACTCGCCCCGAAGGAAACGAAGTCAGCGACCTCGCGAGGGGGCTGGAAGGTGGGGTCGGGAAAGCTCACCGGGGGACGAACCTCGACTCCGCGGTTGGGGGGGGCTACCAGCGGCTCAATGGCGGCGGTAGACCCGATCCCCGCTGCTGCGCGAGCCTCTTCCCTCCTGGCTTTGAGAGTTCGAAGAGGCATGTCCGCGCAGAGGTCGCAGGACCCTTCGTCCCTGAGGGCTGACTCAGCATGGGCCAGCCCCATACACGCGATGCAGAACAGGTGCGTGTCGGGGGGCACGATGGGGCCCGAACACAGGTTGCAGATAGTTGCCATCGGATGCAGGAGACAGTGCAAGTATCTCGGCGCAACTTCAACGACAGCTAAATTATAGGTTGTTAGTGGAGTATAGCTTTCTAGCACACGATTTGAGCGTGAAGAGAGAGATTCTGAAGAGGAATTGACGCTGCACTTGCTTATTACTGCTACGAGGTGTCAGTATTTGCATATTTTGCGTCAATTGGCCAGCTCTGCTGGCGTTAGCCTATAAGATTTCAGCAGAAGTGAAGGATGAGAGGAGTTCCCATATACGACATCCGTAATGTCGAAGTTCCGTAGCCTTGATAGGGAACTCAGGGAGCGTAAACGAAAACTTGAGAAGCGTAACTGAAAACTCTGGAAGCATTTCAAGAGAATGGGTGGAACGGGAGCTGGGAGTCATGATTAACACTGCAAACGATTCTTCAGGTAAAGTTCAATGCTTTCACAACTTTTTTTTTTTTTTTTTTTTATGGGCTTTTTGGGCAGGTTAATATAGATCAATTTAAGCTCGTTTGCAGATACACATGGGATTGTGATGTTTGTGCCCTGGCCCCAGTCTCCTTTTGGATCTCTGACCCCCTCACTTACATATCAGAACTAATATAGAGTGCAACAGTTGGGTTACAAAGTAATCGCATTAATGTTTTCCATAGAGAAATTGGTTTTAACGATAAATTTTAAAACTTTAACAACACATCTGTCATCTAAGGTTGTTAATCAATGTCATGCTTTTGTTGGCCTGCATTATTTCAACCTATATTTTTAAATAATTAAGTTTAACAGCTGAATTCCTGGTGAGAAACTACATTACCCATGATTCTGCAAAAAATCTCCATTAATCAGAGAAATTAAACGAGCAGTGTGCACCAAAACAATCGCACCCTAATCTTAGAATACTTATATGTGTATATATAGCAATACATTTAAAATATATTGTATCTATATACATAATCACCATCTTTAAATCGACAGTTTTATATTTATCCAATGTTTTTATTTTGATTGTCATTCACAATCCTTCATGGGATTGTAGTTCTTTTCCTCAGCCTTTTTGTCAGATTTTCAAATACTTTTAGCTTCAAATAATGGTTTGTAATGTTGTGATTCACCTTGTAGTTGGTTAAGCTATGAACCAAACCAACTGGGTTTTTATTTAAACACCCCCACAGAAAAAAATGAAAGGGAAAGAAACTTCTGGAACAAAGGCTGCTCAAAAAGTGGAAAGGCACTGTTGCACTCAATTCCTGCATGTTTCATGTAAACTATTTCATATTGTTCATAATTTACCTCAAATCTTTTAGGAGCTCAGCATTAATTGTAAAAATAAACCCATGATTTGCTGAACCCTAACCGCGTAGTTTGCTTGCGTATATCTCTCACTTATTTTGCCATTTGTACCATCAAAGCACCTTAATAAAGCACATCAATTCCTGTTCAGTATTGAGTCAGGGAGTGAAGAATAATATTTCCTCCCGTCTGGGGAGTGTGAGCAGTGCTCTGACGCTCAATGAACCCCTAAGACTGCTTGTTCAGGCCATCGCTAATGAGAGGAGCTAAAAACAGCGTGCTGTGTGTCTACCAGAGGGACATCCTTTCTGTCACACACATACAGTATGTTCTGAGCAGAGGCTTATTCACAAACTTGCATTCATGCACATATGCAACAGCTTGAAACCACCTGTGCAGTTTGGGTTGCCCACAATGCATTCTTGTCCTTAGAAACAAATTATAATTAAGATCCCCCAACAGTGATTTAGTGTATTCTGACTTGATGATACAAGTTATGCTGCTAATGTCGCTAGAGAGCCTTTTGAGATCAGAGGAGTGAGGTTTACTCGCACAGCGATTACTAGCTTACTAGCTGGCCTCTGTTACACTAATACACCAGAATCCCCCTAGACTGAATATAAGTTCTTTCTTTGTTAGAGCAGATAAGAGTGAGACCCCCAGTTGGCTCATTAATGGCACAGCATGACTGTAAACATTATGAATTCAGAATTAGACTGTAATTACTGGTTGCATTTTGCTTCCTGTGAAATATTGTGCAGCTCTCAGTGTTTACAGATAAATGAACTGCACATAGGTTGGATAAAGCTGATCAGGAATGGTTTATATCTATGGATTAGATTCTGGGATTGCTGTAGCCATAATTCATTAGAGCAATGGTTCTCAACTTCTCAAACTTCCAATTTTTTTTTATATTTGGACCTCGTAATGTGAATTTCCAGTGAAAATGACAGACTTATCTAGTGACGTGCAGGCTTCTCCGATCATTTAGTCTGTAAATCAACTGCAAGCTCGGATACTGATCTGCATTCATCAAATCCACAACCGATTGATAGAACTAGATTGATAGTTCTTTTCCGATAATCTGTTACACTATGTATGTCACAATACAGAAAAAAGATCTGTTGCTTCATCTGTTTTATCGTGTCTTTATATCAGTAGTACTTGTCAAATGGATATAATCTGTCAGTCAAGGAAACACATTTCAATCTAATTTTCCAATAGATTTTTATTTCTTTTCAGATCCTATTGTGCTCAGCTGTCTCAGTTACACCTTTACAATAATTAAACGGTGTTCTTCAGGTCACTTCTCCAAGTGCATCATTTATCTAATTACGTTTACACCACAGAAACTTTAGTTGTGATGCAGGGTGAACCAATGTCATAACAGTGCTAATCAAGTTTAATTGGTCAATCTGGACTGTCTGGCTTCAGAACGGATGCACTGCGAAACGTCTGATTTGTTGCAGCTTACTGTAGTTTCAGGTTTTGTATTATTGACATGCTTGTGAAATTTCGTGTTTAGTTTTCTGGTTCAGTATGTTAGTTTGCATTTTAAGCCTGATTTTCAGTTCACATAACATTTCACATGAGAATGCCATGTACTACGAGTTTTCTGTAATGTACTTACACATGTAAATATTTCAAACGTTTTGCATCGATTTCATCACTGGTATAAAAAGTGTTACGCTGAACTTTATATCATGTGGTGGAAGTGAGTGGGTGACTGGGCACAATTACATAATAACTGTATTGGCAGACTTTTTTTTTAACAAAGCACAACTGTCAGCTCTAATGGAAAGAATGACTCATGAAACAGTCTGAGATTTTATTGCGGATTGGAATATATATAATCAGATGATGAAGTGTCATCTAAAATAATCTGCTTAAACAAAAAAACAAAATGACTAGAACAATTTTTATTGCAAATTCATATACTTTTTGTTTATGTAGACATCAGATAATTGTTGTGTACTCGTAGGGGGACAGGTTAGAATTCATCCTAGGTTATGTCCCAATTCCAAGTCCCCCATTCCCTTTACAATACCCATTGTAAAATGATGCCAAAATCTCTCTCTGATACTCTGAAGAATAACAGATAAATTTGACACTTTCAGAAGGCACTTGATAATGTCATCCAAACATCAGATTAGCTTGAAACTTCATGGCAAGCTTTGATCCTCTATAGGAGTTTGTTGTTTTCAAAACTTGATCACAAACAATAAAAAAATCATGAAGCCAGTAATTCATAATAACATGCCAAGAAAAGCACCTAGTTTGTTTTCACCCTCTCCGTCTGTCTCTTCCTCAGATGCATGGGTGGAGGCAGATGGCTGAATTATACGATAAAAAAAGGTTTAATTATGCAACTGAATACAAAAGGTGAGAGTCAAATTTAGATGTATGTGTTTATTAAAGACAAGAAAAAAAACAGTATCAAGATCAGAACACTGTCCAATAAATAACAGACCTCTGAAACTAGGACATTTAGTATGTTTTCCAAACACTGTCTGGGACTGTTGATGTCTCTTAACATAACACACACCCCCACATCAAACGCATATCTGCGAACAACACTTGGAACTCTTTGAAAGACAAAAGTGTTTATCGTTTCTATTTAGTGCACAAAACCTGTCTGAGACTGTTGATATCTAACACACACACTTCCGCATCAAACACATATCAGCTGAAACACACTTGGAACGCTTTGAAAGACAAAGAGTGTTTATCATTCTATTTAGACCAGATGACAAACCTCTTTATCCTCATGTCTCATGAGAAACAAATACATCACATTTGTGCATGGCAACAATTGTCCTTCAAAGCACAAAAGACATGTTTGCACTGATTGTGTTCAGTGTTTTCGAAGCACCAGTGTTTACAAGGCCATCTACAGTGATAAAACACATTGGATTCAAGCAAGCAAGGATTAAAAACTTTTAGCTGTAAGGAAGCATGACTGACAAATGTATGTTATGTGACTGTTGGTAATTTGAAGTGGAAAGATTGTAAATGGCTTGTGAAGGTTACTGTCCTGCATTGACAATGAAAACACAGACTACTTCAGGGCACTGACCTTACTAGTGAAAACAGATTTCTAATTTGCATTTTTTTATAGTTTAATATTTTTTATTACAATTTATATTCAATAATTTCAGTGAAAAAATAAACTAATTAAGTCATTTTATGTCTTAGTATTTGGTTTGTTTTTCTTTTGCTGTGATGACATAGTGCTAAAGTGAAGAATCTTAAATATTTGCACATATTTGCACATAATTATTAAAGCTTCTGATTATTTACAGGTTTAAATGGGATTTTAAATCACAGGCCCCACTATATATGCAAACATTATTTCAATCCCATTCAATCTTCAACGGAAATCTTTTTCGTAATTCCACAGAACATGAAACATTTATGTGTGTATGATGCAAGTCTTAAAAAAATGACAGAGAGAAAAAAAACAAGAATAAACAGACTTCTCATTTTTCTTTAATGATCTCAATCAGACAATCAATTCACACATGGACGAATATACATCTGTGTTCCTCTGTGGAGAAACTCTCCCATTGACAACGTCTTGCAACCATGAAAGAGCCTTTCTGAACTGTTCAAAAATGCAAAATCTATTATTGAAGACTTTTACATTTTTCATACAGAAGGCGCCTCTTTTCTTCTGGGCCCATTATACTTCTCATGTAGGCCTCTACGCCACTTCTGCCACATTTAAAGCATAAAAGATGCATTCAGTCCCGACTCGGTTTCTAAGGAAATGGTTTAATTGGCTAGTGTTCTGGGAGTCAAGCTCTAATTTAAACAACGCAGACTCTGTGCTTCAGGTATTTTTTAATAAAGGAACCTGCAAGTTGAATCATCAGCTCATTATGGGTGAAAACAACTCCATTGGCAGCATGAGACCGCTTCAGTCAAAAAGTACTTATCTGACACCGAAGACAGTCAGACAAACATTCTGGTTTTTGTGATAAAGCATTCGCAAACATGTTTCTGGAGACAAAAATATGAAAAAAGATGCTTTATTTGTTATTCTTCTCATTAACTGGTCAGTCTGGCAGATTTATTTTATTGTTCAGTAAATCAAGGTCTGAATAGAAGCTTTCAGGAGCTGGTGTGACAGCTTTCATCTTAGGAACATAACGACACCTGAAATGAATCAAATTTGACCGGTTTGTGAGTATGTAAACATAGATTTAGTAGCCGGAAAATGATCTGTGAAACTTTTGACCAACAGGCTAAATTAGTGTGTCAATGTCACACAAAGATCAATATTTATAGTCTCAAATAATGCCACTGTGTCACTGGACTCTATTAAACAAAATCTCCACAGACGTCTAAAAATCCTCTCTGATCTAAAATAGACTGAAACTGCTTTCCAGAGGTGAGGTGTAATGAAGTAGGCCAAGGACTGTCACAAAAAATAGACTAAACACTAAAACTGGCCTGGATCAAATCAGGTCTTTGAGAGAAAATTAAAAAAGGAGGTTAACTAGAATCTTCGAAGTCACGGGTGTCCCTGGGTGATAACGTGAGGAACAGGCCCCATGTGCACTGATCGGTGCAGGAGACTCAGTGCTAGAGGTGCAGCGACATCATAATTTTACTAGACTGGACACTCCAAACGGTATAGATGACATATTTATCAGTGTCAGTCAAGAAGAGAAACTGGTTGTTTTTTAGCAACAGTAACTGTAGTATTCAGGGAAGATCATGTGACTAGATAAATCATTTAAAAAAAATGACAACCTTAAAATGGCAGAAGAAACACCTTGGCTCTGAGCATTTTTTGAGAACCGTAAATAATGCAACTTATTACACTGAACTGCAGAACTACACATTTAGTATTGTGGCACTGCTGATACTGTTGACTCTGCATGATATGCTTATTTTTATAAACATATGTTTAACCAACATTTGTAATTAACTTTTTATAAAAGGATCTGGTAAATGATTAAATATGAATTTAAAGGAAGTCTTTGGCAACAGGTTTGCCTGAGACACGACCCCATATCGGCAAGTTTTTTTTGCATCAGCTGCATGTCTTGAGTGTCACAGAACATCACAACCTGTTTTTGTTCAGTGTACTGAGAACTGATGGCAAGTGCTTTGTAGTAAATCAGAAGAATCAGCTCCTGAGAAAAAAAGGTTGGGGAAAACCCCATCCATAAATCTAGAACACTACTATTCAAAACATTTTGAAAGCTTATGCTCACAGGCTGCATTCATTTGATACACTAAAAACAGTCATATTCTGAAATATTATTGCAGTTTAAAATAACTGACTTTTCAGCACCATTACTCCAGTCTTCAGTGTCAGATGATCCATCAGAAATCATTCTACACTCTCAGAAAAAAGGTACAAAAGCTGTGACTGGGACAGTACCCTTCAAAAGGGTTCTGATATGTACCATTTACGTACTAATATGTACACTTTTGGTACCAATATGT
The DNA here is from genome assembly GCF_051911475.1 of Siphateles boraxobius. Taxonomy (NCBI): domain Eukaryota; kingdom Metazoa; phylum Chordata; class Actinopteri; order Cypriniformes; family Leuciscidae; genus Siphateles; species Siphateles boraxobius. The sequence continues at coordinate 29,764,818 of NW_027508833.1, read as the reverse complement.
ACCTTTTAGTGACCAATATGCACTCTTTAGGTACAAAGGTGTACCTTTTGGAAAGATACAGCCACAGTGACAGCTTTTGTACCTTTTTTTCTGAGACTGAATTTGCTGCTCAAGAAACATTTAAAAAAGGTTGCGTTGCTTAATATTTTTTGCTGAAACTGTGATACAGTGATAATGTGATACAGAAAAGCTCAAAAGAAAATGTATGTATATATATTTTTTTGGTAACAATTTCAAAATATGACTTTTTATCATTGCTGAACATAAGTATTACTTTACAAACTTTGAACGGTAGTGTAAATGTTAAACAAACCCACCCTCAAATGGTTTCAAACCTGTATTAATTTCTTTCTTCAGCTGAACACAAAGAAAGATATTTTGAAGGTCGGTAACCAGACAGTTGATGGACCCCATTGACTTCCATAGTAGGAAAAAAATACTATGTCTGGTTACCGACCTTCTTCAACTTGAAGACCCTAGAGATGTTCCCTACTCCGCTCAATCCAGAGGGTTGTTATGGGGGGACCGCACTGTGGTTGCAGCCGTTGTGTGTGCTGACGCGCAAATACACTATTAACACCAGACAGAAGGAGATTCACGTCACCAGATGGAAAGAAGCGTAAATGGATGGAGAAGCATAGGTTACTGTAAAGCTACGTCTTAGTTGGTGCTTATCTTGGCGAAAGCCGAGTACAAATCAGCATGAAGTTTTAACATCTACTCTCGTGTAATGGAAATCATGAAGATTTGGATACGTCCAGTGACTGCGGTGAATAGTGCTGCTGGCAACAAGGGAAAGACCTTGTGACAGCCTGGAGAGACAGCTGACAGGAGGAAAGAGACCCCAATGGGGCTGGTAAGGGTTAGCTACCCTTGTCGGCAGTATCCAGCTCTGTGTTTACAGGATGCTGGAGACACCCGCCCAATTAAAGAGGAAAATACCCCTAGAGTCTGCGAGAGCAGGGGCGGAAGATGACTCAATGGTGGACAACATGGTTAACGACTTTGGAATGGAAACGGATATGAGTATGGAGAGTACTTCACAAAAGACTAGTTCAGGTTCAGCAGTTAGCAAAGCCATTGAACTCCAAGCTTGTGTCTGTGGCTGGAGCAAGGCGACAACGGTCAGGGGTTTGAAGATTCATCAAGGGAAAATGAAATGCTTGAGGGAGAAGGGACAAGGGCCTCGCATTGATCAGTACTTCTTACGGAGTCAGTCAAGTCAGTCGAATGAAATCCAGCGACAGGAAGCAAACCACAGTTCGCAGGATATCAGCACCCCTGTCATAGAGGAGATGAGGGTTTGCACAGTTAGTGATGAACACATTGATTCTTGTGAACCCGGTCAGACTAACCAGCATAAGAGAGAAAAGAACCTCAACGGGCATAGGCCTGGAGTTAGATGGCCAAGAGCTAGTGAGAAAACTGCATGGGACACGGTAAACACAGATCTATGCTTTGCATTGGAAAGATTAACTGGTACAGTTGAAAAGAAGCTGGATAAATTTGGGGACATCATTTACGCATATGGAAGTGAGAGGTTTGGTGTGGAAAAAAGGAAGGAAAAAGTACAAACTACTCCTGGATTGTCTAGACGGCAGCAGAAAATTGAAGGGTTAGTTAGAGAAAGGAGACAGCTGAGGAAGCAATGGAAAAGAGCAGAACAAAGTCAGGAGGGACTCAATCTCTTACAAAGGGCCATAAAAGATAAGCTTGCAACATTACGCAGAGCTGAGCGCCTACGGAAATGCTACAAAAAGAAGGAACGTGCGAGGGCTAATTTCTATAAAGATCCATTCAAATTCATAAAGAAGTTATTCACCAGTGAGAAGAATGGCACTTTAAAAGCATCTAGGGTTGAGCTAGAGAGATATTTGGAGGAAACGCATTCAGATGCAAAAAGGCATGAGCCTATGTCAATTCCGTCAGACATCCCACCTGTCAATCCACCAGAATACCAAATGGAGGTCTGTGCACCTAAGTGGAAAGAGATAGAGCAGGTTGTGAGAAAGGCAAGGGCTTCATCATCTCCAGGGCCTAATGGAGTTCCGTACAGAGTGTACAAGAGTGCTTCAGGAGCTCTAAGAATTCTGTGGAAATTGATAAAAGTGGCTTGGGAAAAGCAGGTTGTACCTAGATCATGGCGCCGAGCAGGGGGAGTCTTTATACCCAAAGAAAAAGATGCTACAAGCATCAGTCAGTTTCGCCCTATTTCACTATTAAACGTCGAAGGCAAAATTTTCTTCAGCATTATTGCTCAGAGATTGTCAACCTACCTATTAAAGAATGGCTTCATTGACACTTCAGTTCAAAAAGCGGGCATTCCAGGATTCTCAGGATGCTTAGAACAGATCAGTGTTATCTGGCAACGAATACAATCAGCTAAAAAGGAGAGGAAGGAGCTCCACGTGACATTCCTGGATTTGGCTAATGCATATGGTTCAGTGCCACATGAGCTTCTTTGGGCATCATTTGATTTTTTTCAGGGTACCGATGTCGATAACAAATTTAGTGAAAGCCTATTTTGGAGATTTGCAATTTAGTTTCTCAACTCCAGAATTCAGCACTACATGGCAATGCTTAGAGGTTGGAATAATGGCAGGATGCACCATTTCTCCACTGGCTTTTACCATGGCAATGGAAGTAATCATTAGGGCATCAAAGTGGGTAGTAGGAGGAGAGCGCTTGGCTTCTGGGATGCGACTACCACCAATCAGAGCATACATGGATGACATGACAACCATGACTACAACGGTAGCCTGCACTAATCGGTTATTGGGGAAGTTAACAGATAATATTGAATGGGCACGAATGCAATTTAAGCCCTCTAAATCAAGGAGCATCTCAATAGTTAAAGGCAAGGTAGTAGATAAAATATTCTTCATTAATGGTGAGGCAATACCAACAGTTTCTCAGAAGCCAGTGAAGAGTCTAGGGAGATGGTACGATGGGGATCTAAAGGACACAGTTCGAGTGGGAGAAGTTAGACGACAAGCAGTGGAAGGGTTGAAGAGCATAAACAGCTGTGCTCTACCAGGCAAACTAAAACTCTGGTGTTTTCAGTTTGGTCTACTGCCAAGGTTGCTGTGGCCACTGACTGTGTACGAGGTTTCTTTGACAACAGTGGATAAGCTGGAAGCGTTAATAAGTTCATACATCAGGAAATGGTTGGGAGTTCCACGCTGCCTCAGCAGAGTGGGACTTTATAGTAAAGGAGTATTGCAGCTGCCAGTCTCTGCTTTAACCGAGGAGTTTAAGTGTGCCAAGGTCAGACTGGAAATGACTTTAGCAGAGTCACGAGACAAATGTGTAAGGGAGGCAGCCCCTGTGGTAAAAACTGGTAGAAAGTGGTCAGCAAAGAAATCTGTAGTAGAGGCAAAGGCTGACCTTCAAATTGGGGATATCGTGGGACAGGTACAGCATGGGAGAGGGGGTTTTGGGCTCAGTTTAGCTCCTCCTAAATGGCACAAGGCAGGCCCAGCTCAAAGGAGGAAGCTGGTAGTCAACGAGGTGCGAAAGCAGGAGGAGAGGATGAGATGTATAAAGGCCATTTCCCAGGCCAAGCAGGGAGAGTGGATGAGATGGGAGAGTGTGGAACAACGAAAAATGGGCTGGCAAGACCTTTGGTCAATGGAAGAGAGTAGGATCAGTTTCCTTATTAGGTCAACATATGATGTTCTCCCATCACCGCAGAACCTAAACCTCTGGGTAGGAGAGGATCCCTCTTGTCCTTTGTGTTCATCACCTGCCACATTAAGGCACATTTTGACAGGATGTAAGGTGGCTCTTAGCCAAGGTCGGTTTACTTGGCGCCATGACCAAGTATTGCGATGTTTGGCTTTAGCATTGGAAGGCAAGCGTAGTATGACCAATAAGTTGCCGCCTGTTCTAGCAAAACATTACACGCAGAAGACAATATTCCTCCACCCAGGCGAGCAACCACCAAGAAAAGGTGCTAACACCAATTCTCGCCCAGGACAACTGGAAGCTGCTGGGGACTGGAAGATGCTGGCTGATCTTGATCAACGGCTTATTTTTCCACCTGAGATTGCCACCACTAACCTACGACCAGATATTGTTTTGTGGTCTGGATCAGCACGCATTGTTCAACTGATAGAGTTAACAGTGCCATGGGAGGATTCGGTAGATGAGGCATATGAGAGGAAGAAATTGCGGTATGCTCATCTGGCCACTGAAGCAGAACAGCGAGGATGGAGAGTCCAGGTTTATCCAGTGGAAGTGGGTTGTCGAGGTTTTGTGGCACACTCTACAACCCGGTTCCTCAGAGACATCGGATTCAGTGGTCAAGAGTTGCGTCGCACAGTAAAGAACTTATCTGAAGCAGCAGAAAGGAGCAGCAACTGGCTGTGGTTGAGACGGAAAGATTCTAGCTGGCTGAGTACAGGTCGCCATGCTACGGTTTCGTAGAATTCTTGAAAACTTGAAGGGTGTTGGTTTATTTGTATAGGTTGTATAGTATTCACAGTCATTACGTTCCTGTGTATATTGCGTGAATGACGGGATGTTGGGCAGATATTGTGTTTTGCGGTAGGTGGTATGCCATACGGAACCGTTGCCACTGAAACTGCATATTAACGCTCCAGTGAGGCTCGACAGCCTTAGTCAAACGGGTTGGCGCGTATGGTTGGGTTGCGGAGAGATTGTGAGATTGTGGTTAGGTCTCAGCAGCACTGTTGGTTTATTTGTAGAGGTTGTATAGTATTTACAGTCATTACGTTCCTCTGTATATTGCGTGAATGACGGGTGGTTGGGCAGATATTGTGATTTGCGGTAGGTGGTATGCCATACGGAACCGTTGCCACTGAAACTGCATATTAACGTACCAGTGGGGCTCGACAGCCTTAGTTAAACGGGTTGGCGCGTATGGTTGGGTTGCGGAGAGATTGTGAGATTGTGGTTAGGTCTCAGCAGCAAGAGGGAAGTAGAGGTCGGTAAGCTGGGCTGAGTTGAGTGGGGGACGGAGGGGGGTGACTCTGGGACGCCAGAGTCACTGTCGAGCCCTCTTGAGGTGTCGTGGGCTAGTCGACGAAACACTGAGGACGGAAGGTGCCCACTTGAAGACCCTAGAGATGTTCCCTACTCCGCTCAATCCAGAGGGTTGTTATGGGGGGACCGCACTGTGGTTGCAGCCGTTGTGTGTGCTGACGCGCAAATACACTATTAACACCAGACAGAAGGAGATTCACGTCACCAGATGGAAAGAAGCGTAAATGGATGGAGAAGCATAGGTTACTGTAAAGCTACGTCTTAGTTGGTGCTTATCTTGGCGAAAGCCGAGTACAAATCAGCATGAAGTTTTAACATCTACTCTCGTGTAATGGAAATCAAAATATCATCTTTTATGTTCAGCAGAAGAAAGAAATCATTGCAGGTTTGAAACAACTTGAGGATGAGTTATAATTCTTTAATGAGAATTATCATTAAAGGGATAGTTCACCCAAAAATGAAAATTCTGTCAGTATTGACTCACCCTCATGTTGTTCCAACCCCGTAAGACTTTTGTTCATCTTCAGAACACAAATTAAGATATTTTTGATGAAATCTGAGAGGTGGATCACTCCTCCATAGGCTTCTTCAGGGATTGAAACTTGCCAGCCCCGAAAAGTTATTAAAGACATCATTAAAATAGTCCAAGTGACTACAGTGGCTCAATCTTAAGTTTATCAAGCGATGAGAATACTTTTTGTGCGCAAAAACAAAACAAAAATAACGACTTTATTTCAACTATTCATTTCCTTCTCTGTGGGCCTCAAATGAGTTCACGTTGTGTAATAGCGTAGTGCTTCTGATAGCGTGAACTCACTCGAGGCCCACAGAGAAAGAAATTAATAGTTGAAATAAAGTCATTATTTTTGTTTTGCGCACAAAAAGTATTCTCGTCGCTTGATAAACTTAAGATTGATCTTAATTTGTGTTCCGAAGATGAACGAAAGCCTTAGGGGGTTGGAGCAACATGAGGGTGAGTAATTACTGACAGAATCCCTTTAAGTGAACTATTCATTTAAGACTGAAGAGAATGCTTCCCCCTGTGGGAAATAAATGTCATCACGTTGAAGAAAATACACAAATTATAATGCATTTAACCATTTATTTCCTCTTACACACAAACATCAGGCAGATAGAACACCCTTATTTGACAAAAAGCAAACACACGTTCACAAGTTTTGTCCTCTAAAACAAACCATGGAACTGCAAGACTGACCTGGATAAAAGCAAACTTGAAGTGTTTACTATGGTAAGAACTATAAATGAAACCCTGCAGTCAGAATGAAAGCCAAGAACACACATTTTACCTGTTACTGACAGGTATAGGAACATACGTTAGTATGTTCAGTGCATGATATTCACCCATTAGCTTTGATGACAACATTAATCAGACTCATATATGAATATAACGCCGAAATGAAAACATTTGTACTGTAAACTAGTATATTACTTCAGGTAGTACCATTTTAGGTAGTAGTGGGTTTAAATTTTGTCTTGAAAGTAACTAATTCGTATTAAAAGTGTTTCAACATAGCTGGAGGCTTGATAAGTTTGAGAAGAAAGGTTTTGGATTAAAAACACCAAAACATCTCTTCTAATGCAATGTGTCAGACAGATGGGGAAAGGCTGCAGGCATGTCCAAAAAAAAATGTGAAAGAAATGAAAATCAGATTTCGAATTTGATTTCCACTTTAGTGAGTGATCATGGCACAAAAGCAATGTATGCATTAAAACAGCTTCTTGTTACACTTTGTAAAAGGAAAAAAACATCTTTCATCATCATATAAAACATGAGGCATCCTCAAAACTGGCTTACAGTCACACCCAGCACCCATATCACACACCCTATTCAAATTTTACAGAAACATTTACAACCTGCCTGACACAAGCAAAAACCAAATATAGTTTTCCCCGTCATGTACTTCCTGAAGATAAACCACACAAATTATGAATTCAAACTTATGTTGCTGAACCACATCAGTCTTCTTACACAATATACACCTCAAAAGTCTTTAGGGTAAAAGGGGAAAATCACAAAGCACTAATTACAACAGAATGCAATCCAAAGTCTTCAGTGCACATGCGCACACACACAAAAACCCTTTAAATAGAACAGCGTCTTGTTTAGTCTCTAAACGGAGGCAAAAATACGCATGTATCGTAACATAAGATCACTCATCAAAACTGCTTCAACTTCAAGTATAACAGGGTTGTATCAGGGAACGTGTAAGGCAAGATACACTTCTACAGCTCCAAACTACACATCTACAAAATAACAGACTGGAACTGGGAACATTCAGGAATCTTCTGTAATTTCATGGCTTGAATAATATGATGCGATTGTGAAATTTCGACTGCACGCTTGTTGATAAAAGATCTGAAGATACTAATGTCTTATTGAAAATTAACAAAAACAATGATGGTGAAACAGGAAGTAGTGATTAGATTTCACAAAATCTATGATGGAACGACAAAGGTGATCACTGATCTGCTGAGTATAAAGGCTATCCTTATGTGCACGCACACACACGTATTACAAACTTGGTCGCTCAATGCCATTTTGAGTATGTATGTGTGTGCTGAAGAGAACTGCTTCTTTTCCTTCCAGACGTGTCACAACAGCGCAGCGTTGTGGAAGCACTGAGGAACGCAGAATAACTCCTTTTATTCAGAGGCTTTATGGGGTTTCCATGGCAACGGTCCACAGGCACAGGCCTATTGACCCAGTAGAAAAAAAAAGACTTAAGAACATAAAAGTAGTTAATTCCACTGTCATGTTTTATTCTCTCGGCTGAAACTTTAAACCAGAGGAAAAAAAATCCATGCAGTTCAGCCTTACATAGAGAGTCTGCTGAGAAGGTCTGGATAATAGATTATTTCCTCATACTGATGTCATCATCCTTCAGAACAAATTTCTTCCTCAACGCTTCAGATATAAGAGAGGCAGAATCTTCCTCCCTCAGTGAGGTGCACCCACGGTTATATCTGAATACAGTACACAATAACATTATTCACTATAATATTTATTAATAAAAAAAAATAATAGGTATTAATATGCTATCAATATATATTAAAATAATAATTATACATTTAACATGTAAAACTCAATTACATGAATTATTAATTATATAAATTAAATAAAAAATAATAGGCATCAAAACACCATTACTATTGATTTACAAATATTATTATTGTAAATATTAATCAATAGCAATGATAAAATAATATATATTATAATTATTGGTCACAAAACACAACAGCACCAACTGTATTAATGAATTAAGGAAAATTTCTAGCCCTTATGGTTCAAAAGTTTAGCATAAACATGAGCGCAACTTTGGGCAGTTGGTGGCGCTAGAGAGATTGGGTTAGAGACTCCAAATTTGCTATGGTAACAAATTCCATTACTCTCCTGCAAGCGTTTCTATGGGCTGCCATAGTCTCAAAATAAGTAGAATAATAATATAATATTAATACAATGATAAATATTAATACAAGGCTTTACAGAAGAATAAAAACAATTCTTAAAACAGCACAAACCCCCCCCCCCCCCCCCACCAAATTTCTGCATAGTCAGTGTCATGCTGGTGTTGAAACATTGCTCACCTGTCCTTGCTCATCTTCATGCGGTTCATGTCTTTCAGGATGTCCATTACATCAGCAAAGCTTGTCGATTTTGAAAGAGAGACTGTGTCTTCCTCTGGCTCCCGAAAGTCCATAGTAGGGTGATCAAGATCAAAAGTCGCAGATGCTGTCATGGAAACTGGCGGCACAGGATCAGGCACCAGCTCTGACAACTCTTCCTCTTCATCCTCTTCCTCCTCCTCTTCTTCTTCCTCTTCTGTGACATCACTAATGACAAAGGAGGCTGTGGGAGCAGCCTGGTAAGCAGCGGTCTCAAAAGGAGCCATGGAGAAGCCCACACTAGTGTCGTCAGGGGACAGCAGGTCAGGGGTGATGGGGTTCGAATCTGAAACGCGTCACAAATTTTATGTAGTACTACAGGTCAAAACATTTTGAAGCAAATACATTTCTGCTACTGCATACTAGTCTTAATTTTGAGTCTAAAGCCAAATACATCTTGAGTATTAACTTGCCAATGTCAAAAAATAAGAACCCAAGAGAAAGTAAATTATATAGAATTAAATGATTTAGTCAAATACTCAACCTGATTCTGAAGCGACGATCTTGGCGATCTGGGCTCGGAGTCGAGTCAGCTCATCTTGTAAAGCTGTGGTGCGGTTTAGAGCGGTAACACCTGGTTTCCTCAGACCCTCGACTCGCCTGCCTTCTCGTCTGAAGTTGGGCACAGACGAGTTCCTGTGCATGATCAGCAGCGGTGTTGGCCTCCACTCATGCCTCAGGGGACGTGTGTCACTCCTGACACACAGCAAGACAGCATTGGGATTAAATTCATTCATTTAATATTTTAGTGAGGATCCAACACTCAATTCAAATTCTACTTTAAATCCTATAAAACACCATTAAAAAGCATTAAAACAAGGAAATCCGGTGCACTAGCATGACAGACTTACCTCACTCTGGCATAGGTCTCCTCCTCATCATCTGCAATCCAGGCAATATCTGCCAGTGTAGGCACCAGTGGACCATCCAAAGAGCGCATTGGAGGAAGACCTGGGAGTTCCTTAAGAACACAAGCAGAAAATAGCCGTTCCTTTAGTTTTAACCCTTATAAGCTATTCTGTCATTTTTTTACTGATTTTATTTTATTCTTTATATATATATATATATATATATATATATATATATATATATATATATATAAATGGTTTTCACAATCTTAGTTTTTGGGAATTTTGTTTAAACATTCTAAACAAACAAAAAAATGGACTTCATTTGATGAGTCTCATAATTTATCATTTCATTTATAAGTCATCATAAAAAAGGTCCCGCCAACCATAGGGAAATCATGGGAAAGACCCTAATACAGAGCTTCTTTTTTATAAAGAGGTGTTGAATAAAATCTATATATCAGCTCAATGTTGAACAAACATAGACACAAATAAAGGGGCGGGATTACAAAACATTTAGTGCAAAAACTCGCACACCAACCTATCTGCTGCAAAAATGACCCTTCAAAATGATTTTTTTTTAAAAGCAGCACAATTTGACACATGATAGTTGTTGGATAATGTCTAAATAAATATCCAAATGTATATTTCCTAAGCATAAAATCTCAAATACTTGTGCAAAGGGTGGATGCATAGGACACTTCAGCCATCTACTGGACCATTAACGTTAAAACATGATTTTGACCTGACATGAAGTCATGTTATACTTCTGTTTTGGCAGCAATGATTTACTTTGGCCTGGTTTTACAGACAACACTTAGATTAAACCAGGATTAAGCCTTAGTTCAATTAGGACATTTAAGTAGCTTTTTTAAACATGCCTTAGAAAAAAACATTACTGGTGTGCATCTTGAGACAAAACAATGTCACTGACATATTTTAAGATATACCAGTGGAAGTTGCTTTCAGTTAAAACAGCTCAAACATGCAGTTTAATCTGTGACTAGCTAAAGACTTGTCTGTGAAACCAGGGGTTTATGTTTCAACTGTTTATGTTTATAGAAGTGTAGATTTAAATAAATGGTAAATAACATCTAGATGATTATTGTTGGTAATAGATGATAAATTACATCTAAATGACCTAAAAATCCAAAAAGAGCAGCATATTTTTATTGTTACTTCAGGGAAATTAGTGTTAAAACATTTCATTTAAAAAAATGTGACTATTTTCCTTCTTCGAAAATATGAGCGTTAACTTGCAAAGCAAATTTATTTAAATTGCACATTTCATACACTATGGCAATTCAAAGTGCTTTACAGAATATAATTAAAATAATCACAAAATAAAAACAAGGAAAATTAAAACAGTTATAAAAGAAAGTAAAAGAGATCTGATACAGTTATAAAATGAATTAAAAGAGTAAAAAGATGATAAATAGATGATAAACTTCTCATCTAGCAAAACAGCGGAGTATCATATTTTTCCACAACTCACAGTTTTACTATGAGATTTTCCCATGGTGATTAAACTGTGTCTGTGGAGTTCTTACAACACTTTTCAATCTTTAGCTCAACCACCTGCTGATACGGGTGCATGAAAGCATATGCTTGTTAATATGAACAATGTTTATTCCCATACCTGGAAACAAGCCCTGGGACAGGGTTTAAGAGGCAGCGTAGAACCAATTCTTCTCACCACACTACGAGTTGATCCATGTGGTTTATTTTGCCAAATAGGGATTACCTCCTAAAGAGCAAGTAAACAAAAAAAAAGCATTTTAAAATATATATAAACACTGACAGAACATTAATAAAATAGCGATTTTAGATGTTTATTTACTTACTGCTTCTGTCTCCATTTTTCTGAAGGTGTCGAAAGAAAGCACTGCAGCCTTGGATTGTACAGTGGTGTTTTGATTATTATTATAGCACACTGAACATGTTCATCTGGGACAAGGGTTCCTTTGCTTTGAAAAATTAGCAAGAAGAACATAAAGTTAAAACAAAAAACAAACTATACTTTATGTGCAAACACCACTTTGAATGCAGATCAAGAGATCATGAGCATAAAGTTAGTGAATTTTTTTTTTTTTTTAGTTGCTGCAGACTCCTTTTGTGTTAGTTTGTGTAAATCAAGTGAATAAAGTAAATAAAGCGTTGAGCAGTGTAAGGCAAGCAAAGGTGTTTTTATGACGCGCAATCGCTCTATAGTACAATTTATTTATATACGTAATAAATTAAGAAGTAAATGATCTGATAAGTTGAGTACTACATTTATAAATAAGAGTAAAGAAATAAAAATGGGAAATTAAATGAACAGACGATAATGCTATACGTTATGCGGTAGAACAGAGTAACAGTGTAAATTTTAAACATTAACAAACACAATAAAACCTCAAATGAAAACAAGAAGGTAAACAAATCAAAGGCGTCCTGTGACCCCCATTTCTTCTTTTAGCATCACAGCTAACACACGACCTCATAATGTACTGCTGCTAATTATGCATTTAGAAAATATATAAGACATACCGTGTGTGGTCAGATTAGATCGGTTTATTTTTTCTGCACTGGTGCAGATTATTATGGTTTATGTGTTGTGAATGTCCGGGCTTCCTTTCTCCCTGTTCCGTTAGCCGGTTAGCCGTTTAGACGTTAGCCCAGCGCGCCCCCGACTAATACTGCAAGCGGTAGTGCATGAGTCGGAAGTGCTTGTGGTAACATCGTCCTGTGCAAAATAAAAGTAATCTTGCAAACAAAGTTAAAATATACCGCTTTGAAACGATTTTTTTTATATATATGTAAATAGATTTTATATTTTATATGCTTACACAAGTATACAGACGCATTTGGTTAATTTAAATATACATAAAAACAAAATAAAAGTCACCGTGCAGATGGAAGTTAATATACAGTACCTGCTTGGCCATACTGCATTGAAGCAAATGTTGATTTAGAAACAAATATATAGAGGGAGATATTTTCAGCTGGTACATTCTGCAACGACATTTCGATTGTAATTGGGAATTTGAGGGAAAGGGAATTGTAATTGGGAAATGAGCGAATCTATTATCTGACTGGTGACAGATTCACTGCAGAGGCATCAAAACACATGACAGGGCATCATGCGGAGCGTCCCGATCAGCTGGTCGTTATATGGGATCATTAAAAACTAAGGTAAGATGAATGCTCATATTTGGTGCTTTTCGATTTTTGTAATAAATTTTAGTGCCAAGGTTAGAGAAACACATAAAACATGACCACAATGAGTGGTCCATAAGTGGATACTGCTGAAGAGTTTTAATCTGGAGAGATAATATGATCTATCAAGGATTCCGAAAAGATATCGTTTATTAATACGGTATATATATATATATATATATATATGATATTATGCGATATATATATTATTGTGGATTCTAGACACAGAAGTGCGACATTGTGATGCAATTTGGCGCCTGCAGCAACTGCACTATCAACAATCCACATCTTGTACTGTGTTTTGGGCCTGATTATTGCTTCGAAATTAAATGACTGAATTCTTAAAGCAGCTGTGAGCATCTGTACATTGTCGTTTTTTTTTTAATCTTAGATGAACCACATAATTACTGGACCTGGGTATTTGCTGTAATATTGGGCTCAAGTAGGCCATTTTGCATGAATCTGTGTCTTTTGTTTGAATGTATGCATTTCCTGAATATGAAATGGCTGTGTGTGGATTTGTTTCAGTTAGCTAAGCTTTAGATGTTTTCACCATGCTTTTCTATCCTTTTGCTAAGGCATTCAGAAAATAGTAACGGCAAGTATTAAAATAGTACAACAAATAAAATATTAGTTAAAAAAAGAGATACAATGAATGGTAAAACTATATAGAAAAAGACAAAATATAACAAAATGATATAATATTTATAATTTATATTGAAATATATATTTATAATACTTGTGTGTGTGTGTGTGTGTATGTATATTAATATGAGAGGAAGAGGAGGTGGTTTACTTTGTACAAACCATTTTTTATATGCACAATACATTCTCATTGTATATGTATGTATATATATATATGTATACATATACAATTAGAATGGCTTGTGCATATAAAACATGGTTTGTACAAAGTAAACCACCTCCTCTTCCTCTCATATTGCAGGTGTCTTGTAAACTGGAGAGAATGCTGATGAGGATGGAGAGAAGGAAGAGGAAGAATTCCAGATGCCGACACAGCAATGGCCAGTCGTTCCATCACTGAGTCCTGTACTGGAAGGGTTAACTTTTTTTGACTGGTCAACTCTCAATCTCAGCAGTGAGACCTCATGGACCACAGAGCTCAGAGAGACAAAAGCAGGGCCAGCTACTTTGGAAATGTTAAGAATAGGTAAGGTTTGGTTAGGACTAAAGGATAGATTAAAAAGAAATCATTAATGTGTAGCTTAAGCTCATAAAGAGACCTGTGTCATCTTGTCTTTAGACTGGGATCAAAGCTGCCGTCTGGAATTTCGCAGCCTCCAGGCTTCATCACTGCTCAATGTTCCATTGGCGCTCAGAGTGTGTTGGGGAACAGTGTTGGGCAGGAGAGCGGCAAAGGACATCACCAAATACGAAACCCCAAACTAAGACAGTACTATCTAAAGGGTAAGTGAATGACCATTAACAACGATTGACAATTAGCTTCTGATTTGTTAGGCACCTAACCACACACCTATACAGAAACAGTGTTTAATTATAAAGTAACTTTTTTGATTATGGCACATTAAGTTAGAAACATAAATAAAATTTAGTACTTCATAAAGGGTTTACACTACCGGTAAGATTTATAAAAAAAGAAAAGAAAAAAAGAAGAAGAAATTTACACTTTTATACAGCAAGGATGCATTAAAGCTCCAGTTGGTAGCTTTTGTAAACAACTATTTGTTAAAACTCTCATTATGTCCTGAAAGTAGAATATGAGACAGATAATCTGTGAAAAAAATCAAGCTCCTCTGGCTCCTCCCTGTGGTCCTACTGCCATTTGCAGAAATACACCGCTCCCGGTCAGAAACAACCAATCAGAGCCAGGAGGAATGTCTTAGCAGTGTCAATCACGCTCGTCAATCACGCTCGCGTAATGGCAATACGCGCTGATCACCCCTCTCTTGCACAGCGCGAGCGCGTACCGTCGTTCGGGACTCTCTTGTTCAAACTCGTTCATCCAAATGAACAAATCTTTTTTGCGAGTCATTTCGTTCATTCAACGAACGAAATGACTCGAAAAAAGATTTGTTCATTTGGATGAACGAGTTCGAACAGGATCACGAACGTGCATCACAGAACAGAGATTTGTGCTTATAAAGGCGAGCATTTGTGCTTATAAAACTTAAAGTTTTTTATTTATTTTTGAAATGACCGATCGTTTCACTAGATAAGACCCTTATTCATCGTCTGGTATCGTTTAAAACCCTTTGAATCTGCGCTGAAACTGTCATTTGGTCCTTGAAACGTTTGTGTCCTATTGAAGTCCATTATATGGAGAAAAAGCCTGGAATGTTTTCATCAAAAAACGTGCAACCTTATAAAGTTACATGTATTGCAAAATACATAAGTATTTGAGGACCAAGTTTGTAGTCAAAGTATGGGCAGGCCATAGTCAATGTAAAGCATATTGTTGATGTTTCGTCCCTATTAGTGAATGTTCCATAACTGTTTATAATCCGCCGTCATCGGTGGTCCTGCTTACTAGCCTGCGCGTTCACGGCAGCCTCCGCTGTGGGGGAGGAGCTGTGGAGGGAGGGCTGTAGCGCAACAGAGAGCAAGGGGGTTGGACCTGTAAGTTGTGCTTGTTCAAATTTTCAGGCTAAGTCAACATTTTCTCAAAACTCCCTACTGCAGCTTTAAATTGATCAAGATCGAAACCTTTAAAGTGACAGTAAAGACTTTGAAACAAAGATATTTGTTTCAAATAAACTTTCTATTCATCAAAGAATGCTGAAAATAATTGATCACATATTCCACAAACATATTAAGCAGAACGACTCGGTTACTAACGTAACCTCGGTTCCCTGAGAGGAGGGAACGAGTATTGCGTAAGTAGCTTACGCTATGGGAAAACTCCTTTTCTCGAGAATATTGAAGTCTTTATGTAAAACGCATTGCAGCTGCACAGCTGACAGCAATGAACGAAGGCAGCTCGGTCATTGGCTGTGCTGCGGCAATTTGCTCGAACCAATGACGGGGCGACTCTGAATGCGCGACCAATGAGCGCGCGTCAGAGCCCGCCAAGATGGGCGTGGCCAAGAGCTATATATTGGGCGCCCCGTCATGAGAGTTCTTTAGGTTAAAACGACTGAAGCGAACTAACCAAGCACAAGCACGGCAGCTTACGCAATACTCGTTCCCTCCTCTCAGGGAACCGAGGTTACGTTAGTAACCGAGTCGTTCCCTTTCGAGAGGTCTCTCCTATTGCGTAAGTAGCTTACGCTATGGGAACACCATGCAAAACGCCGTGCGTGCTGAACTTCGCCTTATGATAGCCAGAGGCAGGTGCCTGAGCTAAAAAAGCAAAGTTATCATCCAACTAGCCGGCAGAGGCGAGCTTTATATGTGGGAAAGAATACAGAGCGGCTAGAAGGCGCTCAGTGTGACACAAGCACATACATAATCTAGATACGAACTCGTAGTTCAACTAGCATCATGCTGATAGTACATTGGAATGCAGTGTCGGGACCTGTAGGTTGTAGAACCTGATAAATGTGGACGGTGAGGCCCAGCCTGCCGCCGCACAAATATCCTCGATCGGTATCCCGCTCGACCATGCCCAGGAAGAAGCCACACTCCTGGTGGAGTGTGCTTTGACTCCCCAGGGGCATTGAAGTCCCTTAGCTTCATAAGCCAGCGCTATAGCTTCAACTATCCAGTGAGAGATTCTCTGCTTTGAAACGGCGGAACCTTTCGTACGGCCGCCAAAGCATACAAACAGTTGTTCTGTCTGTCTGAATAGGGCAGAACGCTCCAAATACACTCTGAGAGCCCTAACGGGGCAGAGTAGATTAGCGTCGTGTTCGTCTGCTGGGGACGATAGCGCAGTTAGGGAGATAACCTGTGGTCTGAAGGGAGTGGTGAGCACTTTAGAAATATACCCATGTTTCGGTCTAAGGACGACCCTGCAGTCGTTAGGTCCGAATTCTAGGCAGGCAGCGCTTGTCGAAAGCGCGTGCAGGTCGCCCACTCTCTTGACCGAGGCGAGTGCCAGCAAGAGCGCAGTCTTGAGCGAGAGCTGTTTAAGGTGCACGGTTCGGAGTGGTTCGAACGGAGGCCCTTTAAGAGCGTCTAGGACAGTAGCTAGGTCCCAGATCGGCACTGAGGGGGGGCGTGAAGGGTTCATCCTCCTAGCGCCCCTTAGGAAACGAATAATTAGGTCGTTTCTTCCCAATGGACGTTCCATTACAGGGTCGTGTGATGCTGTGATGGCCGCCACATATACTCTGAGCGTGGAGGGGGCGCGGCCCGCCTCCAGAAGCCCTTGTAGAAAAGCGAGTACGTTCGTAATCTCGCATGTTTCAGGGTTCAGGCCCTTGGCATTACAGCAGACACTGAACACTTTCCATTTCTGGGCATATAAGCGTCTCGTGGAGGGCGCCCGCGCCTCAGCGATGGTTTTTAGTGCTCCGCTCGTGAGGTTCCTGGGAACCCGTTGAGGGGCGATGCATGAAGGGCCCACAGATCGGGGCGGGGATGAAATATCATCCCGTTGGCCTGACTGAGGAGGTCTGGCCTCAGTGGAATCGGCCGTGGTGCAGATTGCATTTGCATCAGATCTGGAAACCATGTTTGGTTCTTCCAGAGTGGGGCTATCAGCAGCACTGCGTCTTTCTCCTCTCTGACCCGACTGATGACCTGCGGTAGCATCGCGATCGGGGGAAAGGCATATAAGGGACGGCTCGGCCAGCTCTGGGCGAGCGCATCCATGCTTTTCGTGAAGAAAAGAGGGCAGTGCGCGTTCTCCTTGGAGGCGAAGAGGTCGATCTCCGCTTTGCCAAAGGTTTTCCATAACCAGTGAATCGTCAGCGGGTTGAGAGCCCATTCTCCTGGGAGAATTTTGTCTCTGGATAGCATGTCCGCCCCCTGGTTCAGGGCACCTGGCACATGCGCTGCTCTCAGCGAGCGCAAGTTGTGCTGGGACCATAAAATTAGTCTCCTGGCCATTGAATGCATGGAGCTCGACCTGAGTCCACCCTGGCGATTTATGTACGATACTACCGTCATGTTGTCCGTTCGGACCAAGACGTGTTCGTTTCTCAGCTGTGGGAGCAGGGCTCTGAGAGCCAAAGCGACCGCTTTCATTTCCAGACAGTTTATGTGTAGGCGCTTCTCCGGGTTTGACCAAAAGCCGGAGACAGGCCTGCCCTCGTAAAGGGCCCCCCAACCTATTTTGGAGGCATCTGTCGTTATCATCTTTCTCCTTGTGTTCACACCCAGACTCACGCCTGACTGGTACCATTCGGCGGCTTTCCAGTGCGTCAGGGCTTTTATACAGCCGTGGTTCGCTCTGATTAAAAGGTGGCCCGAACGCCACGCGTGAGTAGGGACGCGGCTCTTGAGCCAGCGTTGGAGAGGGCGCATATGCAACAATCCTAGCTGGAGTACGGCCGATGCTGAGGCCATGAGACCGAGCATCCTCTGAAACCGCTTGACGGGGGCGAGCGCGCCCGCCCTGAATGATGTTGCAAGGCGCCGGATGGTGAGCGCGCGCTCTGATGAGAGACGCGCTGTCATTTGCATCGAGTCTAGAACTATTCCCAGGAAAGAAATCCTCTGGCTGGGAGATAGTATGCTTTTTGCAAAATTGATTCTTAGACCCAGGCATTCTAAATGGCTGATAATCCAAGATCTGTGTGTTATTAACTGACTCTCTGATTGTGCTAGAATCAGCCAATCGTCGAGATAATTCAGTATTCGCACTCCCCTTCGCCTTAGGGGGGAAAGTGCTGCATCCATACATTTCGTGAATGTACGGGGAGCCAGGGACAGGCCGAACGGAAGTACTGTGTACTGGTACGACTGTCCCTCGAAAGCGAATCTCAGAAACGGCCTGTGATGAGGCGCTATTGGAATGTGAAAGTAAGCATCTTTCAGATCCACTGAGAGAAACCAATCTCCTGGGCGTACTTGCGCGAGGATATGCTTGGTTGTTAACATTCTGAACGAGCGAATCATTAGTGCTTTGTTCAGGTGTCTGAGATCTAGGATGGGGCGGAGACCGCCATCCTTTTTCGGGACGAGAAAATAGCGGCTGTAAAAACCTGCCTCGCTCAGAGAGGGGGGAACAGTTTCCACAGCGCCCTTTTCTATTAGTTTGCGCACCTCGGTGCGTAGAACATGTGAGCACTCTTTTCTCACTTTCGTCTCGACCACAGTCGTAAAACGTGGTGGTCTGCGAGCGAACTGGAGCGAGTATCCGTGCTTTACTATATTCAATACCCATTTCGGCATATCTGGAATATTTTCCCATGCCGCTGCGTGTACAGATATGGGCTGAATACAGGCTAGGGGCGGGCCGCTGTGACGCAGGGACCCGGCCAGCGAATCGCCTGAGCTCATAGCTCTCAGAGGCGCGGGCGCGCGCTGAGCAGCTGATTGAATGGGCGCGTGTGTGATTACAGCAGCGCGCGCTGTGTCTGTAAAACTCGCAGCCTGGGCTGGGGTTGTGTTTGACACTGTAAGGACAGTGTTTATAAGTGGGGGTGCATAAACAGTGGTAGGCACACGCGTCACTTTTATAATGTTTCCCGCTTTTACTGGGGATGAATTTATAACTGTGTGAACAGTGCTTGTGTGTAGTGGTGCGTACATGACCGTAGGCACGTGATCTACATTCATGGGGTGCGCAGCTTGAGCTGGGAATGAATTTGGCACTGTTTTGACAGTATCTGGGAATGCACACCTTGTGGACATGTGAACCCTTAGTGACACAGGCAGAAAAAGACTCTTTTTGTGTTTTCTGTGCGTCGCCGTAAAAACGGCGTTTGTTTGCAGGTGAGCGAGCTCTGTGACTGGCCCATTGACTGCTGTATGAACATATCCAGCCGCCTGTAAGGGGACTGGGTAATGCTTGAGCTTTTGCAGAGAGAGTGGTCCGGCTTTTGCGAGACACGCACTCTCTCTTTTCATTCTTGTGGCTAGGACGGCTTTCGAGGCTCGGGGTTCAGCACAATCTTGGGCCGAGGACCCCGTCGCTCAGAAGGCGGCTTGCGGTTGTGAGAGCGCGAGCGGCGTCGAGCGTCAGCCTGAGGCGCGGGCTGAGAGGCGGTGGGGGCTGTTCTAGCCCGCTGCGGCTGCGGCGGCCTCTGTCTGCTCTGCGATGAGCTGGAGCGCTTGGGCAGGAAATGCCGCATAGCTTGTGAAGCATTCTGGGCCTCAGTGAAGCGTTCGGCGAAACCCTTAACCGCCGGTCCAAACAGCCCGCTGGTGGAGATAGGCGCGTCGAGAAATGGCGCCTTATCCGCGTCCTTCATCTCAGTCAGAGTCAACCACAGATGGCGCTCGAGAACAGTCAAATTAGCCATGGCACGGCCGATAGACTGGGCGGTGGCCTTCGTGGCTCGCAGGGCTATGTCAGTCGCGCTGCGTAGGTCCTTAAAGGCTTCGGGTTCGGGGCCAGACTCGTCCATAGAGCGGAGAAGCTTGGCTTGGAACACTTGAAGTACCGCCATAGAGTGAAGCGCTGATGCAGCTTGGCCGGCGGCGGCGTAGGCGCGACCGGCGAGAGCTGAAGTAGTGCGGCAGGGCTTCGAGGGGTGGGAAGCTTTGGCTTTCCATCCGGTGGTGGAGGGCGGGCAGAGATGATTGGCCACGGCCTCCTCGAGGGGCGGTGTTCCCTCGTAGCCTCTTTCCTTCGCGCCGTCCACAGAGGAGAGCGAGGAAGAAAAAGAAGGCTTTAGGCGCGCAGAGTGGGGGGCTTTCCACGACTTGGTGAGTTCTTCGTGAACTTCCGGGAAGAAGGGAGAAGGCCTTTGCCGAGGGGCCTGCTGGCGCCCCTGCAGAAACCACTCATCCAGTCGGCTCCGGGTTGGTTCTTCGGGAGAAGACCAATCGAGCCCGAGGTCTTCCACGGCCTTAGAGAGAACGCGGATAATCTCGCTATCCATGGTGGAGCCCCCGCTCGCGCTAGCTAGCGTCGACGGGGCGGGGTCGAGAGTGGAGCCCGGCCAGTCGTCCGATGCAGCGTCGATTGACAAGCTGTCATCCATTCCCCCGTCGTCCTCGGACGCGCCCAAAGTCACAAGGCCCACCGCTCTGCTAGAGGGGTGTGGGTCCGGCTGGGTGAACTGAACCGGCGGTGGGGAAGGCAAGAGCGGCGGTGAAGCACGCGGAGACTGGCTCGGCGTGACGTCACTGAGCTCAGGTTCAGGAAGCCTCTGTGAGTGGCGCTTTTTCTTAGTGCGCGGCTCGAACAGAGGGATGGCGGCGATGGGCTCGCTCACGGCGAAAGCGGCGAGGCGAGCCCGCAGTGCGGAGAGACCCAGGTCGTCACATTCGGGGCATCCGCCCTTGGTCAAAGCAGCTTCTGCGTGGTCCCGGCCCAGGCAGCGAGCGCAGATGATGTGACGATCCCCGTCCGGGAGAAGGTCTCTGCACGACGCGCAGGAAGGCATTTGAAACAACGCCTTGGAAAATTTGCTCTTTTACAAGTGTCGCAGAGCGAACAGATGTAAATACTTGCGTGAGCAGTACGCCGGATGGCTCAGTAGGATCGCGTTAGAAGGCGGCTGAAGGTGCCGACGTCCTCGTAGCAAATCCCGCTGGTATGCTTTTCGACGGCGAAGCTTCAATAATCCGGAGGATCCAGCGAAGAAGGTGTTCGCTGAAGGAGATTAAATCTAAAGAACTCTCATGACGGGGCGCCCAATATATAGCTCTTGGCCACGCCCATCTTGGCGGGCTCTGACGCGCGCGGGCGCGAAGCGCGCTCATTGGTCGCGCATTCAGAGTCGCCCCGTCATTGGTTCGAGCAAGTTGCCGCAGCACAGCCAATGACCGAGCTGCCTTCGTTCATTGCTGTCAGCTGTGCAGCTGCAATGCGTTTTACATAAAGACTTCAATATTCTCGAGAAAAGGAGTTTTCCCATAGCGTAAGCTACTTACGCAATAGGAGAGACCTCTCGAAAGGGAACAGCTGTTATCAAAACTGACATTAATGTTTCTTGATATGCAAATCAGCATATTAGAATGATTTCTGAAGGATCATGTGATACTGAAGTCTGGAGTAATGATGCTGAAAATTCACCATTGCAATCAACATATATTAAAATACAAAAGAGTTATTTTAAATTGTAATGATATTTCACAATATTACTGATAAATAAATGCAGCCTTAGTGATACTGCAATGTAAAGCCAATCTTGGAGTTTGTACATAAACATTAAAATCCCTACTGACATTTTTTAAATGGTGATGATTTTTGTTAATAACATTCAACTGTGAATCACAAACACTGGTTTAAAATGACAGTTCCTGCTTACTAAACAAACTCAGTGTGTTTGTAGTTTAAACAGCTGAAGAAACAAACTGAGAAACAACCACATCTGCTTTCACTCTAGATACTTGTATGCAGTTTGAACTGTTTTGCATTATCTTCATAGAGGCGGCATTTCCAGTCAAAGATCCAATAACGAAGATTTTGGAGTCATGCAGAAACAATGAACATGGAGTGAGTAAAGTTTTTAAGCCTATTTACACACACCCTCGCCTTCAAGTTCCTGTTTTATATATGATAGAAGTCTCCATAAATATAACTGCCAACATTGTCATACCTCGCTGTCATATACTGATAACTTTGGAACAAAGGTTACTGATACACCCCATGCTGTCTTTGTCAAGCTTTAAAAGATGTTCAATGAAACTGTTTGATGGTTAATTCAAGGAGAACATGGAAACTTTACAGCAAATATAATGGGAGAATGTCGACTGCGAAGGCTTTGGTAACTGATGTTTTATTATTTAAAATGAATTAATAAATTAGAAATAATAAACTAGGCTAATTTGATGACCCAGCCAAATGTTTCTGTTCAATATCAAACTGTATTTTCTCTCTTTTCTTCTCATTTTTTAAAGTTGATGTCCATTTAGTTTCTTGTGTACTGTAGGTAATATGGTTTGAATTGTATTACACCGAGACAACCTTGAAGATACAACGACCTCCGTCGTTGTTCAAGCTTCACTAGATGAAATGTGTTACAAGACTATAAACAATCTTCAGATTCTCAGTTTGACCTTTCTGCCATTTGGAAACAAATTTACATTAGTTTGCTATTAAGTGTGCTGGGTTTAAACAGTCTCAGAATAAAAGACTGGGCTGTTTGTTTAAAGATAAAACTATGCAAATCATTAGATACCACTACCAGTATAAGTAATACATGTTATCCACCATTATTTGCATGTCTGGATACAGTTATCTGTAGCAAAGCCATAGGGAATGAAGAATTTTAGTTTGGACGATCAGATATTACACTGTGCGCAGTTCATTGATTTGTGGAACATTTGTGGAACAAAAAGAAGTCCACCTTTCAATTAATGGGATGAAATAGAGGTCAGAATTGTTTTTGCAGAGGTTTTCTTTTTATGGTGTCCCTATGCACTTTTAATTATGCATATTAAATCATATGTATTATACCGTTCAAAAGTTAGATTTTTGAAAGAAGTCTCTTATGCTTACTAAGACTTCATTTATCTAATCAAAAAAACTGTAAAAACAGTAATATTGTGAAATATTATTGAAGTTTAAAAACACTGTTTTCTATTTTAATATATTTTAAAATGTAATTTATTTCTGTAATGTCAGTTTTCATGATTGGGCTTAATTCTATCATTCTAATCATTCTAATGTGCTCTCAGTTTAGTAACTCACAGGCCCACAGGTAAACACTACAAACACTAGTCTTTATGGTTTTAATCATGTTATTTGAAAGAAATTAGCAGTTAATCTCTTATTTTTTCTATTCTTATGTATAAGATCTCTCGGGACAACTGGGAGACAAACATGACAAAGGAAAATAATCTTTTGCAGGAAGTGACAATGTCATGTGATACCATTTGCATGAATTATGCATCTTTGTGATTAGCTAATAGTTTCTGGGTGCTGTGACTAGCTCCAGTCATCTGATGTCACAGAGCTATGAATGAGGAAATGAGGAGGTGTACAGCAGTGTGGAAAGAAGGAAGGGAAGTGAAACTGCTCTCAGTGTGAAAATGTCTTTCCTTATGCACCGCTTCAAACAGTTACCCAAGAACAAGGTATCAACTTCTACAGCGACAGCTTCTGACCCACAAGAGAACAGCCTTGATCCTGCGCTCGACATTGGTGTTGTGGGAACTGCAACTCTTGTGTCTCCTTCCACGGATGCGGAATATGACAAACTGACGGTGAGAGAGTAAAAAATAGTGTGTTTACAAACCTTGGCGCTTAATGCATGAGGGTTTACATAGTGAACAACCTGACAAATCTCAGTACAGCTAGTTTGTAGCATTAATTCAGAGTTTAAGCTCTTTGTGATGCCAGTCAAACTGTAATGTAGTGACTCACAATGTCTTCTCTTCTACTGTTTTGTGTGATGTTTATTCATCTCTTGTAGGATGTGGAGGCAGTTCCTTTACCTGATGGAAATGTGTGTCTATTGGCTCTTCCATCTGAATGCTCTCAGGGGGAGGGGCCAACCGCAATGCCTTGCCTCAAACTGTTCTCCCGTTACATCACAGACAGAAAGGTGACAATGTTAGGTTTATGTTACACTGTTTTATATTCCCATTACATTTCATAAAATTCAGCATATTCAACTTCAGTTCTGACTCACCATTTTGCTTGTCTCACTAGGGTGTGGTCTCTGGAATATTGCTGGTGACGTCCAATAAGATCTTTTTTGACCCTCAGAAGTCTCAACCACTTGTTCAGGAGAATGGCTGTGAAGAATATGTATTCTCCTGCTCTGTGGATGATCTTGCCTCAGTGTCCTTCTACACAGATATCTCTCACATTCACTTTAACAAGACCACATACAGGTACTTACTGCTTGGAGATATATATATATATATATATATATATATATATATATATATATGTGTAAATATATGTGTGTATATATATATATATATATACACACACACACAGGGCTTGACATTAACACCCGCTAGCCACTTTGATGGGTTGAATTTGATATAATATACATTTTTCTTTTACAGTCTTTTAAAAAATCATCTGAAATAATAAACTAAGTGCAATCTAGTGTTGTCAAAAATATAGATTTTTCGATGCTGAAATATCTGAAACTCTACCACAGAATAGATACCCAATCCAATCTGCGCGTTCTTGCTCTTCAATCTCTCATATAAATGATAAATTATATCTAATATACATAATTAATTAATACAAAGCAAATAGTTCAGATTAACAGATATTAACAGAATTAAATTGTAATATTATCAAATTTGGTGAATGTACAAAAATTCATTACATTTAACATATTTCATTCACCAGAATTTTTAATTTGACAGTCCTGAAAATACATTTTGTAATATACAATGTACAATGTAATTATATAATGTAATGTGTAATAGGTGTGTGTGTGAGTCTGTGTGTGTGTGTGTGTGTGTGTGTATATATATATATATATATATATATATATATATATATATATATATATACACACATGCACATATAAAAGTGACAATTTGTTGCAGACCCCCTCAGCACTCCCAAAACAACAGAATTTTGGTTGTTAATTAAACAGTGCAAAGAACTAACTTTCCCATCATTCATTGCACATACAGCAACAGCACAGACACATTGATCTCATTTTTTTTCCAGAAGTTGTAAGTCATCAAAGAGCAAAACAAACAGCCACAAGAAAACCTGCCAGTCAGCATTAGAGGCCATTCCCGCTCCCGTGTCCTCCGTGTCACATGATCTGACAGCGACTCTGGATGCTAAAGAAGAGGATGAGGTAGTTCTAGAGACTAGGGACCTGTCCGAAGCTGAGAGGCAGTCTGGGGGAATGCTAACATCTGCTGGTGCTACTTTCTGTTGTGGAGGACCAGACAGTGTTCAGAGAAGAAACAAAGAATATGAATTCAGAGACAAATCCGAACAGCGGTCATATTTGGAAAGACAGCTGTTAGGTAATCAAGAATTTTACTCAAGAACTTTGACATTTAACTTGTACTGACAACTTTTTTTTTTCATCAGCTAATCCACTTAGTTATCTCTCTTCACTCATTAGGTCCTTGCACTTCTACATCTATTAGTGGTATAAACGGATCTCTGATGTTTGTGAGAATTCGACAGAAACTGCAGCATGGCAAGAAAAGGGCTTTCTCTAAACCTAAAATTGCTTCCAGAGACGCCTGGTTCACTATGCAGCAGGGAAGGTACTTAAGCCTTACCTAGACTTCACAGCCTGCTTAAAATGAACAGCAAAACATGGCTGAATGTAGGGCTGCAACAACTAATCGATAAAATCGATTATAATCGATTATGAAAATCGTTGTCAACGAATGTCATTATCGATTAGTTGGTCTGCTTACGTCACGGGGAGCGTTTACTGGTACGCACACACACGCAAGGTCTCTCTCCCTCAGGCGCTCTGCCGAGCGCGCGCGCTACACGGTTTGGAGCAGTCTCTTCTGTCTCGCATGCGCGCTCTTGCTTGCGCGCTCTCGATTTCGGGAGTTTGAACTAATTCGCGGGCATCAGGGAGCCGCAATCAATATGCGGGAGACTCCCGGGACTTCCGGGATCTTGGGATGTCTGTATTTTGTCTCGAGCATCAGGTTGTGCAATCAGTTCGCTCGCAACGTAAGTGATGGATTAAAATAGCGCTACCGCAGAAATAGGTTAAATTAAAACGGTCTTTACAAAGCGAAGCACTAAATATAAAGGCAGTTAATAACAGCAGCAGTAAAATATTGTTTTTTAGTCACTGTACTCAGTGGTTTTCAGCGAATGCTTGTGCACTAATGCATAATTTCTCCTGTCCTTTACTCAAGCCTGTTAGCTTGCTGGGTAACGTTACCTCCATTCCTTTCTCTTTTTATAGCATTTGTCTACTAAGTTTTAATTGTTTTTCAAACGCGATCTACTGCGGCTCTACATTCACACAATTGTTTTCAGTCTTTCTATATTTATTTAATCAATTTATCCATATATTATATTCTTTTATATATTATATATATAATATATATTATATTCTGTATCCTTATATTCCTTATATATAATTAATTTTAAATAAAAATTAAATGAATTATATATTTTAGATGTTTTTAGTTTGTTTTTAGTTCAGATATTCACATCTGAACAACATGTCTGTGTAAATTTGTTTTAACAAAAATTGTGTTAAAACATAATATGTTGGATATCATTTTTTTAACAATAATCATGTTTGTCAACTTGCCATCAGCAATTATCATTAAAAACAATGCAAATATTGATATTAGTAAAACTCAATGTGTGGCTTTTGCACTTTTTAAAGTACACTTTTACACATAAATACCCTGATTTACGGTTTTATTTAGTTATAATAAAAAAAAAAATCTAATTTAATTTCTACCCGATTAATCGATTAATCGAAAAAATAATCGTCCGATTAACCGATTATCAAAATAATCGTTAGTTGCAGCCCTAGCTGAATGTTTTAATTAATGTGCTGATAATGTTACTTCATCTCACTTTCTTGTTCTTTTTCCTTTTCTGCCTTCGATTTTGTGCTGTAGCTCAGACGAGCTGTACGCTTACATGAGCCAGCATCGACCGGACCTGTGCATCCTGGAGGGAGGTGAGGAGGACAAAGCAGAGCATGATGTAGAGGATTTTGTGCTTCTCGATGATGTAGAAGAAGAGGGGTCTCCACGAGAAGGCCAGACCGGAGAGGACTGGGAGGTCAGTGATTTTTTTCTAAATGTATGGATTAAACAAATAAATTAAGATCATACACGCCAAGAGAGCAGGAATCGAACTGATGTGAAACAAAGAAAAATGCCTGTTTTGGTTGGAATATGCAGGGGATGTTTCTCGCTCACTTTAATGATACTAAAACTAAAAAAAATTGCATTTGTAAATGCAGACATGGTAATTCACTGGTCTAATATGCTTAACAATATTGATGGACTTGTAGTGTTGCTTCTATGACAACCAGATTAGTCACACCCTCAGTATCTCAATTACGGTCAAAGGTCAAGAACTTAGAGCCTAAAAAAACAAAACACTTTTTTGCATTCCTGTCACTTTTGATCAATTTAATGACCCCAAGCTTTTGAAAGGTAAAGACATTTATAATGTTACAAAAGGTTTGTATTTCAAATAAATGCTGTTTTCTTGTACTTTCTATTCATTAAAGAATCCTGAAAAAATATATCATGGTTTACACAAAAATATTCAGCAGCTTTCAACATTGTTTTCAACATTGATAATAATAAGAAATGTTTCTTGAGCAGCAAATCAGCATATTAGACCAATCGGTACCTGACAAGCGCAATGCATTCTGGTTAGAACGTTTGTCCGCTGTCACGTCACAATCACGTGTGCCATCAAATTACCGCAAGAGCAAGACGAGACCGGCCTCCTCGGTCAGGTGCTACAGCTGGCTCAAATCGGCTTCACAAGCTCTGATGACGACACAGCAGTTTCGCGTTTATTCTGACATATTAAAAGTAAAAACACTTTTCATGTAAACTTAATGTTATAGTAAGTCATGTTTATCAAAATAAAACTGATAAAAAATATAGATCCACTTTATTGGTATTTAAATAATATAGGCTTATGTTGAAATGTATTAATGGCTCTCTATTAAGCAGTACATAAAGTATTGAATGAAATGTGTTTTTGTTGCCTCATGAAAACATCTGAAACGTCTATGTATTTTACAAATATTGCGTCTAATCCACTTTGTATGTGGTAAAGTACACAAACACCTCGTTAGCGTCAGAAGCAGAAAATGTCCAACTTCAGGTCTCCGTTTTTAACTCTTCCCTGCCCGCAACTAGCAGATGTCACCTATTGGTGGAAGCCTAGTATAGTTAAACTCAAACACACCTAATTATTTATGAAGGATCATATGACTCTGAAGACCAGAGTAAATTCAGCTTTGCCATCACAGGAATAAATTACATTTTAAAATACAAAGCAGTATTTTTAAATAAAATATATATAAAAAAGTTTTTTTTTTAAATCTTACCAACCCCAAACTTTTGTACAGTAGTTTAATTACTTATGTGTTAACTATAATTTAAATAGTTTTAGCTTTATCAGTTATGTTTTAGATATTGTGGAGGTTATCTGCAATAACCTCAAGTCTTAAATCATATTTTCACAAATATGTTAGTTTGTGAATTCATATAATATGAATAAAGATGTTGAACATTCATTCATGGTTTTCAAACATCTACATCTGTAAAACTACAGTTTGGAATTGTTTGTCTCTTATTACTCTTATGATACTCTTATCAGCACAGTTATTGGCAGTAGTGTTATTTTGGTGGTGTTCTATTTTTCTGTAGAGTAGAGCATGGTCAACTTATCAAAACCAGTCACATAGGTCAATCTTTTGAAATTCAGATTTATACATCACCTGAAAGCTGAATAAAAAAGCTTTCCATGTTTGGTTTGTTAGGATAGGACAATATTTGGCTTATATACAACACTTTGAAAATCTGGAATCTGAGGATGCAAAAAAATCGAAACATTGAGAAAATTGCCTTTAAATTTGTCTTTATGTTTGCAATTGTGCTGCCTTCATTCACATAAATAAATGTTTTATATATTTACGGTAGGAAATGTACAAAATATCTTCATGAAACATGATCTTTACTTAATATCCTAAGGATATTTGGTATAAAAGAAAAATCGATAATTTTGACCCATACAATGTATTGTTGGCTTTTGACACAAATATACCCATGCTACTTGAGACTGGTTTTGTGATCCAGGGGGTCAAATATATACACGGGTTTCTTGTATACAAACAATACCGGATGCGCGCGCATCCAGGGGGCAAAAAAACGCTATCTTTTATGCTGAGTTCTGTAAAAGAACATTGTAATTAACGTAGTTTTCGCATTGTTTGTAATTTCTTGTTGAGTCAATAATAAACTTTAATTTCATAGTTGGATCTGTTTGTTTGTGTTTCATATTAATATAACATTATGTACTGGAAAACGTCCAACTGTTTACAAATCAAAATCCGGACATACTGTGATGCTTGAATGAATTGTCATGTTAGACTAAGTTAGTAATGTAATAGGCTCTATAGAGCCCGAATTTGCTTTTATATAAGTTAACCTTGTTTATGTTACTTTACGACCTGCAACATATCATGACAAAATATCATGACTCCACACATATAACGTTACTTTAATGTAAATCAAAGATTTGACGATGGATTATGTGGGAAGTAGTACCTCCGACCGTGGTGATTATATTAAAAAACGTACTCTCAGCAATGGTGAGATCTTGCCGGATCCCTACGCAATACCTGACGATCTTTGGATTGTGGATGACGAGAAGTGGCCAGCAATTGTATGGCCTGATATATATAATTGTCTAATTCAGACACCAAGTGTATATACAAGAGAAATGATTAGAGCGTACAGATCCCTTGATGCATACAACTACGTGCTATGTGGTCATGTGCAGCTCGTCAAATACTTTGATGCTGCATAGGATTTTTGCGTGTTGAGGTCAGATTTGATCCCTAGTCAAAGGCAAGGCATTAAAGCCAAGCCTTATGATGCCTGGGTGTATGTCCATAAGGGCCTTGGTTACATCCTCCTTACGGCTATAATTTATACTTCTGCGTCGAATTTACGCCGTAGCTACGCCAGGCTGTGCGTAGCGCGCGTACCCTTCGGCGTACCCTGACGTACGTATACCCTTATGTAACAACGCGTCAATTCTACGCGGACGCAAGCGCTGTGATTGGTCTGCTCAAACCGCTCCCTCGGGTTTCACATGCTCCCTCTGCGTGCGTCAACGCGGACAACGACGCAGAAGTATAAATTAAAACCAATGCGGAGGCTCCGGCGTATATCCGACGCAGAAGTATAAATCAGACTTAACTGCAAATCCATGGCAGGGTACGTCTATCAAAATGTAACTGCCATCAGAAACCCTTTAATCCGGTACGAAGACCGCGGGTCTTTTGCCCCCTGGCTGCGTGCGCAATCAGTGATGACGTCGCCGAGTAAGTACTTGGATGAAGAGACGAGTCGTATCGTATCAATCTTTGTTAGATATAGCTGTTTACAGCGCCACTAGCCGTGACCGTCCAAACAGCAAACAATCGCGCGCGGCAGTGATGTCATCGCACGCAGTATAGTAGTATTGGCTCCGCAAGGCTTCCCGGGTTCATCTTTTTAACAGTCCATACGTCTCAAATTTTAGCAACTTATTTGAAAATGAATAATTTCGAGAAAATAGTGGCGGACCAAGTCCGCCAACATAGGTACCTCTATGATCCGAGTATGCGCGATAATACTGACGTTCAAATTATTAAAAATGCATGGAACGATATCGCCACAGCCACGGGAAAAGACGAGACAGATTGCCGTAAAGCGTGGAAGAATTTAAGAGACAAGTTTGTGAGGATCAAGAAGAGGGTTTACACCGGAAGCATTGATCCAAGTCCATACACGATCATGACAGAGCTGGGATGGTTATGCCAATTTGTTAAACATCGGGGAAAAGGCCCAAATGTGAAGGTAAGAAACACAAATTATGTTTTTTTAATCGCTATATGCACAAATGCATATAATTTGGCATTCCTTGCATGAATGTTGCTATGTGGTCGCAGGGGGGTAAAATTAATTCGTGTTTAGCCATAGAGTTAGGTTTAATGAATTAGGACTGTTGTCTCTGAGTAAATCCGTTTAAATCTAACGTTACTGTGTTCTCAGACTAGTATTGCATACTTCAGTGGGGTGGGATGCCCTACACTTTTTATATATCAATAGTTTGTTTCAGTAAGATTATAATATGGTACAGATTAATATGGATTTAAATATTTGCACTTCTGTTTGATTGTGGCTTTATTGCTAAAGTTGCTTAATTTTGCTAGGAAGGAATGAAAAATATAGTGGTAGATTGTATACATGTTTGTAAAATTTACCTATTGTTTAGTATTTGTACAACATCTTTTAGACCTGAATGTAATTATTGTTTCTTCATATAAGGAAATGCATAAAGTGGTCTCCACTGAGGAACATCTGAATACAAACAGCTTCCTATCCACTCCGGCATCAGGAACATCAGAAACATCAGAGACTGCGACTTCTGCCAAACCTCCACCCCTGTCCCTCATGCAGTCATCGCCTCTTCCCCCCACCTCATCCACTCTTCCTCCCTGTCCATCACCCAAACGCAGCTCCTCGCCCTGTTCAATTTCAGCTTACCCTACCCCAGGCATCTCATCCTGTTCCAATGCCTCACCATCTTCTACTGACTTAATGCCTTCGAGAATGTCTACCACAGAAGAAGCCTTACTGAAGATACTGGAGCAGCTGGACTGGGAGAGGGAGAGGGCCATGCAGCAGGACACTGAAGATTTCAGATTTGCTGCTGTTGTTGCTGACATGTTGGCAAAAATTGATCCTCAGCGGAAGCCTGAGGTTAAATTCAAGATCCATCAAGTACTATATGAAGCTGTGCAAAAAACCCAAGCATAGACAGCAACATGTTTTATAATATATATATATATATATATATATATATATATATATATATATATATGTTTTATTTTACTTCACAGATGTGTTTATGTACAGTTTTTCAAATAGTATAAATACAAAATTTCTTGTAATGCCTATTCTGTGTAAATATAATACTAAAATGTGAAGACAAAATGAATCTACAGGTCAAAAAAATTGTCATGCAATAGTTCTATTGCACACGGGCAGGGACGTACTGGGACTGAAATTAAGCCTGGGACTTTAAGATGGAGAGGCCTTTTATGCGAGTGACCTTGGCGCATGAGCAGAAGTATTTTTTTGCAGTTATTTTAATTCTAATTTTGTTTTTATTGTATAAAGAGAATCAGATTACACTGAAGACATTCAAGAAATTTTAGGATGACACCTGAAAGTCACCACTGCACAAAACACAATCAGGTCAGCAAAACCCAATCTCGAACACATAAGTCACAGTATACTGCTAACTACCAGCATGTCATGTGTACAGACAGTCGGAGTGATAAAATAGTCACAAAAACTAATAAATACCCACTCAAATACTGCAGTCCCATACAATAGAGATTTGTGTGTGTCCTCACTTTCAATTCTCCCTGGCTCAGCTTCCCCTGTGCTGGACGCTGCCTCTGCTTACTGATTGTACAGATGAGAAGAATATCAGTAATAAATACGACTAAGAATAATACTTTTTCTAATTAAATCTGTGCTTCAGTCAGGTTATTATCTAGTACGTGGAACTATTGGCATTTTATCATGTAAATATGTAATATTGTTCTGTATTTTTCTAGTTTGTGTTTGTGTGTGTGTGTCCTTAATCAAGCTTTGATTTATTGATTGATATGCCTAATATGATTGGCAACCCAGCCCTGCACACTGCCCACTGTTTTTGTACTGGTTCCATTCTCCTCATCCTCCTGCTCTTCTTTCTCTTGCTGCTTTCCTTCCTCCCCCTTCTCCTCCTCCTCATCCTTCTCTCCCTACTCATCAATATGACTGCAGCATTTACCAGCCTCTTGTGCCAACATTTTTTTCTTTCTAATTCTTATTTTTTTCGGACCCACCCATTTCTTTCTCTTCTTTCCTTCTTTTCACCATTTTTACCGTCCGTCTCTGTTGCATTCACACAAACCCTCCAAACATGACCAAAAGTAAACTCCTTTGATCGGCGCCTAGTTTGAGCCAATCGGATGTCAGGAAAAACGAGGATCAGTCCAAGTTGGGAGGAGCCGCTCGTATCCCCCCCTCAGATTGAAAGTATTGGCTTGGCCCGGTCTGAAACACACACACACACACACACACACACAGTGTTCCGCTGCAGCTGAGTGGAGGTTAGCTCGGTCGCGTATCACTTAAAAAAAAACTCTTTGACCACCGGCCGGTCTTCGGCCTGAAA
This sequence comes from Siphateles boraxobius, assembly GCF_051911475.1. Classification (NCBI taxonomy): domain Eukaryota; kingdom Metazoa; phylum Chordata; class Actinopteri; order Cypriniformes; family Leuciscidae; genus Siphateles; species Siphateles boraxobius. The sequence continues at coordinate 29,731,194 of NW_027508833.1, read as the reverse complement.
TGCACCGGCCGTTCGGGATTGTTCCCTGTATTCCCGATGGCCAATCCGCCCCTGGCCTGCACACGGAGCACTCTGAATGAGCAATTTGGTTTAAACCTCTCCTATACCTGTCCAGTGCTCCATATTATTAAACTAGAAGCTACAGTAGTAAACATGCATTCATTATTTATAGATGCTAGTTAAAAGTGAAATACAACTGGGATGAACAAGAGCAAGTGAAATGGAAATGTATTGAACAGTGTTTTTTTCTCATGGCAGCGTTAAAAGTGTGTGTGTGAAGGTCAAATTTAGGCACAGCATATTTGTGTACTGTAAATGGCTCTGTTATGTGTTTTGTGTGTACATTCACTACCTTTCAAAAGTTTGGGGTCAGTAAGATTTTTTTTTTTTGAAAGAAGTCTTATATGTTCACTAATTGGATAATTATTCATGTGATGGCTGATTTTTAAGCAACCATTACTCCAGTCTTCTTTATCACACGATCCTTAAGAAATCATCCTATGATTTGCTGCTCAAGAAACATTTGTTATTATCTAATAATTATTCATTATTTTCAGGATTATTTAATGAATAAAAAGTTAAAAAGAACAGCATTTATCTGAAATATATATTTTTTGTAACTGTAACGAAGGTTCTTTGTGAGGGATGAAAGAAGACAAGGGTCGACCTAACGGGGACTCGTACAATTTATTAATAAACAAACAAAACAAAGAAAAGGTGCGCCACATGCGCGTTCACCGTAGTAAAACTATAACACAATATAAAGACACTCTTTCCCACTGGACTCAGCTCTCAGTTCACTTTTATCAAACTCTTCCCGATGTGTAAACTCAGTCCAATCATAAAACTCTTTCTGATGTGCAAACTCAGTCCTTTTGTCAGCCAGCAGGTCGTGAGTCCCCCAGTCCTTCCCATCTCCCGCTCTCTTGCACCAGCCAGCTTATATGCGGTCTCCCCACGCCAATTACTGCAATCAGAGACAGGTGTTCGTCATTTTGCACTTGATTCACTACCCCTCGGCTCCTCCCTCACTCTCTCGCTGCAGACTCCGCAAAACCATACCATTGTCAGCGGCAAACGTCAGAACGACTAGCCGAGGAAAGGCTGTTCCGGGGATCGCCTGGAATGGATCTCACAACCTGGATAAAATTTTCACAAATCTTATAAATAAACCACAGATTTGAGCTTTAAAAAACTACATTCTCGCCTGTGAAACTCCTAAAACTACATTTCTTGACACAATAACAGTAGTATGATATTTTATGTTTCAACTGTATATTAAAAAAATGGCGCTGCTTATGTTGTCATTCCCCTTGTAGCACACACAAGCGATGATTCTTTGTCAACCAATCAACATTCTGCAGTGAGTCTAGCTCCACCCTTTATGTACCGTACCACTGTGCTAGGTACCCCAACGAAAGGGTACCAAAAAAGTGGAATGGTACGGTTTTGCATTTTGGTACCATTCACAAATTTTGACAGTGGAAACTGAAATCATTGCGTATCGTACTGTACCGTACCGCTCGGTGGAAACGAGCCATAATAATAACGCGGGTCTTGAAGCTCTTGCTTGATCATAACCCTTCTTTTTCCATTGATATTCCTCTGACCTTTTCTATTTTGTAATGTCTCTCAGCCATCTCTCTTTCAGCAGTCTTTCTTCAAATCTCCCTCTTGCTCACTCCTCTCCTACTCCGTCATGTGTGGACACACCCCCTACGGCTGATTGGCTAGAAATTTCTTGGGTATCTTGGTCTGAATAATTTTCAACAGTTTTTCAGAAATAGTTTACTGTACCTTTAAATAGCTGGTTAGCGTTCACTATAGCATTTTGCAGCATGCTTTCAGAGTTCCTCTGAAATCCTCCACCTTCCCCTGCTCCACCTGTATACATCTGCTATGGGTAGTTTTATATATGCTGTGTTTGCAGCAGCAGTTTGTCTTACATGCTCACAGCAGCTCATCCGTGTATATATTGGTAGTAGCAAGTTCCTGTACTTGTTCTGTAGAAGCAGAAATAATCTACAACAACACCAATAAACAACCGCAGTAGCAATATCAGCAGCAGCATAGCAGATCTATTCCACCAAGACTGACTACATTAACATTGTCATATTTATTACCATGCTAAAAATCTTAATTTTTATGATAGAAATGTCTTTTATTTACACTTTTGATAAATTTACTGTATACTTGCTGAATAAAACCCCAAACATTTGAACGGTAGTGTACGGGTTGGTAGTTTTCCTGTAGCTCAAACAGTAGTGTTGGCGCTTGCAACGCCAAGGCATTGGGTTCGATTCTCAGGGAAAGCAAGAACTAATAAGAATGTAAATGTGTACCTTAAAATGCAATGTAAGTCGGTTTGGATAAAAGCCAAATGCATACATGTAAATTGTTCCTGTACAGATGGTGTCAGTGGAGGAGAGTGGGCTGAAAGCTTCGGTCTCTACTGAACCAGAAGGTTTGAATAACATACTGAAGCAGAGTGTGATACTGGATGCCCAACAAGTTAGAGAGGTCAGTACTCACACACTTAAGATTGAGTATTCATGAATACGTATGCATAGTCATGCAGTTTTGGAAAATTAAGACCTGATCTCATTCTGGTGGCCCAGTCTGTGTAATGTGTAGTCAAATAATTTGCATGCATCTTCTCTCAGATCTCGAGAGAGTTGCCTCCACGTACCATCGGACGAACGTGGCAGCTGTCCTACAGCACGGACAAACATGGGGCAAGTCTCAAGACTCTGTACAGAAAACTCAGCACTACTGACTTACCTGTGCTGATAATCATCAAGGACCACAACCAGCAGGTCATTATTTCACAGCTCTGATCAGAGTGGACAGCTGAGGGTCAAGGGTTACTGTTCAATCGCAATATTCACTCCACTTATAATTTTGACCTAAGTTGGATGTTTTGGTTTCGTAAATGTGTATTGTTATTTAAGTGGTTTTAATTTCCCCCTCAGATTTTTGGGAGCTTCCTCTCACATCCCCTGCATCCTAGTGATGCATTTTATGGCACTGGAGAGACCTTCCTGTTCCTGTCTCACCCACGCTTTAAGGTACACAAAGACACATTTGAGCAAATGTATGATCATTGAGAGAAACAACTGGGAAGGTTTATGAGATCAAATGAAAGTCTTAATGGGAATTTCTTTTAAACACATCTGAGATAATATTTATTACATTTAAGTGTTTCCGATGGACTGGAGAAAACTCTTTTTTCATCAAAGGGGATTTGGACTCTTTTGCCATTGGAGGAGGAAGGTACATATTAATATTCTGCAAGATGCCTTTATAATGCAGACCTGCATATTTCTTGTCTTTTATTTTAGACTTACAAATGTGATTTGTATAAGTAAACTTCGTTTTTGTCTCTTTTCATTTCAGTGGTCACTTTGGTCTGTGGGTGGATGAGAGGCTGTTATTGGGCAGAAGCAACCCCTGTTTTACCTTCAATAACTGCAGCCTGTCTGAGACAAACGACTTCACAATTTTGGATTTGGAAGCCTGGACATTTGGCTGACACGTGCTCCAAATAATACAAAACATCATGATTTAGTGGGAAATATGGCCATTAAGAAATTAACTATTCAATCACAGTTTACTGACACCTATAAATGAAGGGAAAGAGACCCTGCAAACTGTGAATATTCTTCTTGAAGTGAAGTCAAGGGAAGAGTTTTGCACCAATGGATGAAAAATCACCAATCATCTTTACCACCATGATGAAAAAAAAGCCTGTTTCATCTTGGGATTAAGATGCATTTGGGTTAATTTCATTATTTAAATGAGTGCACTTCATCATACAAGAAATAATGTTGTCTTAAGTTGAATTCTGGTACAGAATGGAATACTATCTGCCCAAATAACATCTGAATGGTACGTGTTTATACTAGCGAGGTCAATCATGGATCCAACATTACTGCAGCGGTGGTTACAGTGCGCATGTTACTTTGATGAGGAAACCTTTTTTTATCCATGTTAATTTATAACTCAACTTAAATAAGCTACACCCTAACTAAATGGCACTGATTAAAGCCTCACCTGCTGTTAGTAAGCAAAGCATCTGCTATACACAGTAGCTTAGGCATTAGTTTAAATTTCCACAACTACACTTCACACATTGAAAATGTTCCTCATCACTCCGAAGACTGAAATGATTTTGGGTTTAAAACCACGCACATAAACATCACACAAACCTCAGAGCTGCATGTTTCATGTCTTGAGACTTTTGGTGTCACAATACTTTCTTAGACATACACAGTCTTAAGCACTCCTATGGATGGATTCCTAGCCTGTAGGAAAATAATTCTTTCTGTAAATAACTCTTACAATGGTAATAACAGTTCACAAAGATATCTGTACAAAAAATGGCTCTAAAAAAATGTCAAAACGTACATTTTTGTCATACAAGACCAATGCAATATTTATAGATGTGAAAATGCAGTCACTCAATGTTCATTAACTTACCTAATAAACATCAAATTAACAATAACTGTTTTACTTATAGAAAAGCACATTGTATCTATTTTACAATGGTATATAATTAGTGGTGCAAAAGTTATTTCAGCTTCAGTTGCACCATTTAGACAAGACCGTGAATACTGTCAAATTACATAAATCTATTCGTCTTCCTTATTGCTCTTCAGCTTAAACGTGGTAGAAAGAATCAGACACGAGTGCATGTGAGCTTTTTGCATTATAAGTTTTTAAAGAAAAAAATAATTTGTGATGTTCCTAACTAGCCATTACACATCTCCACCTTTAGACAAAAGTGGATTTCAGCAGAAATATTAGAGCTCATGGCATCTTTCCTGCACCTGTGTGGTTAAACTGAAATCCAAAGCTTTGCTTTCTGTGTACTTTAGCACAGTGCCAGTATTCTGTTGAGACAAAAATTCAGGCGTTGCTTCCAGACTTAAACAACAACATCAGGCCTGGCCTCACCCTGATCGGGCTTTCAGACAAGACCATCACAAACTGCCTAATTGTGGAAGCCACAGCCAGGATAATTCTGTCTCATACAGAACCATCTGGAATAACAAAAAATGATGCAGCAAAACATAAGAGACTTTGTATGTAATGAAACAAAAGTATAAAAGTGGTTTTAGCAGATCAGTAATAATACATAATGCTGTTTTAGTTCATTAATCTGAGCAATAGATCAGACTAATGACATTCGTCACTCAAGAAGTGTTAAATTTGCACATAAAACAGCAAATTTCTCTATAAAAATATATGACTTAATTGAGATTATTGTGTATAGCTAACAGCCTGGTTTCAGTGGGGTGACAAAACACACTCTTGTGACCGTAGTAACTTTTGTGCATTTGTGCGTGTCACACGAAGGACCATGTACAAGAAGATGTGGTCAAGAGCTGCCTTCTGAATGAAGAAATTGCATCAGCTCCTCCGCATACCGTTCCTCAAAGCAGACATGGGGGAGTAGAGCTGATATCAGCACTTTCTTTTCCCTTATCTCCCTTCAATTCTCTCTGAGGTGCACTGATTTTTCTGGAGACAGAAGTCTGATCTTTAAATTAATTTTATGATTCCAGGTAAGGTCTAGCCTTTTCAAGTCCTTCCTGCAGGAAGCGGATGTATGTGGAGGTTGAGGGATCCTCAAAACCTGCTGAGAAACTGAGAGCTGGCCCTTCTTCCTCAGGTTTCATGGATGTCTGGTCCAGGAAATTATTAGCATTGATGTGATGGACCTGGAGAAGTTACAGTGATATTTATCAAGCAACTTGAATGAGGTTGGCACAGATTAAGAAATCTAAAGCAGACTCACCACAGTGCCGTTGGGCAGCGCCACCATCATCTCCACTGGAAAAGTATACATTTCCAAATGCAAACGAGCCTTTTCACTCAAATCCAGATTCTTTTTATCACCCTAAATGGTAGGAAAAGCACTTAATAAGCACTGATATGCGTCTTAAATTGTAAGTTTTAATTTTGGCTTTACAACATACATCAGCTAAAAAACTCAAACTCTTCACCTGCAAATCCTCCAGCTCTTTGACTAGAGACCAGCTGCTGATGAAGCTCTGGTTGAGTAAGGCCAGAACGGGCGAACTCTCGAGGACTGTCTCCCGAAGAGTCCGCCCTGAACCTACCGGAGATAAGGAGAAGCATAAGTATACAGAACGCAAATCAGAGAAACATCTAATATAGTTGAAAGTACTCTAGCTTTAAAACACACTCTGACCAATGATTAACGCTGCCAGAAGAGCCATGTCATGAAGACTGGATGCACCGAAATGAAAATTCTGGGCCACTAGGCTGAAAACCGAAAATGCTTTATTTTTTATTTTAAATTAGCTTTTTTTTGTATAACTGTATTAATATTAGACTTTAATGAATTTCAATCATTTTAATGATACCGAATAAACAAAAATTACAAGCCAAAAAAATAAACACTTTTACTGAAAGTAACTGGACAGAAAATATATTAATATTAAATATCAATATATTATTCTTTATTCAGTTCTATGCAACAGAATCAGATTTAACAGATTTATTTTTTTAACAATTATCCAGATAAAGTATAGTACTACAAATATATTATTATCAAAGCATATAAGCAAAGTGTAGAGGATCAGTGAACGAGAGTGAATGCCATTTTACCAGTGTAAAAAAAAAATATTATATATAATATATCTAGTAGAAACAAGTAGTAGAAACAAGTCTACTACTACATAGAACTTTTATGTCGGCACGTTAATTGAGTGGATTTTTCCGATGAGCATGAGCGGAGCACATGCATGGAGTGGAAAATTGAGCAGAGCATCAAATCACGCAGTGATAACAGCTAGAGCTAAAGGAAAACTGAGTGCTAAACACTGAGGGGACGTTTTTCTTTTTCGGCCAAAAACCAAAAATGACGTTTTCGGCCGATAATCTTCAGCTGCCGAAATTTCGGTGCATCCCTAATGCCGACCCTTATGGCCAAATTTAGCTCTTCCAGCAGCATGTATGCTTTGTTACAGTCAACTATGGGTGTCTTACCTCAGCATGACTGGTCATCCAGGGATCCCCAGAGCAGAATGGAGTGAATCAGCTTTTTCTCAGCATCAGCTCTGCTAAAGACCTCACTGAATGGTAAATATGGCACCTTCCAAAGAGAAGACCCATTGATGCATTTGACAGTTTGAGTGAAAATTATGCATGAATAATTTAAAAATAAAATTGAAAAAATAAAAAAACATGCATGAATCAAACGTTCACAGTTAAAAACATTTAGAAAATAGATGCACTCTTAAAAATAAAGTTTCTTAATTGGCATCCATGGATCCTTTCCATTGCACAAAAGGTTCTTTAGATTATTAAAATTTCACTTTTAGAAACAAAAATAGTTATTTATTACAAACTTTTCACTGAATGGTTCTTTGGGGAACCCTTCTTCTATGGCATTGGTGTGAAAACCCCCTTTTGAAACCTTTATTGGTAGTGTGAATTCATTTCATGCTGACTTCAAAAACATTCATTGCTGCAGACTCTTATGAACTGATTTCAGGTGTTCAAGCATGAATTTGTAGGGGTTGTAGCAAGGGACTCACCTTTTTAAATGGGTACATTGTGACCTCCAAGCATCTTGATGCTTCTTCTCTGCTCAGCTCTGCACTCCAGACAATCTCCTCGAACACAAACTGAATGGGCTCACCTCCCTCCCCACGGCTGTCAATCATGTTCCCTTGCTCGTCATAGATCACTGAGGGAGTGGAGGGTCCTGCTGCCTTGAGCTCCATCTTTAAACATGCATCCCGTTTACTTTATGCATCATGTTTTAGCTAATCATGCCAAGATGACAGTAAAATAATCATTTAAGCTTTGATTCATCAGCAACAAGAAAAACTGATTAAAGAGCATGCGGTAAAATGTCAGTGGAAGCAGTTTCAGTATTAGAACCATAAATCAAAACCCTCTGAATGTGTTGTGCATAATTATCAGCTCTAACCTGAGGCAGGTATCCAATATCCACTTCCATGTTACTGCTCTCGCTGGCGCCATACAACCACTCCATGTCTACATTCAGAGTTCTGCCATAAAAAAAACACACTTAACTGGGGCTGCACAATAACGGTTAAGAGATAATAACAAGTTTTTGATCACAATTACAAAATCATGATTGGAGTTTTTTTATACAATTCATTAGAATAATTGCATTTACATGCGAACACAAATCAAGAGAACATAGTTTTATTTGACCTCATCTAGTTTTCTGGTTCATTATGTTTATTATGTGAATGGACACACACTACATAGGGGCAGTCATGACCTAATGGTAACAGAGTTGGACTGGTGACCCAAAGGTTGCTGGTTCGATTCCAGTACCGGCAGGAATATGACTGAGGTGTCCTTGAGGAAGGCACCTAACCCCCAATCGCTCTCCGGGCACCACTCAAGGCTGCCCGCTGCTCCGGGTGTGTGTATCCACGTTTACAGTGTGTGTGTGTTCACTACTCATTACTCTGCTCCTAATGTGTGTGAACTTACTTGGATGGGTTAAATGCAGAGGTCAAATTCCAAGTATGGGTTACCATACTTGGCCATCACGTGTCACTTTCACTTATATTATTAAAAACTAAAACTGAGAAATTCTTAATTCAAAATTATTTTCATGTTTTTCTATTAACATGAAAGCTCGTGGAGGCTTGTTACCAATGCAAAATAATGGAAAAGTCGAATGAAAAAGAGAGAAACAGAAATTGTGATTATGATTAAAACCAGATCAAATACACAGCCCTACACTCAACACCTGAAAAGTGCTAATTCTTGCAGGTAGGAATAGTGGAGGGAAGACTGACTTGTCGTTTGGGACGTAAAGATGAAACTCTCGGATGTGAGAAGCATCTTTGGAGAGGATGATGTTACCAGCAAACTGCCCAGGAGTGAACCAGAACGGAAAGTTGGGAACATCATTTAGCTGGAACTCTGCATGGATTCTGTAATTATAAACAATACCATCAGAATCCGTTGGAGGATCACAGAAAAAATAAAGTTAAAACAGAAGATTTCAAACAGTTACATGTCCAGTAGATTACTACTGGATTTTAAGAAAGTCCCATTTATTTTAGATTTCTAGCATGGCAGTTTTTTTTTAACTCACCTGAAAACAATGTCATAATAAAAGTCACTAGCAGCCCGTATACAAGCCACAGCTCCCTGTGGAGCAAAGCGGGATTTCACAAAGGGCCGCGGGTGGAACATGCTCAGCAGAGAGTGGATCAGCACCTGCAAAAAAATGAAATCAATCTCCTTCTTGATCAAAATACTCTTCACAATCTCAGATAAACTATTATTCAACAATTTGCTTTGAATAAATACAAGTGATATTAAATCAAAATTGTTTAATCGGTGAGAACAATGAGCATGTAATCTCACTGAACTCATTTTAAAATTGTAAAGGTATATTTGTACCTCTTTGCCTCGCGGAGTGGGAGGATGATAACGGTTATTGGGAAGGTAGCCAGTGAAAATGTTCAATTCGCTGGGAACAATCCACCAAGCATCACCCAGGGCAGATTTACCACTGGGTGGCAAGAAGACCTTGAACCGACTGGCATAAAACGTGGATGAAGGAACAGCTGGACGTTTCCAAGACCGCAGCCCACTAAGAGAGCTGTGAGAAACCTGTTGAGAAGGACACTGCACTGAATTTACCTTATACACCCATTTTTAGTATGTACCTTGTAATGAGGCCAAGTTATATAATTTATAAAAATTGAATTTGAATAATGATAAAATTAATACATTTTAATAATTTATTATTACTTTGAATTGTTCTCATTACTGGTAATTTTCATTGTAATATATATATTTTGAAATCATCACCCTGTCTGTTTATATCATTGTTCAGTGACAAATGTATAAATAATGTATGTAATGTAAAGTCTCATGTTCAAATTACCCCCAGAAAGCCATCTTTGCTCTTAGTCATGCTTTCCAGTAGTAATGGCGTCATTGTAGCATGTATAGTCAGCGTCTCTCCATTTGGGTCATGTGGTATCTCCTCTTCAAACTCTGGAGGAGGTTCCACACCTTCAGGCAACAGAGATGGACATCAGGCATTACAACAATGAAAAATACATTGCTTTAAAACTCTCAGCTGGCATTCAGTGTTCTAAAGTGATGGATACTGACCTTGAAGCACGTTAATTCTGCTTTAATAGACTATGTCTGCCTCTGAAAGGATGTTAATGCTCTGCAAGAGTACAGACAGGGAAAATAATACCTGTGAGTTTTTCTGCAATAGGTTTGAATTCCTCTGGACTGAGATAAAGGTCATGATCAGTATCTAGGGATGAGAAGAAAAAGAGTCCATCTGCTCCCAAAGCCTTCAATCCTGCTTCCTACAATAGATACAATCCAAACAGAGAAGAAACCGCAGCAATTTTACAGACAAGTTTCAATAAAATGATATTTATTAACTTTCATGCTCATTATTTAACACGACTTGACTTTTACAGAACTACTCGGACCGATCCAGACAGATTCGTGGGTGATTGATTTTAGACCATTTGAACAGGTTCAACTGATTCATTGAAAAGATTCGACTCAAAAGAACGAACCATTCGTATGGAAAGCACAGCTAAATACTTACCCCAAGGGCACCAAAACAATGATAACTGCGTCGATTTACTGTTTACTGAATTACTGACATACTTGTTATGTTGTGTCTGGTTTTATTGTCTGTCTCAGAAGGGCAACCAGGAGAATGTCTAATGTAGGAAGTGATACAGAATTAACAGTGATGTGTGAAAAACAGGGGGGTTGGTTGGTGTTCTAACAATCTTTCCCAGCTGTGGCAATTACCCAACCCTTGTAAAACAGCGGGTAGCTGGAGCAGATGTAAGTTTACTGGTCACAAATAACAAAAGAGGACGTGGCAAAGAGAGCGCAAGTCTGTACTGCCAAATTATTTACACTTTAAACGAATATAAAAAAGAGGGGTGTTTAAAGATAAATAAACTTACGGCATTTAGCCAACTAAAGACAGCATGTGGCTTGAAGAGCTACAATAAGACAATCACGCAATATCTCTCGCATGGCTCTGGGAAGCATCCTTCCTTCAGGGGTCAAACTGCAATGAAATCCTGAACAAACTGGTATTAACTTACATGTCGTTTCACAAGCTGGATGTCCTGATAATGTTTAATGCAAAAGCCGATGAAAGGAACAGCAGCGATTATGAATAAGCTGAAAAACTGCTTGAAACGTGAGCGGGCGCGTCTGCTGGATGGAGTCGCGCGATCTTCATCATGATCAGCCGTTGAGTCTCCAGCAGTAGTTTTATCCACGTCTGCGGCCATAACGTTAATCTAATAAATATCTCTGCTTTGTAAATCACTACAGGGGCATAAAACGGCCCAGGGTGAAAGCAAGACTCTCAAGTGAAATCACACTATAGCGGAGCAGAAGGAAATCACTTCTGCTTCTCCGAGATTTCTCCTGCTAGTGGACCATGTCTGACGCTCTTAAAGGGCCAGTGCGCACATTTAAGCCTAACTGTACGTTCACACCGCCGCCGACTTGATCGACAAAGAACTCTGGCCGCCCTGCCCATAGACATAATAAATACATAGACGCCCTATTGGCCGCTTTGGAACGTTGCTGCGATACGTCAACGCGTCCGCCATTTTGCGGAAGGCAAGACTGCGCTGTAAACAAATACAAGTAAACGGGTGAGCTGAGGTTTTTCTGGATAATTTTTTTTTTTTTTTTACATTTATCAGCCGATTTCAGTTGTTTGTATGTGGTGTACAAAAAGTTTCATCTCCAGTTATTTAAAATCTCGATAGACTTATAAAAAAATGTATTAGGAATTGTCAAAGCTCAGGCTTGTCATGTAGGCTATTTGGCTTTTTATTCTTGGATAAGAAGTGTGAAGACCCCCATACTAAGATTTAATTTAATGTTCACATTAAATGAAATAAAGTTTTCTTATTGTCGAAAAAACATTTTCTGTGATTGACCCGATTTTAGCAATAACAAAGATAACGGATGGATCCTTTATGGTATTACATATGATATGGTACAACTACAGTGAAATTCAAATAGTAAATATAAGATAAAGTGAGAAGTAATAGTAAATAGTTTAGTCAATAAAATAAACAAACAGTATACAGCAAATAAAATAGTAATGGATAGTATAGTTATATAATATCATAAGTACAATAAAACAATCATACAAATATTGATAATAGCATATAGTTTATGTATAATACTATAATAATAGCAATATAATAAGAAATATCAATTACAGTATATAGACAGTAAAAATAATAAGTTAGTGACTATGATAGCATAACTATAATAGATTGATAATCGCAAGTGGTATAATATTATAATAACAATAATAATAAAAACAGCAAATACAATGTAATATCAATTGCAGAATAATATAGACAATATGAAAAAAATATGAAACATTATAATATTGATCATTAAACTGACATTAGATTTGTCATTTTATTTTATGTAGGCCTACATACAGTGAAGATAATGTATAAATATGCAAATATAATTTATATATTTTAAAATATTCCTACATAGGCTATATAAAATAAAATTACACAACCCTGTCTCTTTTTTGTTAAATTTCAGTTTTATTGATCAGTAATAGCCATCATAACAGTATAAGTAGCCTAAAAGGTATAAAAAGCTATACAAGACAAGAAATAAAGTAAACGATTCAGTCAAACACACAGCAGGATACAACGTTAAATAGCCTAAATATAAAGTTATGAAACTTATAGCCGAGGGAAGGCTGTTCCAGGCGGGGTACATGAGCGCTGAGCGACCGGTGATCACCTGTATCTCACAACTCCGAAAACGTCCGATTAAATTTTTTAATAGGTGCTATATTTTTAAATAAACCACAGATCTGAGCTTTAAACAACTACATTGTCGACTGAAAAACTATTAAGACCACATTTCGTGACACAATAACAGTAGTATTTTTAAATTTTGCGGCCTTTCTCCTCTGAACGTTACTATTACTAATTATATCATGACCAAATACAACCAGAAACAAATGTTCAGTCTTGCTTGTGAAAGGTAATTCCTCAAGACCTGTTTTCAGTTGTTTGGCGATTTGTGCAGCACACGAAAAGTGCATTTTTCTCCATTCCCGGTATGAGAGGTAGGGGAAAGTTGCCCTCCGCAATATGGCGGCGCCGTTGACGTACGCTCCAGTGGCCAATAGGGCGTCTATGTATTTATTATGTCTATGGCCCTGCCAAGGACGCTTGTCGCTTTTGCCGCTCTGACGTAGCAGGGAGAAGAGAAGTGTCACAACATTTAATGTAATAAACAGAAAAAACAAGCAATATATTGAAGAAACATTTTATAATGACAGCATTTTTATAACCGTTTTGGTCACATTTGATCAGGGGGACAAAAAAAACAATTAGCTATTATTATTATTATTTGCATCAGTGCAATTGGTCAAATCGGTTTTACCGTGAGCAAATGAATTGTATTCCCGCTTGAAACGAGCGTTCGTAAATATTTCAAATAAAAGTTGCGCTCATTCTCAAACGTGTATCACTGGATCATGGATAATCGCGAAGTTGTTGTGTTTGGTGCTGCTGTATTGTATTTGCGGAGAAGACGTCGGACTCGGGGATTTTGGGTTCATGACACCCTCCAGGATCCGTTATGCAAAGAACGTGATGTCATAAATGATAGGAAACCCAGCAACAGTGATGGTTAGCTTTTCCTCCATTTTCTCGGAACTAATGTTTTGGTAGGAACGAAAGTTTACATGGTATGTTTCTCTGGAATCAGCCAGCGCGGGGGACGTCTATATCCCGATTGGTTGCTGGCTCTGGCCGCTGCTTGCCGCTGAACTGCGTCATAGCTCATTACCATAAAGTTGAGCTACAGTAACACTTTGGGTGTGTGATGATCAAATCTAGTTATCTGCCTATTTAGACAACATTCGGGACGTGGCTATGATGGCAAACATGCTGTCTAGATAGCCAACAGAGTAGGTTTTCAAACACTTTCAAAGTATATAATGTGAGACCATAATTATACGGTTCGCGAGAATGTACGGTCTCTTACTTTTTGTCCACAGTGTTGCTAAATATTCGCGTAATTTCCATGAATGATAAGGGCATTTCAACCACAGGGAGACTAGACGTGAAAACATAGAATATTAAGTGAAAACAGAGGAATTGGGTCAGTAATATTATTAAGATTTAAGAAACAATGAATAAATTACTTATAAAGAAGGATCTGTACATTTACAACTGTGGCAATTTCAATTCCAACCATAACTCAGGGTCCCACTCTTTAATAAATACATTTCCATGTTTCTTCCATGTCATATTAGGTTTTTAACAATTAATTTATAGTTTGCTGGCATGGATTATATAGTTTGCATTATGGTTTATATTATACATTTAAATGCCATTGTTCAGGAAGGGCACATTAACATATATAAACTATAATATACTATAGGTGAAAAATTACATTGGCGCAGGTTAAGAGTGTAAGGGTCCTGAACTACATTTGAGAGGAGACATTAATGAATTTATAATTTTATTTCAGCTCTCTTAAAGCACATTTAATTAGTATATACACACTCACACAGAGTAAACACTGTGAGGCTTACAGTCCCAGAAGGTTGCTTCCAAAATCAAACACGGTCTAAATTTACTGAGAATATTCATCAAATATTATATATATATATATATATATATATATAGAGATAGAGAGAGAGAGAGAGAGAGAGAGAGAGAGAGAGAGAGAGAGAGAGAGAGAGAGAGGAGAGAGGTTAAATGTAGTTTTTCCACCATCGTAAATTAATCTCAGCTCTGAAAAAGGTTAAATTGTTGGCCTGAGTCCAGATCTAATGGTTTTACTCAGAAGAGTCCATAGACAGGTAGAAGTCGTTTTTCAGTCCATATTCTCCTCGACTTGCTGTGTGTGAACCTCTATGGTTTTGGCTGGGATGTAAGAGCCCATTCCTGCTGCCCGCTCTGCCTCAGCTTGTGTATACGGCTCTTCCCTCAGCTTTTTCAATCTTAAAAAAAATAAATATATATATATATATATATATATATATATATATTAGGAAGGAAGTCTAAACAACCAGGGATGCGTTATGGAGCTCTTACAATTAGTATCATTCAAATTCTAAATGGGGAAACCCAATTCATAATTTTATTCGAGTTATGTAGGTAAATGTATTTTATATATGATCCAAAGATTCAACATTAAGGATGAGAAGAGGAAAATGTTATCCCGGCTCTGCTCACCGTTTTTTATGAACTTTGGTCTTGAAATGCTCTTTCATGGTTTTCAAATCAACAAAATATCTCCTACAAAAAAGGAAGAAGAAAAAACATTTAAGATAAAAAAAACTGAATTTTATGGTGTGTGCGTGCTTTGTTTTCAGTGGTGTTGAGGTATGACTTACGCGCAGTGCAGACAGTAATGCTGGGCACTGCCTGTAACATCATAATCTACATCTTGTTTTAATAACTTAGCAGCATTTCCAGGGATCATGTCTGCATGGATCTGGTCAAGGTCCTTTGTCCTGCGCTTGGTCTTCCAAGTCTTGGCAATATGCTTCTTCTTGCCACTTTTGTGGTTTCCTACCTGTTTGGACTTACCCATGATCTGAAAACAAGAGAAAACAGTTTTTGAATTTCTGAAGTCAGCTTAGGGAGTTTTGAACTTCTCCAAAAGACAGTATCATTGAACTAAAAGATGTCATTACAACTAACTCTGCCATCTGAACCTCAAGTTGTTCCAAACTTGGAAGTCTATGGGGTCCATCAACTGTTTGGTTACTGGCATTCTTCAAAATATCTTTTTGTGTTCAGCCAAAGAAAGAAACTCATACAGGTTTGGAACAGTCTGAGGGCGAGTAAATGATGGCAGAATTTTCCTTTTTGGGTGAACTTAGGGCTGGGCGATATGGACCAAAAGTCATATCCCGATATATTTTGGCTGAATATCGATATACGATATATATCCCGATATTTTTTTCGCAAAGTGAGAGCAAATGTTCAGTCAAAGCCAAATATAGTCTTCACTGCATAAATTATACATTGATTCGTATTAAAGCTACTATTAAAGTTTTCATTCAAGAGCAGTGAGTGATTTCCTCTGTGTTTTTGTTGTTTTATTAACATTAAATAGATAGTTCTCCCAAAAATTTTAATTGTCATCATTTACTCTCTCAAGTTGTTTTAAACCTGAATAAGTTTCTTTGTTCTGTTGAAGTTAATTGTAAGAATGTGGGTAACTAAACAGTTGATGTACCCCAGTGATTTCCATAGTATATTTTCCCTATGGAAGTCAATGGGGACCCACATTCTTCAAAATATCTTATTTTGTGTTCAGCACAAGAAATAAATTAATACAGGTTTGGAACAACATTACAGTGAATAAATAATGACAGAATTTTTATTTTTGGGCGAACTATCCCTTTAAGGACAAGCAGCTGCATGTTTACTACAAGGGGTACTGTCTCTTTAAGACCTGTACGCGACGCGTCTATACACGCATTTGGCAAGCAGATTTCTCTAAATTTTCTCGGTTTGCTTTCAGTTTAGACATAACCAACTTTCCTTATGTAAACTTGTGTGTATTTGAGAGTATTAGCAAAATAAGACTCGAAAGATAACACAGTCCAGTAACCAGGCGCTGTCTGTTAAACAGGCTTTTAGTAAATGTGCGGGTGCATGTGGTTGTTCGCGCTCAGTAAAGCGCATGTTAGAACAGCGTATCAGCAGTGAATGACATGTTTAACCGGCAAGGCTAAGCAAATGCAAATAATGAACTTTTGTGAACTCACTGAGCTGATGTGTCCCTGTTCCTCTGTGTTAATATTTGATGTGAGTATTTGTCGCGTTGTACACTAATGCTGTTGAGACGGAGGCGCCAGAACTGCTACTGATAGAATGCACAATATACTATATATTTCTACAAAAGCAGTCAGCAGCTTGCTTGGAGCAAGGATCATAGCGCAAATTTGAACTATATCGATATATGCGATATGGTCTAATTCCATATCACATTTAAAAATATATCGATATTTTTTTTATATCGATATATAGCCCAGCCCTAGGTGAACTATCCCTTTAAACTGTCAACAGAAAAGTTGAGCCATCAAATGTCAGAGGAACACATCTAAAAAAAACAACAGCTACAATTTAAGCTCCTGTCTGAAAATTAGCAGAATGGGGTCTTTCCTGAAAGAGAAAACAGTTCGTATGACAGTGGTATATCACTCACAAAGAACAGCCAATCAAATACATTTAACAAAAACATCCAGTCAAAACATCTTTACATGCTTTCTATCTCGCAATAAGTGCATTTTCATCAAGTTGTCATTTTGAATTATGGATCTGTAAAGCATAAGTGATGAAGATATATAATTATTACTTTACTCACGTTAACACGCAGCTGCCTCACCGTACACACGTTGGACACCCGCTCGAACAACTTCCGGGTCGGCAAGCGCACTCGTGTTATGTGCGCGTTCACCTCTAGAGGGCAGTACAGACAGCACACGACTCAAAGCAGTCAGACGAAGCAGAGTTGTTGCGTCGTTGCTATGGAGGTGTCAAGAGTTTTTAGTAAAGCATTTACTAAAACCAATTAAATACAACATCATGTCTGGTAAATATAGTCATAATATATAACTTAATACCGCAATAAATATTCTGAATATAAATGCTTGTTACTTGCTGAACAACTTAGTTTTTTTTTTTGCTTTTACTTCAAGATTATACAAGTCTTATTTATTTAACTTTGCTACTCTTTGTTGCAGAGACTACAACACTTAAAATCTCTTACATTTTTCCAAATGGAGACAAATATGGTGAGTTAGCTGTCAGCTTTTGACGTGTCTGTGATTTTTCACTATTATTTCATTAATCACATTAAAAAGATGTCTGTTTGTGTGTTGTGATTAGAGGGCGAGTGCTCTCGTACTTCAGATGGTGTGGTTATAAGGAAAGGGTCTGGCACACAGTCATCAGCCTCTGGACTTACGTACACTGGAGAATGGGCCAATGATAAGGTCTCTCTCTCTCTCTCTTTGTGTGTGTGTGTGTGTGTGTGTGTGTGTGTGTGTGTGTGTGTGTGTGTGTGTGTGTGTGTGTGTGTATGTGTGTGTGTGTGTGTGATATGATATGATTTTTTTTTTAATTTAATAAGTGAAACAGTCACATGTGCGCTAAAGCTCTGTGCTGGACTGAAAGTCAGTCATACTGGACAGACATACTGGAGGTTCAGTAATATTATTTCCTTTCACTATTATGTATGCTTTTATCTCAATTTTGAGTTATTATGCAGCACAGGTCATTAAATGTAAATTAAAATCTAAAAGTGAAATAAAATGTGATTTTAGTAATTAAGTCTTGGTTGCTGTTGTTGTGGCCAGCAGATGAATGGCAGAGGAACTCTTACACACCCATCAGGGGCAATTTACAGTGGCCTGTTCAGAGACAACATGTATCATGGCAAAGGAACTTACAGATTTCCTGATGGGACAAAATACACTGGAAACTTCCACAACAACAGGTGAAACAATATAAAATCAGTCCTTGGTCTCAATGACAACCTGGTTTTATTTGCAAACATATGCAAAAAAAACTTATGATTTTCATATGATTTTATATATATATATATATATATATATATTTTTTTTTTTTTCAGATTAGAAGGTGATGGGGATTTCACAGATTCACAAGGACTTGTGTGGACTGGGATGTTCCATAATAAAGCAGCACTGGGGCTGAAGCTCAAAGTCAACATGTGACATGCACAGATACACACTTAAATGAATAAGAAACCCTTCATTTTCTGTCCCTTTTCTGAATTAGATAGTACTCACTAAAGAGTGCTTTATTTTTATTTATTTTTTATTTAATCACTGGATCAAGCTCAACTTTAAAAGATATTTTGAAGTACTGCATGAATTATCAAATAGTGATAGTACAATATGAGCATCTTTTCAAGACTATAAAGAGAGTCAACTTGAGGCAAATCGCTTGCAATTAACGCCTGTGAAACTACTGAGAGAGATCTAAGATACACAGTGATGCATTACCACAGCCAGCACCCCTGAGGCATTGGTGTGATCTGTTACACAGATGAAATGACTTCAGTTCCAGCAGCATCCACTGAAGATCAAGAACACATGTTCTTACACACTGCACTTCAGAAAGAATCATGACTTTGTTTTGTGCGAGGAATGTGACTCTCTGTGTATAGCCATTGGTGGAGTGCATCTCCAAAATACACGAGCATGCACAAGCAGCTGAGCTCATGACTGCGGTGAGAAGTCAGGAGTTGTGTAAGAGCGTGAAGCTCAATTTCCTGTCCTCTGGAGTGAGAACGTGTTTACTGTGAATCAGGACAGTTCAATCCTGCTCCTAGAGATCTACCGCCCTGCAGGCCACTAATCCTGCTTTAAATAAACCTGAAGCTCCAGTGCATTTGAATAGACTTTAAACTGAATAACTTTTTTTTCTTGTTTGTTTCATTGCTATACCCAATTTAACTTGGTATGACTCAATGTTCACTTCTGAGTTTATGACAATAATTTTCTGGGTGTTTTTGCTATGTCTAGCGGATCCTTTCCAGAGCTCATACAGAGTTCATTGTAAAATGGAAAATTGGTCTTAAATGTTGAAGAGGAAATTAAATCGTCCGATTTTGAGCCATAAAAATTCTAACAGCCATCTCTATCATTCTCCCTCTCTCCCTTCATCCATCCACTTACTGTAAAACAAGGCCTCTTTTTGTCTTCGACTTCATCAGACTCACATGTTTCAAAGAGGAGGGGAAGAGATAGGTGGGACAGATGAGAAAGAAAGAAAAGTGATAGAAAGACAAAAGCCACAGAGTCAGAGAGCTCTCATGTCATTTCTAACAATTTCTTAACAGAAGTGTGAAATTTCATCAGCTTGTAAAATTATTAGTTTGAATAAAGAAACTCGACTAGGATCCAAACCACAGGATCTGAAACAACAATCCTGGATTTGCACCTGGAAGACCGTCAGATCATGGAGAATGGCAAAATAGAGGGTAAACAATATTTTCTTTTAAATCGGAAGAAATGCTTAGATCTTCCATCATGCTTCTTTATTTGCATAAATAAATGATCATTAACAATGACGTCCACTTCAGAGTTCAAATAATGGCTACTCTTGTATAGGTGCATGTTTCTGTCAGCTTCAGTATGATACAGTTTATGTTTCTGTATGAAGTATATGTTTGTGTGTTCTTGCAGGTACAGGTAATGCCATAGATGCTATAGACCTTCAGGTAATCTAAATTGCCCTCTCTCTTACTCTAAATAGATTAAGAAATTGAGAGAACATACATTTTCAATTTGCTACACACTTGTTTTAAGTACATTGTTTAAATAATTGCTAATTCTAATCACAAGCACACAGATAACAGCTGTTAAGAAAGTAAAAGTCATTGAAACAACGCATTGCTAATAGGAAGAGTGTGACTGAACTCAAGTTTGACTCTCCCTAATGTTAATCCTGTTTAACCTTAATCTCTTTTTTCCTTCTGTCTTCTCTGGTTTTGTCTCTTATCAGTCCTGGTGACCTCTGACTCCTTGTTTCAGTTGCAGGCAATGTGGGTGGAGCTAAAATCTGGAGTTGGAAGCGTGGTCGAAGATTTTGTCACCCTACGGCAAACCTACAGCCGACTGGAGGAGAAGGTCTCCACCTATCAGCAAGAAACTAATGACAAGATCCTGTCTCTCAGAAACACACTTAACACATTACAGGTTCTAACACACATATTATGTGAATTAAGACAAGTGGATAAGCACACTACCTTTCAAATTTTGGGTCAGTAAGATTCTTTAAAAAAAGAAATTAATACTTTTATTCAGTAAGGATGTATTTAGTTGATAAAAACCTTCTGAACTTTCTATTCATCAAAGATGAAAGAAGTCTCACTGTTTTCACAAAAGTGTTAAGCATCCCAACTGTTTTTACCATTGATAATTATAAGAAATGTTTTTTGAGTGCCAAGTCAGCATATTAGAATGATTTCTGAAGTATCATGTGACACTATTGGCTGCTGAAAACTCAATTTTGCCATCACAGGAATACATTACATTTAAAAATATATTCAAATAGAAACCAGTTATTTTAAATTGTAATAGTATTTCACAATATAACTGTTTTTAGTCTATTTTTGGTCAAATAAATGCAGCCTTGGTAAGACTTAAAAAACATTAAAAAATGTACCAAACCATTGTACCAAAAAATGTACCAACTTTTGAATGGTAGTGTAGTTTATGTACAAATTAAATTAATATATATTTTTAATGAATTAAATGATATTAAAATAGTCAAAATATATTGCAGTGCTTTTCTAGAATAATTTATATATATATATATATATATATATATATATATATATATATATATGTCTGTGTGTTTTTTCTCTACTTTTAATTTAAAAATGTTGCTTATGTTTTGGTTATATTGTCTTTTTTTATTTTGTGTGTTTGCAGGAAGACATAAGTACAGTTCAAACGCAGCTCTCTGAGGTCCGGAGCAACCAAAAAGACCAACAGAGGGACCTGGACCTCATGCAGAGCACACAACACAGGTCTTACATAGTGTCTGTTAAATTGCTTAATATTCTTTTACAATTTATGCTACAGTATATTAAACATTAAATTAAAAAAATTCAGCAAGCTTGGCTTTCAACCTGCATTCAAAATATACATGCTGGATCATTGACAGGAAAGGCTCAAGGGGGGAGGGGTCATTGGATGGCCACGCCTCTCCGAACAGCCAAACAGAACTCAGTCTCATTCAGCATTACATCAGTAGCCTGTCAGCCAATCCGAGTGAGTATAACAATTTAGAGACAGATGTCTAATGAATGATTTTTTGCTCTATAAACACGCGTCTAACAACCATGAGCTATAGCTGGAAATGATTGCATGATAGTGTATAAGAGGACTACAGCATGTGTTTGTTTGTTTGTTTGTTTAGACTCTTATTCTGAGCATGACGGTCAAAAAAATTCTCCAATTTGGAGGGAGAAAAAAAACAGCCGAGATCTGAAAGAACCAAACAACTCTGCTAAAAGTGAGTGAATTATAGTGGAATAGAAGTGAAAGTGCTTCTATTTTGCATTTGTCATAACAATAATAGAAGTGAAAAGAACAGAAAAATTAAGAGTTTTAAAATCCTGTCTTTTTTCAGCTCAGAGGCAGACGGCAGCGCTGGAGATTTTGGAGTCTGAAAGAGTGTATGTGTCGTATCTCTCACTCCTGTTAAAGGCCAACATCAGTTTTAACGGCTCAGAGAACCTCAACGTCAAAGATAAACGGTAACTATGTATCACTCTCACACATATAGCATCATCTCAGAGTCAAAAAATGGCCCAATTGATCAGAATTCACCCGACAAAAGTATGCAGATCATCACACAAAGTGCAATTAGACAACAACAGTGCTTAACAGACTCTAAATGTAATGTCTATTATGAAACAGGATAGTATAAAGCAGGTTTTGGTACTCAACACACACACAACTACATGTTTTCTTGTCTCATCTGTTGTTGATTATAGTATTGACACATTTGATGTAAAACACTGTTTTGAGGCACATCATGCAGCTGTATTATTCTCTTTTTTCTCTCTCAGGCCTTTCCCTCCCTCTCTGCGTTTCTTGATTCAGCAGCATCTGGAACTCCTGCACCTTCTCCAGGAGAGAGTTCTTAAGAGCCACTGGCAAGGCATCATGGGAGATGTATTTTTAAGGCTCACCAGCAAAGAAGTAAAATATTATAATGAGGGAAAATGAGCTCCATTTACCATCCTACCTTCTCCTATAGTCCACTATGTAATATCAAATGTGTGCTTTGCAGAGTGACTTTCTGGACCATTATGGATCGTATCTACGGGAGTTGCCAGAATGTTTGACGGTTGTAAGTCTGTTTTCCTCTTCAAAATCAGCCAGCTTACTGGAGGTATGTATACATACACAATTTTTATATTTAATAAATACAAAATTAAAAAGACTTAACCCTTCATATTTTTAAAGATCCTGATATTTGAGGCACATATGTAGAGGCAGATTTAATACTATTATGTCAGAGAAATTACATTTACATTATATTTAGGTTTTACTAGCTGTCGGGTTGATTTAGTCATGTTAAATAATATTAACATTAATGGTAATAATGATTACAAAAATAAATAAATAATAAAAATTATATTAATTTTAATTATTATATTATATTAATTCAATTATATTTATCATTGAGAATAAATATATAATAATTAATGTTTATTTAATATTTAATAATTAAAAATTTGTTATAATAGAACAATGATAAAAAAAAAGTTTATATACATAGAGGTAATTTTTGTTTATGGTTCCGTTTGCTTTGCAATTTGATGTTCTCTAACTGTCGTAGACTGTCAGCTTTATATTACTGGTAAAAAAAAAAAGTCCAAGGATTGCAGTAAATTAATCTGGATTTTACCACTCATAAGGAAATATAGATATATGCTCATGTATCTTAGATGTTTGTATTGGCTCTATATTTACATAATTTGATATACGTATTGTCCTGTGTATATTTTGTCTCATTTATTTGTTTTGTGTAATTTTCTTGTCATTCAACCTGCTGTATAACTGACCAGTCTACCTTTTTATTTATTTAGTTGCTTTTGTTTTGATTTCCACTTACTGTTGCATGGCTGATTGTTTGTCTACTTCGTTTTGTATGTTAAAAGATGAGACAATAATAAAAAATTGATTTAAAAAATAGAATTTTTTTTTTTTTTTTACTAAAACCAGAACATTTAGAATGGATGTTACCATGAAACACGTTTAGTTTACCTGGCAAAAATGTAGATGAATCTACACGACTGCTTTCTGATTTGCTGTATATATATTCAAATCCAGAGTGACATCACAGGGGATGAGGCACGTCCATCGCTGCACTCTCTGCTTTTACAGCCTGTCCAACGTATCCCAGAATACCATACACTCCTGCAGGTAATCAGACTCATCTTTATTGTCATACTAACAACATTCTATGTTTATAGGTTGTGCATGTTTGATGAAGTGACACTTGTGAAATCACCTTGGTCAAGTATTGCTACATAAAAACTGTCCAATCAAGAAAATGCATGCTGTATGTATGTGTCCATTTGTATTTCATGTGTTTTACAGAGTCTTCTACAGCAGACAGAGTCAGAGCATCCGGACTATTACCTGTTACTTGTGTCTGTGCAACAACTCCGATCTTTCATGACCCAGTACAGCCATTTACTACAGCACAACCAGGAGCTTCTGCATGACCACAGTCATTCCCTGCGTGAACACACACAAAACCTGTGTACACACCAACAGGAGCGCCCCTCACACACCCGAAAGGAGCTAAGCAGGTAAGTGCAAAAGAACAAATATGTGTGTTATTGTGTTATAAGACTTACTGGCTCTTTTTTTTTCATGTCAGGTCTACAGTGAGACAGCTGTATAAAGTCGACTATGAGAAAAATTACAGCAGTAACAGTGCACAAAAGTGAGTACATAGACGCACCAACCACTAGATATTACAAAATGATCTCTGTGAATTTGTGGGTTTCTTCAACTTCAGACCCTTTATTTTACCATGCCTTCATTCATTTGGTACTTTTCAAATGCCATTTATGAAAAGATTAGATTTTTTTAGTGAATATATATAAGCTTTTTTAATTATAAATCTAATAATCCTAATAAAAAAATGAATCATATTTAAAACTATGATAATTTCAACAAAGAGTAAAACGAATATAAACTATTGTAAGTTAGTTAGAGTCTAACTGAAGAGTGTGTTTGAGAGGACATTGACTACCGTTGAAAAACAATAAATAACAAAATAATGTTACCAATCCCAAACTTTTGAACAGTATGGTATGTATGGAAGCTTATTTTCACCAATGAATTAAAAAAGGGACCTTTTCTCTCGCAATTGACTTTTTTTCTCAGAATTGTGTGTTTAAATCTCACAAGAAGATATAGACAAAAGATATAAACTAGCAATTCTGACTTTTTGTTTTTAAAGTTATAACGTCAGAATTGTGAGACATATACTCGGAGTTGGGAGTTATAAACTCAAAATCACAAGTTATAAAGTCAGTTGTGAGATAAAAAAATTGCAATTACATTTTAATTTTAGTTACGCAATTACATCTCAAATAATGAGAAAAGGTGCCTGTAATTGAAGAAACACACTTATACATTTCCAATTTGTCTTTCTTTGTAAGTGATCCCTCTCGACGTAACAGACGCTTCCCTGACTATGAAGTGATGCCCTATCACTATGATCCAGAAATCCCGTCCCCTGTCTCCTTCCTGTCCGACTCTGACTCTCGCCACAAAGCTGTCTCAGTTCCTCTGCGCAGCATCCCAGAGACGGAAGGAGCAGGATCTGCCCTCACTGACGCTCTGGGTACACTCTTTCCCTACGGAACCGGAGACCACCGCTGCTCAAGTCCATCTCATTCCTCGGACTCCAGCATTGATATTGCCTTTGTGCACTGTAGTCCTTCCAATAGTCCACCTCGACAATCCCACAGTAGGGGGCGAAGTGCTGGGGGTGTGGTTTATAGGCCCAACAGGGCCTGTGTGTCACCTGAGTCTGCAGACATTGTGAGACCACGTCCTCTACAGGCAGTGCAGAGAAAGAGCAAATCACTGAATGGCCTGCAAATGGACAGTATTGATAGCCACACCCACCAGACAAAAAATCCTGCCCACCCGAGGCTGGAGCGTCAGTCAAGTGGCAAATTAAGACTAAGATCCAGCAGTCCAAAGCACAGATTCGAGACACACACTGACACAGAGGAGCAGCCACGGCTAGTAAATCAAAAGGTACACACTCACACACATTTACATATTAACACTCAAACACACACTTGTATAATTGACAATTAGTGGTAACTAGCAAGCCCTAATTACCACTAAAAATCCTTCAGAACACCTTAGTAAACAACGTCATGTCAACCATAAATATACATACATAGATGCCTCATTAGCGGCTGTTTCTATGGGCTGCTATACGTACGCCGTCCGCCATATTGGAACAGTCAAAGCCGGTCCGTGAACATTCGAGAGCAAGTTGACTGAGCGTCTGCAAACGTAGACGCATGTACAAATATCTGAAATAGACTTCAGCGGTTGATTTAGCCAAACTAACACAATACAAAAAAGATGGAAGCGTCAGCTAGTAAAAACATTAAAAAGTACCATGATAGTTAAAACCTGTAATATTGAGTTACATAATACATGTAAAAATTCTTACTGTGAGTGACGACATGCTGACCGTTCCAAGATGGCGGGCGTGCCGACGTGTCTTTAGCGGTCAATGTGGTATCTATGTATTCATATCTATATTTTAAGCACACACAAAAGCGAAGCAATAGATATGCGTTTAAAAAAAACACCTTAGCAAGCAACATTGTAGTAACCCCGACAAAACCCTAAAATTGTCCATAAATTAAATTTAAATGTTATTTGAAATAGTATGCTTTTTTTAAACTGCAAGTGTGTGAAAGCTCATTCTACTTGTTCCTCAGGATCCTAGAAGCCTGGTGTGGGAGGAGCTCAATTTGAGGGGTGTGTCTGATGACTATGACCACACCCCCTTGAGTGAACGTGGTAGGAAAGAAGGAAAAGGGTTTAGGAATTCCTTCAAAAAGCTTTTTAAGAAGAAGTGAGTTCATAAGAATAGACACACGGATGCTTTGCTATTACATATAGTACTCGCACTTAAAGCCATGATACTTTGTATGTGTGTCTCAGGTCTAGTGGTGACGCAAAGGAGAAGACAACAGTAAAAGCTGATTGTCAGAGCAGTGGAGATCTGGAGTCCACCAAAGCCCCTCATGTAGGAGACATTGACAGAGGAACTGCTGTTTAAACGGTTTTAGAGGTTAAAACTAGAGGTTCCCAACTGTTTTTTGACCCAACACACTTTTTTGGTTTTAAGTGTTTGGTCTCTAAATATCTCTTGAATGTCGGGGTTTTTTTCATGCTTTCGGCAACCAGCAATTGTGGTCAGCACAATGTTTATTCTAGTTGCAATTGAACCAGTTTAACATGGGTTTCTTTTGTGGTTTATTACACATAAGTATTCCAAATAAAAGTTAAATTTGCGTCAAAATACTGGAATGGTGGAAGCAAAACCTTGTGTTTTCTCCTCCCTTTTAGGATTGTTAGAATAGACCTGCAAGGCTATGGCACATTTTTTGGTCATAACACCAGTTGAAAACCACTGTATTTCTCACAAACACACACTCATCCCCCCCCCCCCCCCCCCGCTGACAGGATGTAAAACTATATGTGATAAAATGATCAATTATATAACTATTTAATAACTCTTATTTAACTTAATTACAATAATTACTCATAACTAAAAATGTTATAAACGTTGTATACTTTCCACAAAAAAGTCACATGTACATACATTTGAATGCAATGTAAATGGTAACAATTAAAATAAAGTACAAATAGTAATATTTTAAGATAAAAATGTATTCTTCAGTATAAATGTGTGTGTACAGTCCTAGTCATAATTATTGGCAACCTTGGTAAATATGAACAAAGAAGCCTGTGAAAATAAATCTGCATTAATTATTTTGATCACAAAATCTCATCATCTATCGTTTTATTGAAGTAAAAGAATTTAAAATGAGAACATTTCTTTATGAAATAAATGTTTTTTTCTCCAATACATGTTGGCCACAATTAATGCCACAGTCTTATTCAATACTTTTTGCAACCTCCTTTTGCTAAGATGAGCCTAATGAGTTTGTAGAACACCTGACGACAAGAGATCATAGACCATTCTTCCATAAAGAATCTCTCCAGAACCTTCAAATTTCCAGGTCCATGCTGGTTTCTCTTCTCTTCAGTTTTCTATAGGGTTCAGGTCAGGGGACTGGGCTAGCAGAACCTTCATTTTTGTGTTGATTTTGTTGTCTGTTTTGGATCATTGTCTCGATAAAAGATCCAGCCACGGCCTATTATAAGATTTCTAGCAGATACGGTCAGGTTTTGATTTTTTAATTATCTTTTGATATTTGATAGAATCCATGATGTATGTGAACAAGATGTCCAGGACCTTCAGCAGACACAATTTCAATAGGCCAATAGGCCCACAATTTCAAAGATCCAGCAGAATATTTAAAGGGATAGTTCACCCGAGAATGAAAATTCTGTCATCACTTACTGACCCTGTCCCAAATGGAACACTATATGTACTTTTGGTCTTGTGAAAATATAATGGCTGCCACGTACGCATGTCCGTCAAGTCCATGAAACTGTATTGTGTCCCATCTGTCATTTTAGGTTTCAGAAGGGTCCCTCTGAATGAGGACCCCTTTGCGGTCGATATGCGCCCTCGATGCACACTTTTGCCGAGCCCACACTGAAGCGAGCTCCACAACGGACTTCTTCCCGACAGTCAAAGCAGTCACGAAAGTGCGGACTCAGAGGAAGAGGGCGAGTGTTTAGGTTGTCATTTAGGACCGGGCCTCATCCTCACGTTGTTCCAAACCTGTATGAGTTTCTTTGTTCTGCTGAACACAAAAGAAAATATTTTGAAGAATGACAGTTGAGGGTTACATTGACATGGAAATCAATGGCTATCGTCAACTGTCTGGTTACCAACATTCTTCAAAATATCTTCTTTTGTGTTCAGCAGAAGAAAGAAACTCGTACAGGTTTGGAACAACATGAGGGTCAGTAAATGACCATTTTCATTTTTAAGTGAACTATCCCTTAACTGTGGGCATTGGGTACTTTTTATTCATGTGTGCACCAAACCCATCTGGTGGGTTTTCTGCCAAAAAGCTTTTTTCATTTTCATCTGCATGTTTCATCTGACCACAGAACCCGTTCCTGTTTGAAGTTCCAGTAGTGTCTGACAACTGAATATGCCCGAGGGTTTTAGGATGAGAGCGGAGGATTTTTAAAAAAAATTATTGCCCTGATGGTTGTGAAATTTCAATTCTTTAACTATTATCTCTTACAGCCAGTTTCTATTTTGTGAAGCTCAACAATCTTTTGGTGCACATCGGAACTCTATTCTCTGGTTTCACTCATTGTGATAGAAGATTAAGGGAATTAGTAATAATCGTGGCCAATGAGTTTTGGAGAAAAACATTTATTTCATAATGTGACCCCCCCCCCCCCCCCCCATGGTAATTTCTACCATGACTGTATGTTTGACAAAAATAACACCATTCAGTTGCATTTTATCTTTTTTCCACCTTGGTTTAATGTGTTAAATCTCATAAAAGAGTTTCACATTTGAAACAAAATATTGGCTTTATACAGTCTGTAAAACTCAAATTATTTTACACTATATACAAGACATGTGCATCACATTACACAAGAGAATGAAGCTGTAGTCGACATGGAGTAGTTTGACACACGCTCTGTACTCAAAGCATCCAATATCACATTTGTGACTCTTTCAAACATACAGAGTAAAGGTTACTGGAGATTAGGCTCAGACATGGTTTCATTCAGGATCAAGATCAAGATCAAAATCAGGATCATGGACCATGTGACAAGACCAGGGTTTAAAACTGCTGTTAGGGAGATATTCTATTTGAAGTAGTGTTTTCTTCTTTATAATGGTTTTAAATGCATGTTAGAGGTAGAGCCGACATGCTAAATGTGCGCATTTAACTAAACAAAACATGATTTTGTTATTTTGGAACAAAAATGGAACAGATAGTATTCAGATATGACACCATACAAACTGATGCTAGAAAGCTTCACAGACAGCTACATTCTAGAAAGAGCTCTTTTTCTGACTTCCCCTTTCATATATATACACACATACTGCATTAATAAGACATTGTTATGTCCAATCAGTTTTCGGTGAGCCTGATAAATAGGTTTTCTTTGTCTGTTATAATCTACTATTGAAATCACAGCCTGTAAGTGAGCAGTCACTCATTAACACATACGGCACGCTGAGAAAAGCACACGTGAGCAAACGTATTGTGCAAACCTTCAATAACAGTGCTTGGTAATGAAAATATGACACTTGGCTTTTCTGCATAAATAATGAAATATAAAATCTCTAAAATCACTCTATTCTCATTAAGTGGCTCATGATGATACTAAACATGATGCTGTTACAGTATAGGGCAGCAAATATATATAATTTAATTATTCAATGCTTAATCCACCAAGGCTGTGCTAACAAAAATGTTCATAATTTATAAAACAATAGGAACAACTACTCTAAGGTTCCACTGTCTGTTCCTGTGCTGTCAATAATGAAATATGGAGCTATATCCAAAATCCAGTCATTCAAATAGGAATTGTGATCGTCAAATTCTCATAAGCCAAAATATTTCTGCACACATATTTCCCATCGGGTTCAAATTGGTCACATAAATTCCCCACATCGACCAGCAGAAAGCTGTTTGGTTTCAAAGTTACTTCTGTGTGAGCAGTGCTTCATGGATCCCTACATTTGACAATGGATCTTTTTGCTCACAAAATTCCACTAATATTACTGCACTTTTGAGATAAAAAAAAAGTGGCGCCATAAATTTGAAAGGAAAAAAACAGTGAGTTGGTTCGATTTACATGAGTTGTGCCGAATTCTGTGACTCACTGAATTATGTGACCGTAGTAGCTGCTGTATTGAGCTAATCCTAACCTTAACATCAACATTATGTGTACGGTCACATAATTAGGTGGGTCACAGAATTCGGAATTACACGGGTTCACACAGAGCGCATTTTGGCGTTCCACTGGGCTGTAAATTGTGAAATGTATTATGACACAGAGAGGAGCTGTTTACGGGACTGTCACTGCAGTACTGAAAGCTACAAAGCCAACAAGATGGTACGACACCTGCAAATCATGGCAGATATAAAAGCCAGGTAATTTGTTTACTCTTTTAGACAATTGTTGTACTAGACTGCTGTTTTTACATTAGTTATTTAAGTCATACAGATCTGATGGTTGTATATCAAGGAGTGTGTCAAGTTTAGTTTGCACTGTTTCTGTGTATTGAAATGCATCTATAGTAAGGTTATGCAGTTTGCCAGTACCCAAAATATTAGATTTGACCATTATTAGATTTTTTAATGTTACCGTTACATGCTATGCGTATCTATAACGCATTTTAAACGGTCTACCTACGTCTGTTTGTGGTGCGTTCACACCATGTCATAATAGAGTGGTGCAGCTATGACATCACTTTGTAGGCCAAAAGGCGCAAACGAATTAGCATTTTAGCACTTTCAGCATCGTCCCCAAGTCAATGGGTTTTTTGAATGAGTATTTGGTTAAATGGCTGAAATAAGGTCTGTGGTGAACAAGGTCAAGACACTTTCACGTTTTATTCTGTGACATAAAATACATCAGTAATACCCCACTCTTGATTATTTGAGGCTGTAACATGTCTTGAAAAAGAAGGTTGAACACAAAAAAACTACAGAGGCTGTAGAGGAGATTAAACGTCATCACGCCGAAAAGGTATGCTCAGTCCGCTTTTATAGCATCGTTATGCTTATAATTGTGCTCTTACAAACTATTCTAATTCTAACGTTCTGGGAAAATAATTTTAGATAAAAACCGAAAGTGTTGTCGGAAGCTTATGGTGACGCTGAAGTCGTGGGACCGTGGTGTAGTTCGTTTATAGCCTAGATTTAGCTTTTTACTTCTGGTGACTGCATTTAGGCTTCAAAATTCATAAAAGCTGTGTCCATCTGTGAAAATTATCTTAATGGACAAAATGTGTAAGTATCATAAACTTTTGTTGATCACAGAACTTGTTTTTTTGCGATAATCCAAAAGCCTATGGAAAAATCCTATTGGATTTTTGTCGAGGGAGCCAGTGTGATGCTAACGGCCGGTTGGCCTACAAAGGGACGTTATACCTGCACCACTCTATTGGGGTTATGCGCAACAAACTTCCATATTCTGTAAAACAGGTCGCATCACTTCCGGTTCAGCACTTTTGTATGTGTTTCCAAAAATATAGAGCTGTTTTTACTGAAGATGCCGAGCAAATATGAGTATAACTGATTTATACGGATATTAAAATTGAATTAACCGTCAACAATAAAAATAAATAGCTAGGTTAGCTGATTACTTAGCTGAAAGTCCATAGATATCGCTGTCAGTTCACTTTCTTCGACAAGCAGGTGCGATGAAACCTGTTTTCCTGTTTGTTCATGTGACATAGCATTCGACATAAGCCCTTAACCGTAATTTCAAATCGAAGCTGTTCACATCCTCGGACTGGGAAGTATGCGTTTCTATGGCAACGCTATCGACTAATTACAAGTTCTACGAGTACGTAATTATGGTAATTTCAACATGGCGTGAACGCACCTTTGCACTAATTATCGATTCTGTATCAATACGAGGTTCCAGGGGCTGGTATCAAACTGAACCAAAAATATGTAGTGTTTTATTTCAGCTATCTTTGTGTAAGTTTTTCAGTAGTGTTGTGTTCCGTAGTTTAAAAATGAAAATGAGGTGTATAAGTCTCAGGAATATGACTTTTGTTGCGTGCATTACGTAGTGTGTCTTAAGGCAGTGTGTTTTCAGAAGCTGTTTTCGTGGCCTGCGAGGATGTACAGATTACTTTGAGCCGTGGGGTCTTCCGTCGGTTTGCTTTCCAACACCACCACTCTGAGAAAGACAGAAATGTTTATGAGAAGCGTTCTGACTGTGGCTCTGCTGTGGTATAGTGTAAGTGTTGGTGAGCTCTCACCTGTCTGCACCCAGCAGTCTGTAGGTTCGTGAGTTATCAGCGATCTCCTGAGTAATCTAAAGCAGAGAACATCAGTTACCATCTACACACATTTTGTCTAAAAGTTCGGTCACATTTATCATTGGTCAGCGAAAAATTGTGGCCAAAATCCTGTTATTGTTTTGCATGCGGGTGAAATGTTCCACGCACAGATTTTGCTCATGTTCAAGTTGGTTACGTGAATTTGCCGCCGCATTGACAAACAGAAAGCTGTTTGGTTTGGTAGTGACTTCATGAATTGCTCTACTGTTGACAATGGACAGTAGACTTTTTTTTTTTGCCCTTAAAATTTTGCAAATATGACCGCACTTTAAATCTAAGAGCACTGGTTACCAGCTATGAATGTACAATCTAGTTCAGTGGTTCTCAACTGGTGTGTCACGATGCTATGCGCATGAAACCATCAAAATCACTGTTGTATGTTTTGGCCTCCACTTGATGTCAGCAAAACTAGTTGAGAACCACTGAGTAAAAAAGTTCACAGGCATAACACACCTCACTGTTTTTAAAGCTTCGCCCCTGCATTCCATGCTTCCAGAACGCCAAAACACTGTCCTGCAGACACACTTGAAAAAAGACAAATAAATTATTATTAATCAAAGCACACAATCAATTCTCCCATCCGTCTTGATTTTATTTAACGTAATTTAAAACTTAATTGAGTTCTTACCTATTGCCTCAATCTGGAAGTTAAAGGTAAGTTCAGTTGACAACTTCCTGTTGGATTTTAACCTGCCCTGTAAATTCACCAACTTTATACACCCTGCAAAATATACAATAGAAACTAATTATAATGTAGTAATGACTTCTCAGAGATGGAACTGAGCTTGTGCAAATGCTTGTTTGAACAGGAATCTGTGCTACAAGTGCTGACAAATACCGAGAGAAAAAATCCTGTGTGAATTTAGTAAGCAATTGATATTTCTCTCGATATTTGTCTAATTTGGCTAATGTTCATGTGGTTTTATCACACTGTGCCTAAAATTAGCCCTTTACTGGTGAAAAAAAAACTTTAACACAGCTTAAAGTGTTTTATTGCTTTTTTAAAACTATCATAATTAGTATAATCAATATTCCAAATATAATTAATTAGTGTATATAAATATATACATATTTCATTATATTGCGTTTCATTATTATTGCTATTATATTTAAATTCAATATTATTTTAGAATAGAAAAATTATTTCATAAAAATTATTATACTATTTATTATAATACAAGCATATATTTTATTAACTTACGATCTAAACACACAAGGACAGTGTCTCTCTCCAGCTGAGTCACATGAATGACACATGTCTGAGGTGTTTCTGGAAACACAAAACACAACAAGGGTTCATACAAGACCCAAGAGCAACACTCTAAAAGCTCCAAACATTTTTTAAGCAATCCAATCCAAACCAAAAAATCATTCTGTTCTGAACACAGCGAAACTCTGTAAAACTGACCGGGCTCTGTGAACACGGGGGTGGCAGCATTGGGATCAACAGTGCCAAAAGTGACCACCTGATCAGGGTGGCTTCCTTTACTGACTGCCACACAAACCAGTGGA
Organism: Siphateles boraxobius; assembly: GCF_051911475.1. Lineage (NCBI taxonomy): Eukaryota > Metazoa > Chordata > Actinopteri > Cypriniformes > Leuciscidae > Siphateles > Siphateles boraxobius. The sequence continues at coordinate 29,696,827 of NW_027508833.1, read as the reverse complement.
TAATGCTGCTCAGGAACCACCAACATCTCAAAGACTTCTAATGGACACGGCAGGGTGAGGTCTATGCTCTGGACAGACACAAAAACACAGGATTATACTAGATAGATTTATTGATAGATTCACATTGTGTTTCTCAATATTTCACTTACCTTTATGAGCATGAAGCGCTGCATGGCTTCCACCCATTCCAACAGCATTACACTGGACTGGAAAGCTCCACATAAGTACTTATGACCTGTGTATGGGTTTCGCACTATAGACACATACAGAAGCATGTTGACTGTATCTGTGCAAAGAATATTTACTATGTGCAAATCCTAAAAAATGTGCAGTGTTCTGATCATATAATTTGGTAGGCATTTCAACACAAAACTGCATCTATACTGACCTACACAGCATTTCTGGCAACCCCTTGTATCTGGGATTTTATTGGACACCGTAAACTTTCTGAAAGAAAGGCATTACCATGACAGTACTAAAATGCAATATGATAAGATTTCATAGGATGTGCATTTAAAAATATTTAAATGAAATTATGAGTTTTATCAGAAAAAATTCCTACTCAAAAATAAAAAGATTTGAAATGGATTAGTCTGAATCATACCGTGGGATTATTTTGTCAGGGAGTTTATGTGTTGGTATGGCAACAGGTAACTTCTGCATCTGTCGAGCTTGCTCAAAGAGTCCCGCCAGGTTGTAAGAGTACAGCTGCGATGCTTTACCTTTGGAACGCACACACATATGAGCATAGAATTACATTATAGTAAAGCTAAAACAGTAAAATATCCCTCAAAAAAGCATGTAAATCTTTTCATTATTGGTTTTATCTCACCTGATATAGAAAGCAGCCAGTTGTTCATTACATACACCCATGTACACCTCCGTGGAACCAGCTGCATGTAATCAAACAAAAATAAATAAATAATCCCATTTAATACATTATTATCAAAATTCAATGTCGGTTCCTCCTGATTAAATAAACTCTGTAAATACATAAATACATAAATATTGATTATATATTTCTATAGATTATATATTTGTATATTATTAATCAATGTATATTACACTGATGAGCCAAAATTTCAAGCCCATTGTCATAATGTTTTGGCTCATTTGGATCATGGGTGTATATACTGTATATATATATATTTTTTTTTTTTAAATTGCAAAAACATTTTTAGCTATATAGCCAAGCCCATCGAAGTTATTCCTGACCTGTTCCATGGAGCTCTCATGAATTTCATTCAGATTGAGGGTATAAATTCCTTCCTCTGCACCAAAAATCAGATACTGGTCTGAAAATGTGTCACAAGAAAATCTCATAAAACTGACAAAACCCATAATTATGATAATGATGTAAGAAGCATTTGATTTGAGAATGCCTGAGCTCTGCATGTGCTGTTTCTCACCCCTGGTGTTTGGGTTTATCCATGAACAGGCACAGTGAATCTTCAGGGGACAGCCATTAAACACTTTAGAGAAACAAGCTCCCATCTGCAGAGCAGAAAGAAAGATCAACATCATGGCAGCAGAGCAGAGTTTGATTGGTCCAAATGTATTGTAGTTGCAATGACATTTATGTTAATCCAGGTGTGTCGAGAAAATGAGTGAAAGATGGAGAGATGAAAAGACAGAAAGAAAGAGGAAGAGCAGGATGACTCACATGTACTTGAGGGGTTGGTGGGAGGCCATTACTAAACGGTAGCTACAAAAAGAGAAAAAGATAAAGTCTGTAAGATGCTATCACAGTTTACAAGAGCAGAATATGTTTTGTTAAACTATTTTTTACATTGTTTAATCAGGGAATCGTAATTACAAGGCAATAACTGTACATTCCATACACTCTGACAAAATATACCTATCTATCTCCTCCTGTCCGTAGCACAGACATTGCAGTTTCATAAATTAAGTTTGGGGTTTAGAACAACCCGAATTATAACAATAACACAATGAAGGAGGCAGAGATATTTCCCTTTCTTGGCATTTGAACCATTTTGATGAATTTCTATGTTATGTTTTTGAACAAAATTAGAATTAAGAAAGTAATTAAAAAAAAGGAAATTTGTATATATCAAAAAACATAAATGTTTCGAAATAACCATAAGGAGATTAATCACACCTTTAGACTACATGAGGGAAGGGAGGCCAGTTTTTCTTTCTCTCCATTCTCCTGAACAGAAACTCCATTACCTGCACATAAACACTCACATTGTATCATCAGTCCTTTGAAAGCTGAAATCACATTCAAGGAACGAAGACACACCTATGTAAATTAGGCTCATTATAGAGGCACTCGTATTTAAAAAAATAAGCTATTTAGCTGTTTTTGGTTGCACTGTCACTGCCTGCAGAAAGCAAGTAGTAAAAAGAATTTGTGTACATTTTCTATTAACGCAGTGGTAATTCATCAAATGATCAAATAATAGAGAAGAGATTCTTAACTGGGCATTTATTCAGAAGCTCGATTTAACACACTTTTGCATTTTACAGAGCAGATTCAGCATGGGCATGTTTGTTACCTTATTTGCATAATTTGTGCTAACTACTAGGTCACACTAAGTAGCTCTCAACTAAACTACACCAAAGCTACAGCTATCTATGTTGTGGGACTGAACTAATGCCAAAATAGCACAAGGAACAGAGGAAGACTGGCAAGGCTGTCTACCAATCACAAGAGGGCACGCTCAAATGGACGGTGCTTAGCTTACTTTGTTCTTCCTGTTGTTCAGCATGAAGCCATTCCCAGAACCTATAAATCCCATCATCCCCTGCTGGCTCTGTCTGAGCGTGCTCAGATGGTTTGTTACCTAGACTACTACGCCTGTGTGGGGGCAGGCGAGGAGGTGGCGGTCTGGGGGGCACACAGGAAGCAGGCCGAACAGGAGGGGTGGAGCTCCCAGAAGCTGGACAACGTTTAATGGTCCCTTCTCCGTTATTGTCTTCTGAGACGGTACTGTTCTGTGCGGGAGACAGAAGCTTCGGCTAAGAAGTGATAAAGAGAAAGAGAGCGAGTTACACATTCTGTCAAAAGTCTGTGAGACAGAGAAGTGTATGTGTATATTTTACCTTGGGTGGCAGAGGAGGTGGTACTTTAGGTCTCATGGTTGAAGTGGAGTTACAGCTGTAGGCACAGACACACAAGAGCATATTGTAATGATTTATAGTCATACTGCTAAACAAGATATGGTAACACAAAAGGACGCAAGGACCTTTGGACAATTCCTTTGGACAGTGGAAACGCATACAGGGATACAATCAGATGAAGAAAGAGACCATATACAACGTCAAAAACAGTAAAGAATTATAACCGGCAAGCAAGAAATGGTCATGTGGACACAAGACACATAAACAGTGCACAACATGCTCAAATCTAATCTACCTAATCCAGAGCAGAATATTTTGAACTTCTTAGAGTTTACTCTTTCAATCCTTTAGTGATGAGTGGTGCTTGTCCCTGCAAAATTCATTGTCACAATGCTAGGGTGCTCTGGAGGTTGCCAGGGTGTTGCTATGTGATTGATAGGATGTTGCTTACTGTCCCGAGTCAATAAAGCCCAGTCCTAAATATTTATGATACTTGGGTTCCTTCTTTCAAAATAAATTTTAGGATTGTTTTGGCCCATTTTGTCATCTGGCAGAATTTATTTTAAGTCTTATAGTGTAGAAAAGTAATAGCATATGTAGTTGTATTAAAGTAGGCATAAAACAGAAATTGTGATCGTCTCCCCTATTGTGACGTAGGCTATATCAGAGTTAAACAGCTTTTTAAATGAGCAAAAATGTAAGGCGTGACTTGATTTTGTCCATCAGGAATTGATTGGATTGTTGTTGTTTTTATTGCTAGGGGGAGGACAAGTTCATGTTTTTGATTAATGATTATAAAGAAATCATTACACTAATGACTAAAAAAAAACAATGATGTGCATGAATAAATTGCAATATCCCATTAAAAAAAAAGAATTGTCATTTTTGGTGACGTTAATATGTCCAAGCATCTTATAAAACAAAATACATACTTAAAGTGTCTTGGCTTACCACAAACTCTCATACTATAAATTAACTTACAAACACAAATGCATATTTTCACAAGGATCATGCATTTGAGCACCAGCAAGCAACTTAAAACCAGACACACTACAAAACAAACCGAGCACATCCTTCAATCTCACATCCAGTTGACACACACAGACAGGAAGTCATGGATGATCAAAGGTGTTTTTGATAACATTACACATTACATCTTCCTCTCACTTACTGCAAATCATCACCTTCATCCTCCTCCTCATCCTCTAAATGTGTCACATGACCCCTGAGAGAGATGAAGAGGGTGAGGCTAAGAAGGTAAAGCAGCCAGAGAAGAATGCAGTGAACACACACACAAACACACACACACACACACACACACACACACACAAACACACACACAAACACAAACACACACACAAACACAAACACAAACACACACACACACACACACACACACACACACACACACACACACACACACACACACACACACACACACACACACACTCAGCAGTAAGAGCTTCTTAGTGCCAAGCAGAGATGAGACTGCAGAGGTGATTAGTTTGCAAAGCAGGTTGGCTGACCAATCAAAAGTGACAGTGGGAGTACCTTTGATTGAGCTCCTCAGCAACAGATTTTAATAGACTCCTGAAAAACAATGAATAAAAGAAAGAACTTGTTATATATATATATATATAAAAACACATTCACACAAACGCACAAACATATTAGTATGTATACACATACACAAACATATTAGTAAACTAGACATGTGTTGCAACACCAAATTGACAAGCGACTAGTCAACTAGTCATCCAACAACAAAACTAGTTGATTAGTGACAGGTTGTAGACTTTCTCTTATTACTTTATATAGTATTTGTTAGTTTAAATTAGAGTCATGATGAATGACTAGTTGAACAAAAACAGATTTAGACATTCCTTTATTTATTAAGGAATTAATTTATTAGTTAACTAAATTAGTTAACATGAAGTAATAATGAACTGCACTTCTACAGCATTTACTAATCTTTGATAATGTTAATTTCAACATTTACTAATACATTATTAAAATCAAAAGTTGTATTTGTTAACATTAGTTAATGCACTGGTAAGTAACATGAACAAACAATGAACAGTTGTATTTTTTATTAACTAACGTTAACAAAGGTAAAAAAAAAAAATTGTATTGCTCATGGTTAGTTCATGTTAGTTAATACATTAACTAATGTTAACAAATGGAACCTTATTGCAAACCATTACCATTTATTTACAATTTTGTTATTCTAAACTAGGGATTGGTCACAATGGTTGCATAATCAACTAGTAACCAACAACCAAGTTGATTAGTCAGGTAGACTAGTTTTAGATAATGTCAGTTGTTATTCTAATCTATCAACTGACTAGTAGATCAATGAGATCGACTAGTTTTGGACTATTCCTTATTCATTCATTAATTTTTTTAGATAGTCTCACAAATAAAGAACAAAACACACTCACTTGTTATTTCCCAGAATACTTTGGGGCTCTAACGGTAGATCCTAGATGAATCAAAAAGACAGTCAGACAAGTAATCCAAACAAACAGACTAAACAACAATAAATCAATGGCAGAGAGTCAAACCATCTCATGATGCGGTTCGGTCTCCTTCCTCAGAGGTGGATCGAACTTCACCTTATCAACTAGAAGAGGGCAACACATAGACTTCAGATTTCTTTTTGTGTTTATAAGTATTCTGAAAATGATTGTGTTTATTTCGGTTCAGTGAGTCAAGGGCTGCTTGACACATGACTTACAGTTAATCTCAGACAGAGTCTTTCCGTCTCGTGAGCTCCTGCTAGTTGAGCGGATTCGATGTGGAACAGATACGGGAGACTGCAAACAAAGAGAACACAAGTTAAGTTTTCAAACTTGAAAGCTAAAAACCCTTAGTTATATACAGACCTTTTCTGAATATCTGTTACAAGACCCTAATCCTTCCTCAAGCCAACACTGCAAGCCACTGCCGTTACGTGTTAAAACCAATAAACTCTCATGCGTTCATATACACACACAATCGCATATGCACACTGCAGCACGGGAAACCTGACACACTTGTACCTGGCAGCTGGCAGAGCCAACTGTCTGCCCTCACTTAGGATCTACATCTAAAGAAACAACCAATAAGAAATCCGTACTTCAGTTTAAAGCCCTAACATGGTTTCCCAATGGTTAAAATGTAAAGAAAGAGTCAGATATATGGAATTACCTCTGGGTCAATGTCATCCTCTTCTGCATCACTGTGTGTGCTGTGGTCAGGGTTGTTGGCTTTGTCCAGTAGCTCAATGGCAAGAGTCCGGCTAAGCGGCTGGGTAACAAACGGGTGCTGCAAAAACAGAAGTGATGCAATGAAACATTATTGAAAAATGGTGGATCAATGGAGCCAATCATATATGTTCTCTGAAGGAAGGGCAGATCTTACCTGCAGTAGTCTGTCAGCTGTTGGTCTCTTCTTTGGATTTTTGGTCAAAGCCATTTTCACAAAGTGATGGAAATTATTTGTCCTTCATGAACCAAAACAAACCAGATGAGAATGAAAAAAATGTAACTAACATTTGAATAAATCTAAGCGTAGAATTCAAATAGAGAGGGTTTAAAAGCAGATATCTCATAACGTTAAAGTAATTTTGGGAATTAATAACAGCCTATTTATATTTTGAGTGATAAATCAACTTTTTTGTAGTGGGAAAACTTTTTAGGTGAATGACCTTCTGGTTAGGAGAACCCACTAACAACAAACTGGCATTTTAATATTCCATCAATAAAGACATTAATAATGTTACAAAAGAGTTTTTAAATAAATGTAAAGTGTAAATAAATGCTGTTGAACTTTCTATTCAATAAAGTATCCTGCAAAAAATGTATCACGGTTTTTACAAAAACATTAATCATCAAACTTTTATAATAAAAATAAATGTTTCCTGGGTCCAGTTGTTCAAAAAGTTTAATCTGGATCAGAATGCTCTGGATTTGGAATTCCTATGTTTTGTTAACCAGGATGAGGTAATCCATCTTACTTTTGTGCCGGTTTTTCAAAGCAAAATTGTATTGAATCACCCTGATCCAGATACACACTTTTTCAGATTACCAAATACTATTGCTCTACGGAGCCTCTAAATGGACATGGTGATGGAAAAATATGAGATCGGGGAAAAAAATATTTCAATGCTTTTGCTTTCTCTCAGAAAAGTTTTGCGTAGCATTCACACGAGAAAATGTGTTCGCTCGCAAAAAACTTTTGACATGTTCATCTCATATGATTATGCCAATGTAGATTACAAACAGTGATTAAAAAAAACAACACTTTTTATTATCTTTTTTTTTAACATTTGTTTGATATTTACAACTGTTTCGGGATTATTTAATGGCACCAAATTCACTTTTTTTCTTTACTGTAGGCTACCGAAAGACTACTTGTAAACTAATTAAGAGCAAAATTAAAAATATGTTTGTGTATATTACATGATATAAATATTGTATTTTTTGACCAGTTTTAAAGTATCATAAAAAATGTTTTCCTGAAATCCACCCTCCGCTGGGATCAGTAGAATCCAGATTTTTTTTGGATCAATGGTATCCCAATCGTACTAAAAAGTTTGGAATACAAACTGATGATTTGATCCTGATCAAAACCAAGATTGGATTTTTTGATCTAATCTGATTTTAGAATCTTTTTTTTTCTTTTGAAACAACCCATTTTCAAGGTTTGATCCAATCCAATTGCCGAAACCCAGTCAGATTAATTTTGAACAACTAGGCCCAGAGCATCAAATCAGCATATCAGAATGATTTCTGGAGGACACTAAAAATTCAGCTTTGCCATCACAGTAACAAATTACATTTTAAAATATATTAAAATGAAAATGTATATTTCACAATATTCTTGTTTTTTTTAACAACTCCACAGTTTTGAACGGTAGTGTATTTTGTATTTCTCATTCAATTTTGAACTGTACTTATGAACCATTTAGAAATACTTACCACTTAACTTTGTCTTTCAGCTTAGGTGGTTGGAAACTGCTCTTGGTCATTAGGAAGAGTGCTCTAAAGGGGAAACGCAACAGATAGGACCAAAGTAAGACAAACGTGGAAAAGAGGGAGAACACTAGAATGTCGTCATACTACGGGTGACCTGTGTAATATATATTAACTATGAAACGATGCAATTCATTTAGTTGAATCTGACATCCATTGTGCAGCAACGGACTCCTCATGATGGAGGAAACTGAACACACACCTCATGGGGTGTAAGTCGAACATCGGCGGCTCCAACTCTGCCAGCTCAATAGCTGTGATGCCCACGGCCCAAATATCACACAGCTGATTGTAGCCCCCTTTCCTCTCCACTGCAGCCACCTCAGGTGCCATCCTGCAGAGTAAGACACATAAAAAAGAAATGATATACATGTGACTACACTGCTGACAAGAATCAATCTATTAAAAAAAACCTATCACACAAGAGACAAAAGAGGAATGACATACCAATATGGAGTTCCGATGAAGGACTTTCTTTTTGCTAAAGTGGCTGATATCTGAGCTGAAACTCCAAAATCAGCTGGAGAGAGACAAACAGAAGGTGTTAAGAGAAATTCAGTGGTTCTGTTTTAAATGAAAAACTGCAAAGTAATTCATATAAAGTGCTTTTTTTACCTAGCTTAACGTAGCCATTGTCCGTCAACAGAATATTTGCACCCTACAGAACAAGAGTAGAGACACAGTGAGCGATTTTGAAAGATAATAAATCATGTTCATTTGATTCAGACTAATTCATTAATGAATCATTTAGACCAATAACCAGTTCGACCAATTCATCGAACAAAACCATCTTAAGAAAACAATTCACTCAAGTTTTACTCTACACAAAAGCAATTACTGGCCAATTAAATATTTTAGAGCATAACTGAATATTCACAATAAAAATTGTCAAGAATAGCATTCCCCCCCCCCAAAAAAACACTTTATTTGTCTCAGTTTTTGCATGATAACATCAATCGAGTGGGACATGAGTGAAAATGAAGTCAACACTGTGAGATTTAATTATATTTGAAAGTCCAGTTTGTACCTTTATATCTCTGTGGATCTTGCCTTTGTTATGGAGATAGTAAACACCCTGACATGAACACAGAAACCCACAGTAATCATTCAAAATTGTCACACATAAGAACTTTTACGCATCAGTAAATGTGTGTATATACCTGCAGGGTCTCCCGACATACATACGCAATCTGGGATTCTGACAACGGCCCAGTAACTGAAGATACAGATATACATCTATATGAGAGAACAGCTCAACATGATAAATGCATTAAAATCTCCCGTTTTGGAATCGGTAACAATAGTTACCATGGTATATATCCTGGAGAGAGCCCCCACCACAGTATTCCATGCTGATCCATAATTTATCTCTCCTGAAACAGGGACATTAAGACATCAATTATCAAGCATTGTCAGACCATTTCTGGCCTCAACAGCTTAAAAGAGGTGCATATTGGGTTGTGACGTGTACTTCAACAGGTAGTGAAAAATATCAACAATTAATAAAAAGAGAGAAACAGAATATACACTACCGATCAAAGGTTTGGGCTCTGTAAGATTTTTGAATGTTTTTGAAAGAAGTCTCTTATGCTCATCAAGGCTGAAATTATTTGATCAAAAATACAGTAAAAAGAGTAATATTGTGAAATATTTTCACAATTTTAAATAACTGTTTTCTATTTTAATGTATTTTAAAATGTAATTTATTTTTGTGATGGCAAAATTTTCAGCATCATTACTCCCGTCTTCAGTGTCACATGATCCTTATATGCTGATTTGCTGCTCAAGAAACAGGCTTTAGAATTCTTTGAAATTGAACTCTTTTGTAACATTAGAAATGTCTTTATTTCAATTTTTAATCAAACTAATGTGTCCTCGCTGAATAAAAGTATTAATTTCTTTCAGAAAAAAAAAACATCTCACTGACTCCAAACTTTTAAACGGTAGTATAATTCTAGTAAAACAGTTAATTGCAAAAAAAAAAAACATTTAACATTTAATGAACAACCAGTCTGCCCCTGTATTACATTATACAATGAATAAAACATATTAATTGAAGCTAGAGACATAAGGGCGTTTGATTGCATGTGTGTACACGTACCTGAGATAACTGCCAAAATATGCAACAATGTTTGAGTGTTTACAATCTTTCATCATTATAATCTCCTGCTGCACCACGTCAAAGTCCTCTCCTGCAAATCAATTCACAAAATAATTCAGTAAAAAAGCAGGTTTAAGCAATGTTGCAAACAAACTAAAATAAGAAAACAGTTCCATGCTAGAAACTGAAACTGATGAAAACAGAATGGAATGGAAAACTGAATTCTGTGCTAAAAAGTGAGTGATCACACTGCTTCTATTTACAATGCATGCACAATCACACCATTACCATGCATGAACACACCATACTTGTAATATTTAACTATTCAAGTATAGATGGGTAGTGATAGGGCACTATCTACCGGTGGTTAAACAGCACTGTGTGTGCAGCAGCGCTGGCTCACCTGGTTCTAGTTTGATGACTTTGATAGCAGCCAGTTCTCCAGTGCTGACATTACGAGCCTGGAAAAGAAGAGCATAAAAGCTGTGATTCCATAAGCCCAACAGATGTTCAATAGAACAAGTGCTAATGCCAAATGCTAACTCACTGATCCCAATTTCTCTAAACATTATTATATGCATTAGATATAATTATTAGACATATTGTATGGATCAGACCCACATTTAAAGATCAATCTGCTCCCACAATAAAAGGAGACGTTTGCTATTTCTGCACCACTAGTGACATCAAACAAGTTTCCGAAACATTCCTCCCATCTACCCTCATTTTGGACATACAAACAGTCCCACTTGTTGATTATTGATGATTGCAAAAACAAAAAGCAATGTTCAAAGCTAAGTTGTTTGGATAGATGTACCTATAAATGGAATACATATCGTTCTCCCTGAAGATTAAGCTGGCATTGGAGAAAGTATTTTAATTAGTAGCTTATGCTGAGGGCAAGGTTCCCAGTGGCCGATATAAAAAATAGGCTACTATTTAATAACAACAAATGAGATTGTTAAAATGAATTATTATACATGCTTATTTTTATACATTATTTTAGAAAATGTTAACTCAAAAATGATTCGAGAGCAGAAATTGTTTACTATCCAATGAGAAGGCTGAAGTAGACTAGTAAACAAAGAACTGCTACTCTAATGAGAGTTAGTTGACATGTAGGTGCAATGTTACTTATAGTCAACAGAATGTCTAAAGGGGACCAAAAAAATAAAGTGTAACCATATTAAATGTTTCTTAAATGGACCATGTGACATTGAATACTAGAGTAATGATGCTAAAGAATTCAGCTTTGCAATTACAGGAATAAATTAATTTTTAAATAAAGGCAATTAGTATTAAAATAGAAAATTGGACTATTATTTATTATCATTTAATTTATTATCATTTAATATTACAGTTTAACTGATTTTTTTTAAATAAATGCAGGTTTGGTGAGCATAAGAAAAAAAATCTTACTGACCCCAAACATTTGAACACTAGTGTGTGTATCAATAATACAAGAATATTTTTCAGAATATTCTAGAATACACACAGTATTTTGCATGTTCTCTGACAAGTTAACGCACAAACACACTCACAAAGGCCTCATCTATAAAACTGAACTGAGAGACATCTGTCTGCCAAACAGAAGTGAGGATGATGTCATCAGAGAGACACAAAGAGAAAGAGAGATTTTCCAACATTTTATCCTAGTTTTACATGGAATTGCATTCATCATTCCAAGTAATATGGAACAGAGGCAGCTGAAATGTGTGTATCGATGTTCACAGTGCTGTGATGGCTCTAATAAGTAGGACAAGGAGAACATCAAATAACTTTCACATGCACACACACTCACACAGGGCCTCTACGATCGCAGTGAGGCATTTCACTGTCCTGCTGTAATAAATAAGCTCAGGGCTGTTTCTACTTTTTATTAAAATAACCTAATTGATAAATCTAAGCAGAAGGAACATACGTAAACAATCCAATTAAATTACATTGCAATAATCAACCAGATGAATTTGTGAAATGCTCATATAGTCTTCTCTCTATTATTATTTTGCTTGGTGGTTTTGTTTATTCTGGTCCTACATCTCCACCTACAACAAGGATCGGATTGAGTGAATGTTCATGATTACATGGCATACACCCAACACACACTCTAACCCACACACACTATAAAACCCCAGGAAGAGGGAACAATTACGAACAAACAGGATGGACATAGTTGTGGGCAAACACACTCACACAGTTGTAGTTTAAAGTTCAGCCACTTCCTGTCACCAAAGTCAGGCACATTTAGTGTTTCTAAAGAACAAGATTGCACTTGCCCTTCCCCTTAGATCCTAAACACCTTGCAACACCCCTTAGTAGTGACCATCTGCCACTGCACAGTCTCTCTGCAGCATATTGGTCAATTCTTGCATTTGTTTATGTCACATATCACATAAAGAGATGCAGGACTTTGAGTTTGACAGCCCTGCTTTGGCTCTCGCTGGTGAAATAGACCTGCTAGGCCCTGTGCATTATGGAAACAAAGATCTCTAGAGCCTTTCAGGATATTACACCATATCCGAGACGCAAAATTGCTACAAAACACAGATACACTGTGGTCCAGCTTAAACACACATCTGTTGTCTCCCGAATAAACTGGTTACATTGGTCAGTTAAGTGGTTTCGTCTTAATCCCTAGTGAGCTGCCTACCTATACAGCATTTTTGGGCACCATAGGTGCATTCTGACCGTTTGGAATGCGTTTATGATGTCCAAAAGTGCAGTCTAGGTCGGTAGCTTTCTAAAATCTGAAACCCAGTTGATCTCTACCTTGTATACATCTCCATAGGTTCCGCTCCCGATCCTCTGGATCAGCTCAAAGTCTTCCTGTGGGTTTCTGCGCGAAAGGTCCAAGCTTAAATTCATTGTGCAAGTCACCGTTTGTGCCCTCCGGTTTATTTACGTGTTCCCGGTGTCAAAAACGGGAGGGGGGTGATGATCGCAGAGACATACAGTAACGGAGGGATACGACGGTCCAGTACCACCGAACTACAACAACATGGCCTCCAACGCGCATGCGCACTGCAACTGACACACTAGCAAAGTGTCATAGCACACGTACTGAGGATGGAGAGAAATTTGTGCATATAAGCCACGATTAAAATTTAACAAAGTAATTTTAATAGAAAAGCTACTTAAATGTCCTAATTGAAGTAAGGACTAATCCTGGCTTAATCTAAGTCCTGTCTGTGAGGAACATCAAGGACAGTTGTTATTGTTAAAAAACTATTAAAAATTTCAGGAATTGAAATAAAGCTGAAATTAATTATCAAGATTAAAAGAAAAACTAAACTAAGTAACGCTAAAAATGTTAAAAGCAAATGTTTAAAAAAACTAATATGGCAAAAGCACATCAAAACTACTTACAAATAAACCTTCATAATAATGAAAATAAATCCTCTAATAATATATAATTAGTACTAAAATAACTATAAATGTATAATTGTCTAAGAACTAGCGATAATATCACATTATAAATTATTTAGCAAATATGAGAAATTAAGCTGAAATATAAAGTTAGCAAAATATAGTGGCAATAATGAAAAAAAACGAAAAAAACTAACTGACTAAAACATTGTGAAAGAGCCAACAATGCACCACAACCATTATACAACATAAAAACAGCAAGAAAGTTGTTTAGAAGGCACTGTTAGTACTGAAGAGGGAGATAACATTTTTGTAAATAAAAATAATAATAATATTTTCCTCAAAAACAATTCTGTCTTAATTTGAATACTATGCAAACCAGTCTCTCACATCCATACACACCACAATCATATTACAATCACTTAAATTAGTTGTAAAGTTATTTTTAATTTAAAAAAAACAGCATATAAATCTTTTAAATAGATTTTATTAGCATTTTGGTCATTTGTTGTCAATTCTGATTGTCCACAAGAATTTCAGGGTGAACTTATTTCAGTGCGAGTGTTGTATTTTGGTGTAGGTGTGTATAAATGCGTCTGTGCTGCCCAGACTAACCTTGTGTGTCCTCTGCGCTTGCAATGAGCTGATCAATAACGGTGTATTCAACGCTTCAGAGCTTGATTTGTGAAAAGTTAATGCTTTTGGTTTGTCAGTGCTTTCATTGCATATGTTTGAGGGGTCAGTGTGAACATTGTTTGTGTCTGAGGAGTTTAGGTGTTGGTTGTGTTTGTGTGTGCAAATTATCTTCTTAAGCTGTGCAGAAAGCTGCAAACTCAGTAACAGAACAAGATGTCCACCAACACGAATTACCCTGCAGAAAGAAAAACACATTGACTATACAACAGCCCAAAAGCATAGAAATTGAAAGAGAACCAACACATATGCTCAAATAATGCACCTCTCCATCTCTCTCAGTAAGTGTGGCAGGGCAGTTGGCATGTCAGAGCTGCAGCTGAACTTCCTGCCAAATGGAACATCACAGAGCACAACATCAACGGTCCCATCTGCAAGAGGGATCTCTGAGGAACAGAGAAAAAAAAAGAAGAATAAGAAAATTTAATTTCTTCCCAAGAAAAAGATTGAAGCCCTTGTTTTAGTGCAGGTGGGCAGTGCTTCGCAGTTGTCAGGCGCGTCAGGATGTACATTGTCACCATGAAGTCAAAATCAACAATTCTTATTTTCTATGGAATAATGTATTGCGGTATTTATTATAAATGATTTATCAGTGCACATCATTATTTTTCTAAAAATTAATGTGCCCTTATTAGTCATTATCTTTAATCAAAATAACTTTGCCTCCCTCTTGCAGTGACATCTCTTCTCTTCTTTGATGACGTGTTTACAGGCGTGAGAGCGGGACAACCTGTCGCTCACGAGATACCACAACCATCCAATCAATTCCCAAAGAACAAAATCAAGTCCCGCCCTACATTTTTCTTGTTCGAGAATCCGTTTCACTCAGATATATGTCACAATAGCAAAGAAAAGATTATCGCAACTTCCATTTAATACAGATTTTAACAATGCAAAGTGGTCACACACATTCCTGACTCGATCACAAAATGTTTTCTAGCCCGTTAACAACTGTATTTATTGCTGTCCACTTGTATACATATCACCCGAGATGATTTTTATACTAGATGTTGGCTAAATGAGGTCAGTGATGATGAAAGAGGAAAGAGTTTGTCCAAACCTATTGCAGAGGAACGAAGTAGCTGCACTCTTCCTTCCATTCCAGATGCTTTTAAGTTCTCTGCAGCTTTCTGCAACTGCGACGTCTCTGTATCCATGCCTAGAAATACAGCATTCTGAACACACACACACAATGTATACACTCAGACGTCAATTCTGTGTGTGAAGAGCTGCGTGTGGTGTTCAGAGTGGTGTTTACGTACAGAATACTCCTGAGCTGCTTCCAACAACACAGCTCCAACTCCACACATTGGGTCTAAAATCACACAATCATTCAGCTGTGGAGGGAAAGACAGAAAAGAGCACAAAAACTATTAAAAAGCTCTTATTTTGTTAGTTTAAGGGATAGTTTACCCCCAAAATAAATGTACTTACCTTCAGGTTGTTCCAAACCTTAAAAATAACTTCTTAAATGATGGCAGAATTGTCATTTTTGAGCAAACTATCCCTTCAAATATTAATATATTAATTTTGATTTTGACTGTGATCTTTAATTAATATGAAATAACATGTTACTCAACATGTGTATCTGTTACCATTAGTTAATGAACCTGAACTAACATGAACTAACAATGAACAGTTGTATTTTTATAAATTAATGTTAACAAAGATTAATTCGTTCTGTAACAAATGTATAGCTCATTATTAGTTAATAATAGTTTAGTTTAGTTTAATAATGCGTTAAGAACCCTTAACTAACAGAACCTTATAGGGAAGTGTTACCTTATTATAATGTTACAAAAGATTTCTATTTCAAATAAACACAGTTGTTTTTAACTTTCTTTTGAAAGGTACCACAAATGTCACAAAGATATTAAGCAGCACAAGTGTTTTCAGCATTAATAATAATAATAATAATAATAATAAAAGTTTCTTGAGCACCAAATCAGAATAATTAGTGTAATTTCTTAAGGATCATGTAACACTGCTGAATCACAGGAATAAATTACAATCTAATATAAGTGTTTTCTAGTTTAATATATTTAAAAATATATATATTTTTCACAATATTATTGTTTTACTGTATTTTTGATCAAACTCGTGAGCATAAGAGACGTCTTAAAAAACATTTAAAAATATTGCCAACCCCAAAGTTTTGAACAGTAATGCTTGATATGTCATGTCAACTACCCATTTCTTTCTTTTTCCTTGTAGAGATAAGGACTTGCCAGGCAGATATGAATACTTTTCCCATCACTCACCCCAAGAAACTGGATATACTGCTTTAATGCTGTTAATTTAATGATTCTACCATGTGTGTGTGCATGTGCCTCTTTAAAGTTTATTCTGGAGCTCACCTGTTTAGGGCAAAGAGAGGTCATGGCCCAGGCTATTGTAGAACGCAACCCGTTGTGTTTCATATAAGAACGACTGGCCAAAGGACGCCTGAAGAAACCACACACACTGAATTAGATGAATTAGATCTTAAGTTGGCAGACTTTCAAATGTTATATGTAAAGATACTTACTTCAAAAGAGGGATACCTACAACGCAATGGTCATCGCTTAAATACACATTAACCTAGATACACAAAGAGACAACCCAAACGGTAACATTTAGTCATGGGCCATGGCTAACCTGGTTGTAACTGTAAACATATTAGTTTATATAGTATTTGTTATGTAGTATATGCATGTTTGCATGAACTTTTGAATGCCTGTGGTTCAGTGTGTGTTTATGAACTTGTTTTTTTTTCTTTTATCAATTGAGTGTGGATACCTCAAAAACAGGCTCTCTCAGGTCCACCTTCCACCCAAGATGTTCTTTGATGGCCATCCCAATGATACGACTCAGTCTCTGAAGACATACACACAACCACAATAAAAGCCTGTTCACACTAAGAATGATAATTATAAAGATAATTATAACTATATTAGTGTCCACATCAACTCACAATATTTCAGTTTATTTCATCCACTTTAAAGCAGAATGGATTCTGATTGGAAAAAATCATTGTGACAGGGATTCCAATGATATAATTGTTCTACGACATTATCGTTATAGTTGCAGCATTGTTGTTGACCTTGGTGAGAAAATGGCCCTTAAGCTAGGCTTATAAATCTAAAAATATTTTTGTCTATATAGAATCAGGTCCATCTAAGACCACTAATGACATTACACATTATATTTCACATTTTTAAAAAACAACATGCATTTTTAATTACAATTAATATTATCTGCATAACACGTAGAATTGATTAGAATTTAAATTCGCTAAATACAATTTTTTAATCCTTAAAGTGTGTGTTTATTACCAGATTTAAAATAGATTTAGATTTTTTTAATTGAACCGCACTACACATACAGAACACATGCCACTGTATTTTGAAAAGTATTTAAAATTGCATACACACACACACACACGTCTGGTTCGCTATCTTTGTGGGGACTCTCCATAAGCATAATGGTTTTTATACTGTACAAACCGTATATTCTATCCCCTTCCACTAATCCTACCCCTAAACCTACCCATCACAGACAACTTTATGCATTTTTACATTTTCAAAATTTAGAATATTTATTAAACCCTTTCCCTCGTGGGGACTGTTGGCTGGTCCACACAATGTAGGTGATTTCAGGTTTTACTATCCTTGTGGGAACATTTGGTCCCCGCAATGTAATATAAACACGGACACACATTACACACACACACACACACACACCTGAGCGGTATAAGAGCGGGCAATGACTCCACTGCAGCGGCAGCTCACTCTGAAGGATGGTGTGTGCTGATATGACTCCTTATCCATTTCACTTGTTTTATTTAATAAGTGTGTGCTTGAGGTGAGAGTGTGTGTGGATTCATCTGCTACAGTCAATCTCTCCTCCTCATCCTCCTCTCTCCTTCTCTTGTATCCACGCTGCTGGCTAGACTGAAGCTCTTTCTGTAGGGCTGTCCAGGTTAAGAGGGCCTGCTTCCAAATGTCTGGATCTCCTACCACTCTCTCCTTTATAACAGCAGCTGCCTTTGCTATTAAAATAAAATCAGTGAAGATCAGTAAAATGGGTTGCCTGTAAGTATAATGTACATGTAGGTATAAGTAAGTATAATGTAATAACACAAATAAAGGCTTCTAACAGCCTGCAGACTGGTTAAAACCAAAATGTGATTTCAATGATGCAAATAAGACTTAGGTACAGAGAAAGTTCACTCAAATTTACACATGATAGAATGGGAAGAGTTTGTTTGCCAGGGCAGACTTCTCATTCATACTCACCTGGGTTTTTTGGAAGTGAAATAGGTTCAGCTTTGCGCAGAAGTAAAAACAGCCTCTCTGCAGACTTGAGTTGTGTTACAGTGTACAGATCAGCTTCGCAGCAAAAGAACACTCTACCTGGAATCTGCTCTACCTGACACATACACGTTCAGCACAAAAAACAATTTATCAACATTATGGAAATGTGGGACAAGAGTAAATCTATCTAATTAATTATGGGCTGATCTTTAATTTACTTTTATGTTCATTAGTAATGCATCGCTTACATAATTTTAAATGCCCTGTAGTGGCTGTCTGGTGATCGAAAAAGTTTGGAGAATGTCAGTTCCATAGAACTTTACATACTTACTTTTGTATAACATTTATGTCATAAAATAATGAACAATCTCAATGAAATAAAGTGGCGATCAACTCACTTGAGAAGCGCAGAGTTTGTGTTGTACCTCCTCGGCCAGCAGCTCCTCCATCCCCGCGCCTGCAGTGCAGTACAAGTGCCTCATCATCACCTCAAAAAACCGAGCACCATTACAAATACAAGCAGCATGCAACTGTAAACACTGCTTTACTCTTCCGGGTTCACCCGTCTGTCAAAATTAAACCTCATGCCATTAACAGACTTTCTAAATATGGATATCATATGATAGATATAAATCTCTGATTTTAAATATTCATTTTATGAAAAAAAAATATGTATAAATATATCCGGCCTTACGTCTGTTTTCTTGTGTTTTTCGCTCGAATTTATTACATTATTTATTTCCCGCCCAAAAAATATGCTCTTATTTCATGGAATGTGGAAACCATGAACTGCAAAGTTTTTGAAATACCTTAGTTTCTTCATGAGTTTTATTGCCTTTAAATTAACGTTTCTGTTTTTCCCGCTTGGCCTTTTTTTTTTTTTTTACTTAGTTAATAGATCCTAGACTTTCAATGATTTTCCAAAAAATATTGTAAAGAGTTGTGTTATTTTCCTCCCCAAACGTCGCAGCAGAAACTTTTACCGTGAACAGAGCCATATGGCTCTTTTACAGTCTATGCTCTGACCGTGAAATACTACTGTCAGGAAAGATTTTAAAAGGTTACAGCGCCTCTCGTGGCCATTCAACCAACTCTTTTAACTCACATGTTATAAAAACAGTAACTGTATGTCATGAAATTGATGTAATTCCCAAGCAGTTGCATTACGTCAATTTATTAAAACTTTACTTTTTATTATTATTTTTATTGTTTTTTCTATCATCTATTTCTCATGTATTTTTATTTTTTTTCTTTGTTTTAGTTAGTTACGCATTGCTAACTTCCTTTATTCTATATGTTCAGATGACATTGTACATATCGTTGTTATATTTTGTACAGACATATTTGCAATTTTGTTACAAAATTGTATGCCATGATTGTCATCTCTGTATTGTTTGCAAGCATAATAAAGAAAATTGTTTATTAAAACTGGCAAACTAGCTTAGCATTTTTTTTTTCAGTTTATTGCTGTGAAAATTTTACAACTATAAAAAGTACTTCTAGAATGGGGGGAAACATAAGGGACAACTTTTATATAACAAAGATTATAAACATGAAACAAAGCTCATATTTAAACAAGAACCAACTAACGGAATCAGATAACCCAGTTTACAATTCTTTATATTTTAATGTCCATTGTTTTGTTGCTTTTCTTGCATCAAAACATTTTTTTTCTGAATGTCCACAGAAAGTGGTGCTGGCAACATCTGTCATTCAGCTCTACGTCCTTGCCACTGCAGTCAGCTGGTCCCTGATGCGACCCAAACCGTCTATCATGGTGTCCAGTGTCTCTCTACTCAGCTCCATTGTAATTGTGGACTCACTTGGACCGCCGCTAATGCATGGAGTGTCCTGGAGCTTCAGTAAACAGAGTTTTGAGAGGTATTTTGAAATTTTTTTTTTTATTATCAATCAAAATTAATGTTTTATTCTTATTTCAGAATAATAACTGTTGTAAACCAATGTTTCATTGTTAGATCAGATAAATATCTTAAATTAGATATCTGTTAATAAAATAGTCATTTTAAATTTCAGCATATATTATGTCTCCATCTTACTTTCATTTGCAACAGACAAGTTGGCACAGCCATACGACTCAAGGAGTCCGAAGCAGTTTTCATGTCCACTCGCCACTCCATATCTACCAGCTTTGGCAGTGAAACTATGAAACACACATCATAACTTCACAGCTTCAAAATGGTTTCATTATGGACCACAAGCATAAAATACAATGTCATCAAACATCTTGCAATACAATGAAAATATGAGAAATCACACTCACTTTGATTTGACAAAGCATCATTTCTCCATGTGACACTGAAAATTTTTACACCAAAAAAAATATGTTATGCGCTTGTCTGCAGGGTACATTTCTGCAGTACAGTTATTTGAAGATCTAAAAGAAGGTTTAAAAGTAGTATCCACCTGTTTTCCAAGAGAATTTTAGTGATCAGATTCTTTAAGTTAGAGTGGAATGATCCTGGGAAAATTGACAGGATCTGTTCCGGAGAGGTTAGATTCTGGTACACAACATGATGCGAGAGTGTGTGAAAAGCTGTCAGCAACTGTTGAGGAATAAAAAAAAAGGATGTATTAACACCAACAACATTGATGTGGTTTTGTATGCTCCATTAACATACAAACATTAACCTATTCAATCCAACCAACAACACCTGTGACCAAAAATTTACTTTTGGGTTCGAAGGATCTGAAAAGAGCTGCTAAAGTAGGCCTATTTCTCAAAGTTATCAACTGTAAATGAAGGTGAAAACCGTCTTGAAATTATGTGAACATGATTGTAAAGTCACATGATCAAAGCTGCTTAGGTTTGCTCATCTGAAAAATACAGCAACCATATTGTTAGCCTATGTGTAATAAATATACATGGTCACAGTAACTGTGTAACATGTGGCCAGCAAACATTTCGAATAAATAAGTGATTTATCAAGCATTGCGACATTAATTAATATTCATTTATTGAATATTTCTCATTTATTGAATCAAATGCATGACAGAAAAAAATATTACATTGCTTGCAACTTTCATTTGGCTTTTATGGAGCAGATTACCCATTTGGTTACACACAGGTTACAATAGTAAACATAATAAAAACACATACTTTCACATTAACATTCGAGTTAAAATACATATGGTATTTTAGCTGGGAAATGTTTGAAATCACATGGCATGAACCCACCTGCATCGCTTCATTGCTGGAAATAGACAGAGAAGTGGCAGTTTTTTCGATTACAGACTGACGCTTGGAGGCTCCGGCTGGGAAACTCTCAGCGCAGATTTGACGCACAACATCTTTAGACGGAGCCTGAATCAGAAATAAATAGTGGCAGAATGCACAGCTATTCAATGTTGTCAACAGAAACTGACAAACTGGATATGAATGGGTGACTGGTCGTACCTTTAACAGCAGTTGCAAAGCAGTGAACTGATCCTCTTTAAGAAAAGCCATGTTTCAGACTGAAAGTCGTGGTCACGTGAATACACGACAGTCTAGTGTCAAAATAAAAGACCCTAAGCAAAACGTAGTCGTCATTGCCAAATAGTTTGTGTACTACCTATGTGTACTACTCGTGATAGAATTAGTCAGTATATATTTTGAAAACTTTATATTCTCCATCTTTCCTTCTGTTCTCAACCAGAACAAATGCTCCAATAGCTTTTTACTACCTTAAAAGCTTTTAGGGTTAAGGTACCAGAGACAAAGTTATTTTTGGCAGTTAGTCACAACTACATTCAAATAAAGTTTAGTTTACACGAAATGAAAACTTCTGAAAAAGGTGGTAGTGTTAAAGGGAGTTCACCCAAAAGGATAGTTGTCATTTATTTACCCCCAAGTCGTTCCACACCTGTGTTCATTTCTTTCTTCTGCTGAACAAAAGAAATATGGGTAACCAGACAGTTGATGGGCACGTTTGACTTCAATGGTATGGAGAGGGGAATTTTTTTTTTTTTTTTCATTCACAATAGGAATTATGTATATAATAAACACATGCCCGGTAAACATACTTAAATGAATAGGTGAAGTAGTGAATTCTGTAATTGTATTTTCCTACATTGGAAGTCAATGGGGGGCATCAACTGTCTGGTTACTGACATTCTTCAAAATATCTTTAGTGTTCAGTAGAAGAAAAATTCATACAGGTTTGAAACACATGAGGGTGAGTAAATGAAATCTAAAATTTTCATTTTAAGTGAACTATTACTTTAAAGTTAATCAACAGCTTTCTGAGGGAGCTTTTAAAAGCATATTGCTTTAAAGCATAAAGCATATTGTTTTAAAGAGTCAAATGAACCATTTTTGTAGAGTGCCATTAGAAACAGTAGTCAATTTAATTAACCAGTTGTAGAAATATACTCGTTTCAACTCAAATATCCTCTATGGAATGGTGCCACAGAAAAATAAAATTATGACAATTTACCAAACCAAATATGCCATTTGAAAAAAAAAGGGAAAAAGAATGAACCCACTCAAGACAATAGGTTCTATAAACATTTATTTTGTCTGACTGCAGGAACAGCTCAAACAAGGACACCATACTGTTTAAGAACATCAGTGTATTTTGCGATCTTGCTTTCAATGTTCTTTTCTGCCTGCTTGGTGAGTTATTGAATTTTCTTGGAATAACGCAGCTTGGCCTTTTCCTTTTCTCCTCCAGGGTGGTGGTGATGGCCTGGTACTTCCAGCCAACTTCATGGGCCAATCTTCCAAGCAGGGCAAACTAGAGAAAGAAATCAGAAGATTGTTACAAGTGGGGCACTTTTTTTTTTAAAGGCACAGAATTAAGTGCCACAATCAATGGGGTTTCAAATATTCTGAACCTTATAGACAAGGTAAAACGAGGAATATTTATATATCTAAAGTTTTTTGTCTCAGCTGGTAGTGCATGAAGTGGATTCATGGTAATTAAACTCATACTTGCTGTGGAAAAACATCACTGACAAAAAGCGATTTCAAATATCATTGAAGAGGCATCATAAAAAAATAAAAAGTAACTCGCCTTGCGTGTGGGCTTCAGACGCACAATCTTGAGAGCAGCTGGGACGACCATACGCTTTCTCTGTGGAAAAGAAATGGAGATGAAAAAAAGGCCCATTTCTAACTCCAGGTGAAGCAAAGTCTCAGATAGTCTTGTGTATTCTCAGTTGACACTCAAACAAGGCAGTGAAAAAGCATCATTGACTGAATTAATCTGTGAAATACTAAACTGACTAATCTACCTTGTCATAAGGAGGTGGGATGCCATCAAAGACCTTCAGCCTGTCCAGAGCAGCCTGACCTCTCTTGGTTTTGTGTGGAAGCATACCTGTTCAAGAAAGTCAACATATTTAATCCGTCACACATCCATTGAAAGTGTGCAGTTTATCAGATTATCTCAGTCACTTTCAAACTCAGTAGTCAGATCCGTAGATTGGAATCATCAAACTGTATTCAGATTCGGGATAAATGGGTTCATCATTGTTTGAAGTGTAACCACTGCAAAGTGTCCATGGAGAGGACCCTAAAAAAAAAAACCTGCTCACCTCTTACTGTCCTCCAGAAGATCCTGCTGGGGGTTCTGAAGTGATATTGTCCACGGGAAGGGTTGGTGTTCATCCTCTTGCGGAGGAAGGCCAAATACTTCACTGCACAAACACATGGCATTTAGCACCACACAATACAATAGTTTCACATTGGTCAAAGTTAATGTACTTTAACCCAACATACTTATAGGTGGTCAACAAACTTACATTGCTGCGGTAGAAGTTCCCAGAGATGTTGATACCGTCACACCTCACCACCACAATTTTGTGGCCTGTAAACAAAGGACAAGAAATTACTAAAATGATCAGTTAAAAAAACACAACTGCCACTGGACTGACATCTGTTGAAACCCATTTTAAGCATACGAAATTCTGGTCACAATCTGATTCTTGAAGAGAAGTTGACCAAAAATGAGTTTAGGGTAATTTGAAGGCAAGAAATCAGTTCTTATGTGTGAACTGTTGGGTCGACGTCAGATTGACATCAATATTCGACGTTGGAAATGAAAGTTGGGTTAACATCAGAACCCAAGATCAGACTGACGTCAACATCCAACATCATACAGACGTACAGGATCAGGTCTGTAGGTGTCAGTGCCTAGGGGAACCAAAGAGTCTTAATCCGCCACTGGCTACATGTCTAATAAACATGATCACAGTACTTGTAAACATGCCAGTGGTAAAATCTGTCACCAGCAAACATTGAATACATAAGTGACTTACAAAGCATTGTGAAAATACCCATTTATTTATTCTTTCCTTTGATTTCGTACACCCCTTTCCCTCACAAATGCCTGACAGAAAAATACAAAGTTGCTTTATTGTTTGCAACTTTTTTTTGGCTCTTACGGACCAAATGAGCCATTTCTGACTTGGTTTCACACAGGTTGCAAAAGACATTGAAACATACTTTCACATTAACATAGGAGTAAAATATATCTGGTATTTTAGCTGGGAAATGTTTGAAATCACATGGCATGAACCCACCTGCATCGCTTCATTGCTGGAAATAGACAGAGAAGTGGCAGTTTTTTCGATTACAGACTGACGCTTGGAGGCTCCGGCTGGGAAACTCAGCACAGATTTGACGCACATCTTGAAACAGAGCCTGAATCAGAAATAAAAAGTTGTAGAATGCACAGCCATTCAATGTAGTCAACAGAAATTGACAAAACTGCATATACATTAGGGACTGATCGTACCTTTAACAGCAGTTGCAAAGCAGTGAACTGATCCTCTTTAAGAAAAGCCATGTTTCAGACTTAAAGTCGTGGTCATGAATTCATGACCGAGTCCAGAGTGAAAATAAAAGACCCTACATAAAATGTTACTTAAACTATAATATTTGTGTACACCGTGATAGATAAGTAAAGGCGGTCAGTAATCAGTATATAATTTGATAGGCTTTGATGAGAACTTTGTATTCTCCATCTTTCCTTCTGTTCTCAACAAGTAAAATTGCTCCAATGGCTTTTTACTGCTTTAAAAGCTTTTAAGGTACTAGAGTCAAAGATATTTTTTGCAGGTAGTCACAACTACATTCAAATAAAGTTTAGATAACATTAATACTTTTGACAGAGGTGGTAGTGTTAAAGGGAGTTCACCCAAAGGGATAATGGTCATTTTAACTCAAGTATCCTATGGAATGGTGCCACAGAAACATTCAATTATGACAAGTTTACCAAACCAAATATGCCATTTGAAAAAAGGCACAAAAAAACCCGAACCCACTCAAGACAATAGGTTCTATAAACATTTATTTTGACTGACTGCAGGAACAGCTCAAACAAGGACACCATACTGTTTAAGAACATCAGTGTATTTTGCAATCTTGCTTTCAACGTTCTTTTCTGCCTGCTTGGTGAGCTTGATCTGAATTTTCTTCTTGGAATAACGCAGCTTGGCCTTTTCCTTCCTTTTCTCCTCCAGGGTGGCGGTGATGGCCTGGTACTTCCAGCCAACTTCATGGGCCAATCTTCCAAGCAGGGCAAACTAGAGAAAGAAATCAGAAAATTGTTACAAGTGGGGCGCTTTTTTTAAAGGCACAGAATTAAGTGCCACAATCAATGGGGTTTCAAATATTCTGAACCTTATAGACAAGGTAAAACAAGGAATATTTATATATCTACAGCTTTTTGTCTCAGCTGGTAGTGCATGAAGTGGATTCATGGTCGTTAAACTCATACTTGCTGTGGAAAAACATCACTGACAAAAAGCGATTTCAAATATCATTGAAGAGGCATCATAAAAAAATAAAAAAGTAACTCGCCTTGCGTGTGGGCTTCAGACGCACAATCTTGAGAGCAGCTGGGACGACCATACGCTTTCTCTGTGGAAAAGAAATGGAGATGAAAAAAAGGAAAAAGGCCCATTTCTAACTCCAGGTGAAGCAAAGTCTCAGATAGTCTTGTGTATTCTCAGTTGACACTCAAACAAGGCAGTGAAAAAGCATCATTGACTGAATTAATCTGTGAAATACTAAACTGACTAATCTACCTTGTCATAAGGAGGTGGGATGCCATCAAAGACCTTCAGCCTGTCCAGAGCAGCCTGACCTCTCTTGGTTTTGTGTGGAAGCATACCTGTTCAAGAAAGTCAACATATTTAATCCGTCACACATCCATTGAAAGTGTGCAGTTTATCAGATTATCTCAGTCACTTTCAAACTCAGTAGTCAGATCCGTAGATTGGAATCATCAAACTGTATTCAGATTCGGGATAAATGGGTTCATCATTGTTTGAAGTGTAACCACTGCAAAGCATCCATGGACAGGACAAAAAAAAAACCAAAACACTCACCTCTAACTGTCCTCCAGAAGATCCTGCTGGGGGCTCTGAAGTGATATGGACCACGGGAAGGGTTGGTGTTCATCCTCTTGCGGAGGAAGGCCAAATACTTCACTGCACAAACACATGGCATTTAGGCACCACACAATACAATAGTTTCACATTGGTAAAAATCTGTGTACTTAAAACCCAACATACTTACAGTTGGTCTACAAACTTACATTTGTTGCGGTAGAAGTTCCCAGAGATGTTGATACCTTCACACCTCACCACCACAATTTTGTGGCCTGTAAACAGTACAAGAATTACTAAAATGATAAGTAAAAAACACACACAAAAAAAAAAACTCTGAGATTGACTGACATCTGTTGAAACCCATTTTATGCATATGGCAGTCTGGTCACAAACTGATTCTAAAAGAGAAGTTGACCCTAAAATGAGTTTAGGGTAATTTGACCAAAAATAAATAGTTCTTGTGTGAACTGGCTCTTCAATAAAGAAAAAAAAACATTGCCCTATAATTACACTAACTATTATGCATAGTTGGTACAATTGTATGCATATGGTGTATAAGAACACCTTAAAATAAGGCGTAGCCTAAAAAAATCCACTAAGTTCTTTAAACAAACATAAGTTACCCAGCAACACTTGCTTGGCCACAATTGCGGCGAGGCGACCAAGTAGATGGCCTCTGCCATCAATGATCAGAACCTGTGAAGAAAGGAAACAAAATGTTTAATTAGTATGGAATTGACTAATAATTGTATATGCTTCTATCAAAACATAGCTTTTTGTCTCAGATGGTAGTGCACGTAAAGTATTCTCATGGTCGTTAAACTCGAATACTTAATTGTGGTTGCGATCTAATCATCGACAAAAAGCACATCTGACTTTCGCCATGTGTTACCTAGTAGCTTAATACGCCACCAACAGCTTTTCTATACATTTAATGATAGACTATTCAAAACGTGATCTTTGCAAAGAAACAATGCAAAAACCATTTGCGCCGCTTGCAGTAAAACGTATTTCAATTAATTAACGTTGAACAAAACGATTCGAGACCATTCCATTCGTCAGTTACATACCCTCAAAACATCCTGAAATATAAGTAGCTCATTTATAGAGTACCTGAAAATTGTCAGCAACGCTAGTCCAGTTTTTACTGCACCACGAGTGTTACGATCACTACAGGCCTGTGACTTCCAGCAAGACATGATGCGTGATCGAATTTCTCTCCCAAAAATAGCAGTTCTACCACTTAAAACGGAACCCAAATAACGCAAACAGCGGCAGGTGACGTTATCTACACATTAGCCCTCAAATATCACATTCCCTCGCTGAGGAAAATCGAGATATTTAACGTAAATTGCACCACCCGAACGCACCTTATTGAATCGGTCCGCCATGATGTGGGAAAAGAAAGACACGAGGGGCCGCCCGATGTAAAAGACAGGGGCATGGGCGGGGCTTTAGGCAAAAATCGGAAATGACGTATCAGACTCGCTGTCGCTGTTCTTCATATCCTTCATGCTGGCTGTTCTTCAGAGGACGTTTGTTATCTGATTATTTATTTCTGTTACCATCTGCTGGAGCGCAAATGTGCTGCAAGGGCTCTAAATTTACAAAATCAAATATATTTCTGCTTTGTCTTGAAAAGCTTTTAAAGCAGTAAAGCAACCTGTTCCTGAAGGCTCAACAATACAGCCTAAATCAATACACCTGATTGGTTTATTAGTGTCAAGACCTGAAATGGGTTGGTTAGATAATACAGATATCTAAAATGCATGTAATTTCATTTGGTATTTTTGTGCACCAAGCATATAATTTATACCAAGACAAATTAATGTTCAGACATGTTTATTGACAAGAGGAGAAACCGTACTGATTTAATACATTATATTATTTCAGTGTTTCAATCATATTATGTATTATAATATGCTTTCATTATAAGTGAGAGCAGAGTTTACATAATTGACTTCTTAAAGTAAAGCATCCACAATTATTTAGTGAAGTTTAAAACATTCTGTGTGGGGCATTTGTTTATGAAATGTAATGTCTTGGTGCCAGTCTCAGTCATCATGTTTAAGTTTTCTGATTTTGCCCTCATGGCGACTGATCTCCTGTTGTAATCTCTCAATTTCCTTCTTGTGGTGGTCAATCTCATCCTGGTGGTGTCTTCTCAGAGCAGCTAATTGTTCTTGCTCTTTTCTCCTGTGAAAGTGATAGAAGGGAAGAATAAGACATGAAAATACTTTTGGGTGGCTTCAAATGGGTAAATGGCTTAAATAAATCCTTCTAAAGTAAAACAGTGCAATGAAGGTCTGTGCGAACTTTACAATGGCACACTCAGATATTGAGAGGGCTGCTCTTGCTGATACCCGTGTAAGCAGTAGAGATCTAGTGTGAAAGATGAAGTTCAAAATGAGATCAAGAAAAAACACTCACTTGAAGTACATCTCCTCCTCAGCGGCCTGTTTCTTGCCGAACGCACCTCCTGCTTGCCTCACCGCACCTCCACCACCACCTCCTTTCCCAGCACCTTTACCCAGCTCTCCTAGCTTTATCAGGGGGAGAGACAAGCATAGATTGCACAAGACAGAATTGTTTATTTATTACCCTACCAGTAATTAGTAACTGCTCCATGGATTGTCAAGCACAAATTAAGGCCAATATACAAGTAATTTTATATTATTTATAATATGCAGTTATAGAATTGTATATATATATACACATACATATACACACACATCTGATATGAATACACTGTTCTGCTCCAGGAGTTTGAGTAGAAAGCAAATAATGTAGATCTATCCTGAACGTAAACAAAGGGTCATACCACAAGGGCAACCTGAAAGCGCTCTTGTTGTATAATTACGTGAAAAGTCCCCACTCTCCAACGTAATAACGTAGGGTTAGGGTCACGTGCATAACATACGCATATATTCAGCAAAGTTGACGAAATACATGGCAACAAACTGACAGTGCGTACTGAACAGGCTTTGAAATACGGTGAAATCCTTTTTTCCCAGGCTACGGAAAAGTCAGGCATATTTTTTATATCTACCTGGTCTGACGACATCCTGATCTGTGTGGCCAAAAACTTCCTTATATTAGAGTTTAGAAACTTCGCCATTTTCTCTTCATGTGCTCATGCATTCATGCACTGACATGAACGTGCGCTTCTGTCTTATGTAGACTCAAAACAGGAACGTACCATTATCATAGAAAAAAAGGTGAGCACTACTTGCTTACAATCGCTGTTATCCACGGGTAATTTAGAGTTTGTTCTATTATTGAAAATATAGAACAAACTCCCCACCCCACAAAAAATAGAGAGCTTATTGGGATATTTTTTGTATGTGTTTTTATTCTAAGAAACAATGGTACAGTCGACAGCCGTGGATCAAATTGTTGTATCTATGTATACATTTATGCATGTATCTATATATAAATATATATAAAGAGCAAATATATATTCTAACAAACTACAAACAAATCTATGGCTGTGTCCGAAATCGCCCCCTTTACCCTTAAATATGGCACTCCAAATACCCGGACTTGCAGTCTTTGCACTTGACTACTTGATGTATTTCCTGTACAGGATTAGGCCCTATAGCTAAATCAGGGCATTTAAGTAGCTTTAGAAAAAACATGGCTGGTGTTGATCTTGAGACTAAACAATGGCACTGACACATTTTAACAAACAGCTCAAACATGCATTATAGTCTGGGACTAGGGACTAACCCTGGGTTTATGATTTACAACCAACTTATGTTATATCCAATTCATTTAATTTACAGCGGAATATTTTCTCGCAATTTTATATTGCGAGAAAATTTTATACATCTTTTTTATACATCTCGCAATTTTGGGGCATATGAGTTCCTGAACATTCACATAAACATTAAATGGATACATAAAATAAGCTTATACCAAAGGTGTTGTGATCTTTTTTTATTATTTTTTTATTCATAGTGATGCAAAAGTTAATCTTTCCAGTCTATTCAGTCAATCATTCCAGATATCAAAGACATATTCCTTGGGGATAAGTATGAACCCACAGCCATATTACTCTAAGGATGTTACTGTTTAGGGCTAATTTTCAATAGCTAGGCATTTCATGAACTCTTTAAGCCATTAACATGTCAGTCATAATAAAAGCCTTAAGAGTCCAACATTTTGACATTAAATTTAACAGCCATGTGTATTCCTAATTTTAAAACTCATAAGAATCCATACAAATTCAGTTCCAAGCCACCATCAAAACTGATACGATTCAGGGATTAAATTGAGCAAATGAGGAAAAAAGATGTGACAGCATCATGTTTCTACACATTCTCATAGTAACATCTTGCACACTCAGGCACAGAGACAAAAATAACTAAATAATTAAACAAGATTTCTAACCACTCATTAAATATTTTTAAAGTCACCTTTGCCCTTGTATGTTGCTCTTATTTCACAAAAAGTATTTATTTACACAAACGCTCAAACCCTTTTTTGGTTATAAAAGTAAAACAAAATTATTTCAAAAGGTTGTCAAAAGAACTAAAATTGGAATAGACATTTTAGTAGGCCTTATTGAGCAATACAAGTTAAGAATAGTGGTCTCACATAACATACTGCAGACAATCCTCATTCCCCTCTGAAATGTTTTACCCTCCTCTCTCTCACAGTCCAAGTGGATTACAATAAATCAAAGTGGAAATGCATGGTTCTAAAGAACAGGAGAGGCAATTCACAGCTAAAATGTACAATCGAATTAAAACTATCAAAATCATATCAAGAACAATTGCAAAAGGCATACAGAACTTAACATCTTGTACACTGAATTGTCTTAGGCCATCTGAAAACAATTTAGACTTCCTTCCAGGGTGATAAACAAATGAAAAAACCCAAACACTTAGAAAGAGGAATAGAAATAAAAGATAGGGAAGGAGAGAGAAATAGGCATTGATATCAGAGGGCCAACAGAGGCCGGCGGACACCCCTTCTCGGGGGAGCGAGTGGTGAACGTGGCCCCCCCTTGCTAAGCTGTCAGTCTTGCTTGGGCCCAGTGAGGGCTCTGAGCCGCTCGAGCAGGGGAGGATGGGAGTAATGCCACATAGAGAACAGCCAATCTGCTACAGGAAAGCCCAGGTTGTCTTTATTGAGCTTGATGAGAGCGGAGTACAGCTCAGATGATCGGCCCATACTGCGCGCAAATGCATCTGCCTGAAACTCGAACCTTCGGCTCAACACTGTCAGACAGAACGATAGCAACTGCAGCAGAAAGAAAAAAGAAGGTGAACATGGATCAGATGTTTTTTATTATTCAGAAAATTAGCATTACTGCATCCGAAATCACATACTCTTGAGTGGGTACTTACTTTGAAGAAGTTATTACTTTATGACTGATAAAAAGTTAAGTTCTATCTATATAGTATGAATGTGTGTAATATGAATGTAATCTGGACGTACTACATTCGCCATGTTATTATTATCTCGTGACCTACCAGTTGAGTTGCTTTACTGCCATTCACAAATCCTCTCCTGTGGCCTCATGGGATAGTACAGTGTTCATCATATTCACACTTCACAATCTCACTGGAAGTAGGAGGCCATCAGGGTACTTTTTGCCTACTCTTTTATGAGTACTATAAATTTGGACATAATTCTTTTGTCACATACTGTTTTTCACCTACTATATAGTTGGGAAGTATGTGATATCAGATGGAGCCCATGTCTTTTACAAATGTATTATAATGTCCTGCATGGATCATAATTTCTAATCAAAAATGTTCGCATGCAGGTTAACAAATGAGCCAGCATGTATTTTTCAGAGAAAGGAAGGGGCAGGGAAAAAAAAGTAAGATGTGTTACCTCATTGTAAGGTGAGAAGATAAACTGAAAGATGATCATCAGCCCGATAAGAGTCGGTTGGGTGTCATGAAAACCAAATGCCATGAAGAGCTCTTTTTGACCAATCATCACAGCAAAGAGAAAGAAACACAGGAAGGAGTTCATCTGTAAAGAAACATGGAGACATTAACATCATAAAATGATGGTCCTCTTTTCTTATGCTCTTATAAAGACAGGAAATCAACAATAAAACAATAGTTTTCGGAGAAACTGACATTGCAGAATTCAAGAATGTGTAGTGACAAAAACAATTGATATAGTAGCTGTGAGAAATACCACAAGACAAGAATGCATTTCCTTTGTGAAGACTATTAATCTGGTCATTGACAGCTAAAGTTAACAAAAAAGCACAGCCATGTAGACTGCAACGCACCTGGCTGATGACAATGTTCTTGACTGTATGGCCTAGTTTCCAATGTCCCAGTTCATGTCCAAGAACGGCCAGAACCTCAGGGTTACTGCAGCCCTGTTTCTTGTTCTAAATAGAGAAGAAAAAAAACAAAACATTTTGAAACACTGAAAATAAATGGCTACCAAATGCAGTGTAAGAGACGCATGGAAATGATGCAGTACCCACTTTTTGTATTATTGTTATGGACTATTTTTTTTCCCTTGCACTATTAATCAAAAGTTAGGGTCTGTAAGATTTGTTTCATGTTTAATAAGTCTCTTATGCTAAACAAAACTGCATTTATTTGATTACAAATACAGTAAAAACTAATATGGTGAAAACTTAATACAATTTAAAACTGTGTTGATAGCAATTATTCCAGTCTTCAGTGTCCCATGATCCTTCAGAAACATTCTAATATGCTGATTTGATTCTCAAGAAAAATGTATTATTATTATCATCATCAGAATAAAACAGATGTGCTGCAGTGATTAATATTTTTGTGGAAACAGTGATAATTCTTTTTAGGTACAGCATTTTTTTATTATTCTTTTTCAACAAATATTTTTACTTTTGATCAATTTAATGTGCTCTTGCTAAATAAAAGTATATATAAATAAATAAATAAAAACATACTGATCCCAAACCTTTGAACGATAGTGTACATGCAAAAGAAATACAGTAGGGATGCACCTAAAATGACAATTTGGGGATGAAACGGAAAAATTCACAATAGACTTGGACAAAAACTGAACATAAATCAAAAACTTTTTAAATAATCAGTACTCAAAGAGCTAAAACTGAGTTGTACAATTGCACATAAGGCAGTTTTTGTATCAACTTTTTATTAACAGAATTGTTTCTACTATATAAATAATTTAAAATCTAAACATTTAAACAACAAAAAGACATCACAAACCAAACAGGTTAAAGGGTTACTTCACCCAAAAATGTAAATTCTGCATCTGAAACCTTCGGAGACTGACACGGAAGAGAAGAAATTGTGGAATAAATTCATTTATTTATTTATTTATTTTTGCGCACAAAAAGTATTCTTGTCGCTTCATAACATTAAGGATTCTTGAGGTAATGTAACGTGACATTGTATTGTCTACAAGTTGTTTTACTGCCATCTTTCCCAGTTGAAACACTGATTGAGCGATTAAATGAGACAGGATTCATTTCTCAAGTTGTGAAAGTGAAACGTGATGGCCAAGTATGGTAACCCATACTTGGAATTTGACCTCTGCATTTAACCCATCCAAGTAAGTGCACACACATTAGGAGCAGAGTAGTGAGTAGTGAACACACACACACTGCAAACGTGGATACACACACCAGGAGCAGCGGGCAGCCTTGAGTTGCGCCCGGGGAGCGATTGGGGGTTAGGTGCCTTGCTCAAGGACACCTCAGTCATATTCCTGCCGGTACTGGAATCAAACCAGCAACCTTTGGGTCACCAGTCCAACTCTGTTACCATTAGGCCATGACTGCCCCGTAATATATCTTTCAACATACCCTCTCGTGTTCTGTTCACCCATGTTTATTTCGTGCCGTAACTAACTAATAGTAAAGACATGAGATGATCGATTCATGTGCGCTTTGAACCATGCTGTTGCTTGAACTGAGGCGGCTACAGCCGCATTAAAGAGCGCCAAATTTCGGTAGCTGGAATTTCGGTGCAACCCTACAATACAGCATTCTATCACATTTGTTATTGTTTTAGCCCTGACCCTCTGACCTTTGGTTTGGACTTGCTTTCATTGGCCACCGCCTCGTTCTCCTCTACAGTTCCTGGCTCTTTCTCTCCAGATTTATTTAGAGGGGAGTAGTCCTCCAACAGAGTGTCAAATAGCACAATGCGCTTATTTTTGAAGAAACCATAGAAGTAGGCATTACTGTGGGAAGATCTCTTTGAACCTAGAATAGAGAATATTAGGAGAAGGGAGAAAAGAGGGCAATATATCAAGACTGAAACAATTTTAGTTCTATAGAAAAATGATGATTATAGTATGCTGTACCTTCCACTACATACACCTTGGTGAGGGGGAAGTAGATGGATTTTGCCATGCTCTCAATCTCACTCTTCAGCTCTCCATCTGGCAACGGAGTGAACTTATCAAACAGAGGGGCGATGTAGTCTGCGTAGATAGTCACCAGAATCTGTAGACCAAAGAAGAAGGGACAGTTCAGTTCACTTTTTTCTATATCCTCACAGACAACACATGCAGCAGAAGCACGGAAAACTGACCAGTGAGACGATGAGTGTGAAGAGCCAGGCGTAGATGAAAAAGTAATCACCGCCAATCTTGATGATGTAGAGGAGTAATGTTGTCACTGGTAACAAAATACACTGAGTCACAGCAAACTTCTTGAGTGCGTCTTTCAGGAAGAAACCCAGTGTCTATAAGCAAGGGACAAATTAAAGAGATTTCAGTACATTTCATCATCAGTTTTATTCCTGCTATAACAGACAGATAGATGTGATCTAGACTTTATCTACCTGCTGGTTGAATCCATGCTTCTCCTCAATAACAAAAGTGTTATAGAGGCTCCAGGGAAGGCCAGTGAAAGCACTAAAGAGTGTCGCTAGCATCAGGAACGCCAAAGAATGGGAGATCTGTAGGTAAGAAGACCATTTGAGATGCTCAGAAGAGCATACTAGTATAAAACTCTTAATATTTCAGCAGTATATAGTATGTACAGAATACAATATATTTTTTATTCATGAAGGTGATTAGACTACTTAAAGACATTAATTTTCACATAAAATGTCATTAAAATGGAAAACAAAAGTTTTCAAGATGTTAATGTCCCCCTATTATGCCATTTTAAAGGTTGTTATTTTGGAGTTCTCCTACAATGGGTTTACATGCATGCAAGTTAAAAAAAAAAACACTTTAATTTTCTCTCAATATACATTGCATTCTCTCCTCTTTTCTCTCAGTGTCTGAAATGTATAATCAAGGATTTAGTCTCTCTAAACCACACCTTTTTGAGATACAACTCTGCTCTGATTGGTCAGACGGCCCAGTCTGTTATGATTGGTCTACCGCTTACAGTGCTTGTAAAGTGGATCGACAACACAAACTGAACTCTTCCAGATCTCAGCTACAAATTACTGTTTGAGGGCAGGTATGTTTGTTTTTATTTACATACCAGCATCTATGCCTATTTTCGTGACAAGATGTACACTACCATTTAAAAGTTTTAAAGATTTTTAAAAGGTGTCTTTTTTGCTTACCAAGGTTGCGTTTATTTGATCAAAATACAGCAAAAACAGTAATATTGTGAAATATTATTTTAATATAGTTTAAAATGTAATTTATTCCTGTAATGTAATTAGCATTCATCTGAAATAGAAAGCTTTTGAAACATTATACATTACCGTTCAAAAGTTTAGGGGTTTGTTTGGAAAATAAATTATTACTTTTATTCAGCAAGGATGAATTAAATCGATCAAAAGTGACAGTAAAGACATTTATAATCTACCTCGTACTCTGGACCAAAACCAAAACGAGCTGTGAGACTCCCTGACACTTTCCAAAGGAATGGAATTCCTCCAAGGAGCAGTATCAGCTACAAAATAAAACAAGACAAAAAAAAGATTAAACATGCTCAGAGGAAGAGACAGATGCAAGTAAAAAGAGAGGGAAAAAATCTTAAAATAAGTTAATTTAAGATTTGCAGTCCATGCTTATTCAGAATGAATCCACAAGGTGCATGATTTTCCCACCAGAAAACTCATGAGAAACTTGTAATAGAAACATACAGATGTGAAGTTGTCTGATCATAAAACATATGAAAAAGCCTGCATCATACTTGATTAAAAAATAAATAAATACATAATCACCCCACCACTTAGGAGGAAGTTTTAAATCTTTGAAACTGAAATTTCTTTGGATGTGGTTTTAACCTCACCGTGCCCTCAACCTCAGAGTAGAGTCCAGACCAGAAGCCAAAGTTGCTCTTGTCCAGCTGATAGAGGCGAGATTTTTCAAAGGTCTCTGAATCCATTATCTTGCCCAGCTCAGTGGGCACATGCATTGTTGTCCTGTAGATCTTCCTCTGTGAAAGGTTAAACGTGTATTGGTGTTTATACAGAGTTTAGCGTTTCAGTATATCAAAATGCATTTGAAAAAAACTCTAAAGGGAAGAATATGGATTTTAATAATCATAATATGCAAATTAGAATAGAGAATCATACATGCATAAAGTGACTGACATTGAATGATTTTCACAAACGTTACAAAGCAATGAGCATATGCTCACCTGTCTATAGGCGAGGTAGGCCTCCCAAATATACACCGTCCATGAGAAGACCAGGACAGCGTAAAAGATTTTGTCTTCAACTGGTAATGCAAGAATTTCCTGCAGCATTATTCCGGCTTGGTAGTTATTTGTTGGCACCGTTAAGTTAATTAACGTTACCTCGGGAGTCGGGCTATCCAGGAGTCTGCTGCCTTTTCATTCAATGCAACAGATAATCTTCGTCCCTGTTCCGACCCAATACGAGACTTGAACCTCAAGAGAATGTGTATGTGCTATGTCCATATATTAGAGAAACTACATCCAGAGAACCACAAATAACTATAACTCATGCTATATCACTTCCTTTCCCATTCATATGAAAATAGGGTGTAACTAGAAACTGTGTTCGACCGGACACCAGAGCAAAACAAAATGGGTTCCTGAACTATTTTTATTTGTAATTGTATGAGTTTGGTAAATTAAAATGTACAATTTATGAAGGTTCTGTGATAAACTGGATTCATGTATAAAAAATGACTGATTAATCATATATTATGTATATAGTTTTTAGTCTTTAGTTAAACGGTTCCACTGCAGTCAAAATGATGCGAGCAAAGGTCTTCAGAACTATACATAAAACATATTATTAAAGTGATCACAAATGTTACATTAGTCAGACACTTACGAAATATAAATGTATAGACGGGTGTTTTTTTTTCAACTTTGGACACCTTTATGCACCATTTTTTTTAATTTATTTTTTTATATAAGTATTACCTGTACCAGAAAAAACAAACTTTTCCCGTTTTTAAAAACTAGTGTGTGACATGCAACCGTGTCAATGAAGAAGAGCATGCAGGCTTGCGTTGAAAGGATACGGGGCAGTTGAAGAAAACAAGGCAGATATCACTTATGAATAGATCATTTTCACAATTGCATGAGTACAAGCATAATTCAGAACTGCTGAGAGATCAAGTGAGGAAACTGATTTATATTAAATTAGTTAAGCATCTCTTACCAAAGCTAAATAAACGTATTTCCTAAATGTACTTCCCACTGTTTTTGTGTTCCTACAAACGTTACGTAAAAATTCATAAAATAATTTACCCCACACACTCGAAAAGACATGTTCAAAAACCCTTGTCTGTCTCTATAGAAACTACAAAACGCTCTGGATAAAGTCGCGCAATGGACGAAGATCAGTCTGCTGCGGAGGTACTTTTTGACAAAAAACCTAACAATAAATAGTATTATGTAGTAGTCATTATTCTTACTTTTATGTGTAGTATAAATAATCTCTCGATTTGTTCATACTAAAACTGCGACCATAACCATGTATTACTTTCATTCACAGACTACACTTGTTGTGGACGAGATTAACACAGTTATCAAAGAAGTATTTACTACCCCAATCTTTAACTATCAATTCAATTACTTTGATTGCATGAGTAAATATTTTTAATTGCATGAGTAAATATTTTTAAATGTAAATGATCAACATTCATTGCAATAATCATGTATTACGGGGTCTTTTGATTACAGGCTGTTGAAAGCACCATTGTAAACCACTCTTACCAACACAACAAAATCAACCAGTGGATGTCAAACATTGTGGAGTCAAGTTAGTCAGCTAACTAAATTATGAAAACCTTTCAAGTAGGGCCTACATAGGTATGGTAACATGCAATTTAAACAACAATAATACTTATGTAAACCTGTATGTTTTCCCAAATCCACTCTTCTGTTTGTTCAAGCAGTGACATGTATCATACTGCAGAAAAATGGGGGAGGTTTGCGCACTGCCAGCTCGTGTTTCTGGGAAAACACTACAGATGGTAAGACATTGTAGGAACGGGCAAATATTTCAGATTTAATTTCTTACTTTAAATAATTCAATCATTATCGGGGATTTTTTTTTTTAATGACATTGACTTATTTTCCCACAGGGAGCTGCACAGTACGGTGGGAGAATAAAACCATATACTGCATAGTTAGTATTTTTTTGGGCTTGCCATCTAAGGATGAATATCAACATGTAGGCCTGGCACCTGTACAAAGATTTCTGAACCTTTTTGAAAGCCTCATAAACAAGCAATGCTGTCCCTGTTGAATTTGTAACTTGAATAATTGTATTTCCAATTCTGAATGTGTATGTCTTTCCATAGTATATATATAAAACCAACTAAACTTAAAATGGATCCTGTGGAGTAATTTATAGTTATGGGTCTGATTTGTATACAACACAAGTAATAGAATATGTATTTTTGAAATCTTTTGTTTCTCTTTTTTATTTGACCTTATTTACAGATATAAACATTCACAACTTAACAATCAAGGTACCTAATTCTGGCAACAAAGAACCAAAATTGTATCAATGATATAAAAAATACTATGAAAGTCTCTCAAATAAAAAAAGGTGGACAAGAGTTTTAACTGCCTTTTTGCCCAGCAAAAGCTTATGCTTTAGTTTCAGAGGGTAAGAGATCGAGAATGGAGGCAAAGGACTTTGGCCTCTCTAGAACCACCACGGGCTTCAAGAACTGAAGCTGTTTTATAGCTTGGTCACCACAGCCCGCTAAAGCCCTCTCCAAAATCAGACGGAGATTCTGGATAGAGGTACACTCTCCTTTAGAGATCAAGTGCCTCAGAGGGGACGACCGAAACTTGCGGCTTCGAGAGATGGGGGCTCCTCTCTGAGTGTTTTCTTTGACCGAGCAGTTCCGTCTGAAACAATCTCTGCGGCGAGGTGGATCAGGCCTGAGACAAGGATTAGTAACTACTGCAGCCCACGGCTTTTCATATTTGATCTCCTCCTTCTCTTTAATGAAATTCAAGAATGACGACTCAAAACCCATCGGTTTGTAAGTTGCTAGACTGTGCGCTACAGGATCCTTTGGGATTGGTGAAAGAGGGACTGGCGGTGGTGGTTCAGAGAGTTCATTCCTCCGTCTGAGGGGCTGCCGAGTTGGGGTGGGAACTGATATGGAAACAGTAGAAGGAATGTTAATAGATTTACTGTCTTTATCAGAGGGTTCAAATGAACTTTCATCAACAGCAATTCTGAGGGTAGAGGGTGGTGAGAGGTCAAGTGGTGGAGGTCGAATAAGGGGAGGTGCTGTTAACTCAGAGTCTGACCTGTCTTTGTTGCTTGGACTCTCCTCAGAAACAGGCTCTTCAGGGTGCTCGTTTGACTTTGGGGAGCCATAGAGCAAATCTTCAGCTGCAATAAGCAAACTTGTGTCAAGGTGTGGCTCCCCTGAAAACTCAATTACTTCATGTCCCTTTGATTCGTTTTTGATTGAATGGAGGCTCATTGGCAGTGACTGGCCACCTGGGGTCGCCGGCTCAGACTGATACTCCATCTTGAGGACGCCATTTGGAATCCTTGTTAAATCAGGTATAGCAGACACAGCAGATTTCTTTTGTATAATCTCTTCTAACTTTTCTGCAGTGAAGCATAATTTGTCCTTATTGTCAGTCAACTCTTTGCGTGTAAGTTTGTGAACCGCAGTATAATGTCGACTCAAACTACTCATTCTAGTTACTACAGAGTCACAGTTCTGTAACATGCAAGGGAAGGCCACAGACATGCAGCGGTCTTGGCACATCTGCAAAGCCTCCTCATGTGTTCGGAAGACAATCTGGTCAAATCCTTTTTTTTGTTTGATTGTTGGTGTCTTAGGTACGTTGTCCAGCATCTCCTCTGCATTTTCTTCAATGGACTCAAAGTTCTCCTCAGACGGAGTAATTTCTTGATCCTCGATGGCGCATCTCAAAGGTTGCTTGAGAGGCAGCTTTTGGGAACCTTTCGATGACTGTGAAGAAGGTGAGATGATCAACTTCGTTTGGCATCCACTATTTGACTCATCTTTTTTAGGTGTACTCTGGAGACGCACGACAAGGGAATCAGATGGATCACAGTGCCTATAGAACACATGCTTTTTATAGTTCACTTTGAACTTGCTGTTAACAGAAGTAGCAGCTGGATTCAGTGGAGTCTGGTTCTGGTGAAACTGACTTGTGTGACGCAAGAGGCTACTTTTGAGATGGTAGGACTCATTGCAGTTAGCATAGGTACACTTGAACCTTGGTATGGGCTCCTCTGATGAGGCCATCTGTCTTTTTGGCATGTTCTTAGATTTGCAGGACACTTTTGAAGTAATTTTCTTTCTGTTAAAGTTGTGCTCTTTACGGTAGTGTTTAGTAAGACTAGACAAGTTGTTAAATTGCTTATCACATCCTTTGTGTTCACATGGGAAGCACAACTGTGAGCGGTTATAGTGATGCACTAACTGAAGGTGGCCAACAAGGGCATTCTGATTACCGAAGGCAGCATTGCAGTTTTTGTGCACACAATGAAAGGGTTTATTGTATTTAGTGAGGATGTGGCTCAGATTCCCTTTTGCTACCAAGCGGCGGCTTCCCCTAACATCAACTGCTTCGTGATTTACAACAGCATTAGTTTCAGAAGGGACTTGCTTTTTCTCTTCAGCTTTAACTTGTCCATTTTTTCTATCAAGTTTTCTTTTCCACAACTGATAATCTTTTTTTTGGCATCTCTGTTGCCAAAGGTGTTTGTCCCGTATTTTGGTTTTAATGTCATCCATCTTCAAAGATTGTGACTTCTTCCGGTTCCTCATTTTAGATGTCAAAACAGGTGCTTTATCAACAAGTCTCCTTTTAAAAGTGCAGCTCATCTGTTCAACAACAGCTTTATTTATGCGATGCATCTGTATATAGTGAATCATCAATTCTTTTTTGTTTCTGTAGCTCTTGGAGCAGAGATGGCACTTGAAAGGCTTGAATATTTGAGGATGAAACACCTCCATCTCTTTCACCTTTTCCTCAGAGTAACCATGAATCTTAATGTAGTGGTGCATTAAAGCACGACTAGTAACACTTTGGTAGTGGCAACTCTTAGCTTCGCAGGTGTAAGGTTTGGTTGTGGCCTGCACAAGGAACTCGCTTTGTGGTTGATTGTTCCCCAAAACAGAATTTTTACTACTATCAGGTGTTTTGAGAGGCTCAAATGTTTCAGATTGAAACACCTCCATCTGTTGCACTTTCTCCTCAGAGTATCCATGAACCTTAATGTAGTGCTGCATTAAACCACAACAGGTAACGCTCTGGTAGTGGCAGCTTTTGGCTTCGCAGGTGTAAGGCTTGATTGAGGGCTCGCTTTGCAGTTGCTCCTTCTCAGAGTCTTTAATGTGGTCATGTGTTTGTGGCAATTCTGACTTGCTTGACAGCCTCTTTGAATCACTACTCACTACATGAGATCTCACCTCTTTTTTGTTGTTTGCTGCTTTGGCAGGTGACCTTGCATTCAAGCTAGGTGTGCAAGGGCTCTGTGAATTACGCATAGCATATCTAGTGCTGGGAGAATTAAGGCTTAGTTGACTCAATCCAAGCATGATTTCGGTTAATGCTGCACAGAGTTCCACATTTAAAAGGGTTGCATCACAATCAACAGACTCGGGAGCAGGCGAGATATCTTTTTTGTGATTGGATTCCTCTGTAGATGACCTTTTTAGAGTCTTATCCTGGCCACCTTGATGCAATTCATTGGCTTGAGTCTTTGAATGCTGTTCCTGTACTTTTTTCTTGCATAATGGATCCTCCTCGTTAAACTCACCTGGATGAGCAATTTTTAAATGCTTCTGGAGTTCTCTTGCAGTAGTGAAAGTCCTTTTACACTTTTTTAAGCCACATGTAAACTTTCTCCCATCAAAGCAGACAGCAACGCACGTCAACGAGACCTTAGATTCACTGTTCTCCAAGAGCTGTGAAGAACTTGAACCAACCTTTTGGACACCATTCTCAACTTCTGCCTTTGACCCAGAACCCAAGTCACTTCCTACAACTGGGAGCAAGAGTTTCCTTCTCATTTTTCTCTGTGTCTCAAAGTCTTTCTCTGTGAAAGTGATGTCATGAGTGGCCAAGTGCTGTAGAAATTCTCTGCGAGAGTAGAAAAAGTTCTTGCAACCTGCGCTGGTGCAAGTGTAAGCTGCATCGCGGAAGTGCTGTGCCTCATGGTGGTAGAGCTGCCCTAGGTCACAATAAGAGAAACTGCAGCCTTTCAACTCACAGCCGTACGACAAACGGAACCCATGACTATGCTTATGTGCTATAAGTTCATTGGTGGTGTCAAAACGGGCACCGCATCCTGTGACTACACATATGTAAGGATG
The DNA here is from genome assembly GCF_051911475.1 of Siphateles boraxobius. NCBI lineage: Eukaryota > Metazoa > Chordata > Actinopteri > Cypriniformes > Leuciscidae > Siphateles > Siphateles boraxobius. Next base: position 29,653,214 of record NW_027508833.1, on the reverse strand, counting down.
ATCTCCATAATGGACCCACCGGTGCTGGCGATGGTGATAGGCAGTCATGAAGGTCTTCCGGCAGAAAGTGCACTTCTCCCGGCGGTCTTTCATCTCCAGATAATGTTTCAAATTGAGGTCTTCACCATCATGCTCATTTTTTATGTGTACACCCAAGTACTTAAAAAGTTTAAAATTCCTTGAGCAGTTAGTGGCTGGACAATGGTAAACATCTCGATCCTGTAACTTAAAGTATGCGTTGATGTAGTCAAATGTAATATAGTCATTGTCTACTTGCTTATCAGGCACACTGGCAGCTTGCTCTAATATATGTTCTAATACAACAGGGTCATGGGTGGACTGATAGTACATGGCAAGGGAAGGGTCTAAAGGAATTTGACCAGGCTCTAGCTCATCCAAACTATCCTCCTTGAAATAATGTTGCAGGTCCACCTTCTTCTTCACTTTTTTCTTTTTCCAGTGACCCTTTGCAGGAATCTGAATGTGTTTTTTGGAGTGGGGCGCAAACTCCTTTTTACTTTTAAACTTTTGTAGACACACAGGGCATGTCCAAACGTCATTTTCCATGTGTTTTCTGGCATGGTGACAGATTCGCGTCTCCACCACTTTTTTTTGGCACATCTTGCAGATAAATTTTTCCTTCTGATGCATGTCGGATCTCTTAGAGACGTCTTGTAAGTCTTTTTTCTTTGAGACTTTTTGTCCCTTTACCATTTCCGTTTTTTCCATTGTCTGCTCTTGCTCAGTGGTGCTAAATACATTAACCTTACATTCATTTTCTCCCTCCTTCCCAACCTCTTCATTCAAAACTGCTCCAAGATTACACAACTCCTCGGGTGCTGCTTCATCCTCTACTTCTTCCTCAGGTTCCAGTCCCAGTAATTGAACACAGTAGCGTTTCAATGTCTTCCAGTCCCAAAATTCAGGGTCAAATGGCCAATGTGCTTTCAGAGAAAGTAAAAGCTCGCAACGCAGAGAATTTGGAATGATGGCATTCTCCTCATCATATTTTTGATCAGGACGTGTGTAGAGCTCCTCAAGGACATCAAAGGCTTCCTGAGCAGGACTTAAGAGGAATTCAGTAAGCTGACAAGCCCTTATCACCTCCAGATCATCAGGGAGGAGACAGACAACAGCTTTGCAGACCATTGTTTTTGCATCTACGTCATCTTGCTTTGGAAGCCGAAGAGCCTTCACGCACAGGTCAACTGACACTGCAAGACCAAGCTGCATTGCCTGAAAAATACAATAGACAAAATTTCAGAAACAGCTTAGTGTACATTAAAGGGATAACCAAATAATGAGGGAGGAAACAGGTCTATTTACCTCTGTCTGAATTACACGAATGAGGAATAGGAGATGGTAGATAGTCCTGGCAATGGCTGCAAACTGGAGACACCGTTCAATAAATGATTCAAGGGACACATCAATTCTTCTCTGCAGTTTGCTCCAAAGAAGGGTTAACTCCCTGACAGACAGCATATAAAAAAAAAAGCTTAATTATAGAAGATATCGGAGCAAAACAAATACACCCATTCATGGCCTTCACTCCATAATTCACCTGTGCACCCTAGTGTTGGACGATATACCAGCACTAAAAATGTATTGCTATACCCTGCAGTAAAAATGGTATAATTACTCTTTTTTTTAGCAAAGACACTTTAAGAACGACTGTTATAATTAGAGCTGTATTCCTGTGTTGAGCTCTATGCTTCCACACCCTACAAACACAATGTGCATTTCAAACTTTTTGTTCTCTTACATGAGCTGCTTTAAGATATTGACACTTTAGAGAAATAAAGAAACATGCATGAATGAAAAATCAGGATGTGCTTGATTTTCAAATGAATTAAGCGCAATAAACTGCAAAAAAGAACTCAATTGGTTTTCGCTCTGTCTGACATATACTCAAAGTGCATGAAGTGCACCTGAAGTGGCTGAAAGCTGCCACAGCATGCGATTCCAAATTCAGTTGTCTTTCGTTCTTATTGTGCAAATACACACATAAAAATGACAAAAAGCCCACCATGGAAAGTATTCACGTGAACACACGGTTTTGTCTGTGAACGTTGAAGGGGGTGGATCGGAATCCACTGCTGCTTCAATGTATATGTAATGATTGATTATAATTGAGGTATTAATCAATATTTTTCCTTCTAAATATCAAATGAGTTGAATGACTTCTCTAGACATTTTACTTTGTTATAAAAGTTACCAGTGTGATTACTGAAATGTTCTTTTCATGTATTCTTTAATGTCTGTATTTGATATCTGAATGCAGTAACAGTTCTTGCTTATTTAACTCCGCTACCAGAAATGAAATAGGGACTTGTTTTGTGTTTGAGAAAGGTCTTCAACGTGTTAAAAAATATAGGGGTCATTGAAGCCAATAGTTTAAGGGACCATTTCTTTGTTAAAACCTTACTTTCCAGTTAGACTAAAGTTTAGCTATCTTTGAGGGAAAGAACGCATTATCTTGATGTTTTGAGAGGACTCTCCTGTTTATAGCGAGAGCCTGGCCAAATCCAACCTTGGAAAAGCTGTGTGTCGGTGTGTGTGTTAGTCTTCTTGGTTACAGGTTAAGGAACCACTGGCATTATTGGAGATTGACTGAGTTGTTATTCTGGACATGCTGGCGCCCAGCAACCCAAATCTGAGACCTGGAAGGTCATGACGTGCCTAACTTCAGCTGCATAATCGATGGAGATATGCTTCAGTCTATCTGTATATGTGTGGAAAATTACTGTGTTTATTTCATAGCCAATGAGAATCATTCATCCTGTAAGCAATGACGTAGCTTAGACCTTGGAAATGGTATAACTGCTGTGATCTTTGTAACTGTAAGCGGGGCGGCCTACGAACTCCTGAGTGAGTCTTGAAGCTGACTTCTGCTGATGAAACTGCAAACTATCTTCAGTAAAACTTTTCTTTCATTTTTTATAATTCTGTCTCCGGGTCTTCGTTCTTCATATCTGGTTCTGGGTCTTTGACTGTAAACCCCTTTAACAGTTAAAAGGAAATTGGACGTGTATCAGTATATTGGGAGAGTTGAGGTACTCTAACTTGGACAAGAGTCTGGACTTGAGTACAACTTTGCACGGACCTGAGGCCTGTTGCATGAAGCTAATTGAACAAACTGAGTTTCAGAGTAGGTTTAGAGTTGACAAATCCATTTAAATCCAACCTGGTTTAGATCAGGTTCAACAGGCCCTACAACGCCCTGTATAAACGTTGTCAACTCAGATATAATCCAGAGTTTGCGATTAACTCTGAAAGCACGTCCACTTGAAAGTGTGTCATGCACAGCACACAGCCAATCATACAGAAGTTGGAGAGCATCACTTTGATTCACTTCTCACGAGAGAGCCGCGCAATTCAATTCTGTTGAAGATTAAGAAATCATTTTGAAAGAAATATCATGAAATTAAATGCATTTACACGGCAGGGATAAACACTGCTGCTACAGGGAAAGTTTGTGAAGGCAGTGGAAAGAAAAAAATCTGACTATATCAATGCATCTGAATCAAACAAATGGGCCTAATAATTTATAGTTTCACAAGGAGCTCAAAAGAATACATGTAAGCTAATCTGTTTTAAAGCCTTATATATTAAAGCATGTATTATATATTTATTTTAATTTAAAAGCAAAGTTTAATATTGTCAATTAATATAATTATATGAATTTATTGTATGAATATACATAAGTATTATTCATATAATATAAATATAATAAATAATTAGTAGCAAAAGATGTGCAATTTTACCTAAAATGTTTTCACTATAAACTTTAATTTGGAGTGAGAGATACAGGGCTTTATTTAATCTTTATTTACAGCTGATTGGTAGAGTGTTTCAGTCCACTTTCAGACAAGCACTTGAGAAGAACAAACTTCCCTGCCACCATTTTGAAGTGCGTTCCACTTCATGAAGTGGATAAGGGAAGTTTATATGGACAGACCCTCACTCCCTCGATTTTGACCGAGGCAGCGAGTCTACTTCATATGTACACTTCAGGCAGCTCCATATACCACAATGCAACACGATTGTGACGCCAACGCATATTGCGTTTAATTTACCCCATTACAAACAACTCTATGATATAATATTTTTTTTTTATTTAAACAACTCATATACCTTTATACATATAAAATGCTGCATTAAACAATTTCGTAAGGGAAGCACATTTCAATTCAGCCTATTGCAAAGGTTCTGCTAGTAGTGGGCACTCATGCAATGTAAGCAATGACGTACATCTGAGAGAACGAGATGGAGGGAAGTTAGCGAGTGAGGGCATGACAATTTTGCCTTGGTTCGCGAACTCTAACCCAGAACACCGGAGCAGGTTAGCAAGTTGCTATAGCAACGAAACCAGCTAAAAACCAATCCACCTACTTGAGCCCGCAAAACCAGAGTTTGCACAAACTAATCTTGAACTTACCTGGGTAGAAACTAAAACCGGCTTTGTGCAACAGGCCATTGGAGTGCATTTTTACTCAGACTTGCGCGTTTTGGACTCGAAATATGTAGTCTGACTCAGTCAAGTATGAGTCTTTAACCAATTGGGTCTAAGGCGGACTCAAACCCAATACTATATATTGGATCCGTGCATTAAGTCTTAAAGTGACAGCAGCCTAATAAACATGCTGTTGTTTATGCTGTTAATGTTAATCAAACAACAAAAAACGAGTCACTCACTGCTCTTGACAGAATTACTTAAGGTAATAAAGATCAAAATATTTTTAATTCTCTCTCTCTCTCTCTCTCTGTCTGTCTGCCTGTCTGTCTGTCTGTCTGTGCGCTCTGGGTGCATGCGGCTGTGGTCACAAGAACGCGCGAGTCGCAATTTTGGCAAGAACGCGCGAGTCGCGATCAACTGCGATCCGTTGCACTCCTAATGTTAATGTTATAGGGATTACATCACCCCAAATTACATACTAAAAATCTGTCCCTGTCAAAAAACGCGCAATGCTTTTTACAATTGGGTCGGGTCATGTTCACACCTTAATCGAACCGTACCAGAGTTCGCTTGGAACCGGACCGAGACCACATCTTCAGCTGGTTCTCGGTACGGTTATTTGAACCACACCCGAGTGCGATTGCTGTATTCACACCTGCCCAAAAGATCTGCACCAAGGGGGGGAAACGAACTTGAGTTCGATTCAATCAAACCAAACAAGTCAGGTGTGAATTCACCCTTAGTTAAATATACATTCAAAGACAGTTCAGTGCGTTTTGGTTATAAAAGGTCCTTACCAGGAACAGTACAAGCTGTCTTGCTGTAGCTGCTGTGTAAAATATGTGGTGCACAGGATGAAGGCTGTGCTCTCATCCCCCTCAGAATCCATGTTGCAAATAATGTCCAGGACATCTTTTGCATCTATTCTAGAAATCTTATAGACAAAGGGAGAGATGGTAATATAATTTATTTTATTAACAAACACATGAAGTTCAACCATATCAGACACAATCATTAAGTAAAACTGTATACTTTACCTCTAAAATAGCTTCCTCACCAGGCAGCATCTGGCACAGTTGGGTGACAAAGTTTTGGCGAAAAGTAGACTGACTAGGCAGGAGGCTACAGTTAGCGCAGGCTTTGTTGAGGATCAGTGCTTTCTCTACCTCCCCTACTTTCTCCAAATGTTTGATCCGCATTTCCATAAAACCTTCTCCCTCCAAAGCAAGATAGGCATTCACTGTTCCAGAGGAAGGCAATGGTAAGTAAACAGCTGACATTGTTTTAATACAGATATTAACATTGTTGTAAGGTCTGAACTTAGACATCACATACTTTATAAAAATCCCTTAAACTGGTTAAACTTCAGATTTTTTTCAAGTTCTTACTAAAGACATTTTGTGTAATAAAATGTCAGCCTGTCCACATTGCTGAATAAACCAAAAACAAAACATTCAATCAAAGAAAAAGAAATTACATGTTGAGATAGCTAACCCTTATTGTGGGCATAAACAACAAAATTGCAATAATATAGTGTTATTCACCCTCATCTGGGTCTGTGGGCTGACCGGTAAGAAGTGAGACCATGACAGGATTATTCCAAGCCCCACCTTCACCTGTGATGTTCAGAAGGGCATGCAAATCTGTACTGCCATACTGCAGCATGGCCTCATGGGCCGCCTGTGAAGAGTACAACCACACCTTGAAAAACATATAAAGTCTATAGCATCTGCCTGCAAATAGTGTCCAGAAAACAGACGCTTAATGTTAGATAAAATGTCACTGTATTTTTTCTGTATTGTCCAGCGTGACTGTAATTGCTATACAGATTCCCACTGGAAAATGTATGTACTGATTTCTGTTCAGTACAAGCCAGTCTTAGTTCATTGAACAACAGTGCAGACTGTCTGCGAAAGGGGTCTTTAATTGGGGGGTGGCAACATTTGGCGGAACTTTATTAAAGTCAAACCATAGATGGCAGGCCGCTTCGATATTAAATTATAAATACATTAAAATAAATGCATTTAAATATATTAAGAACAAATAATAATGTACAAGTAGAGTGAGATTTTGTACATAATTTTGTGTGCATCATGATGCATGCAAATACATAAATATGCTACTATAGGGGTGTAACGGTACACGGACATGACGGTTCGGAAACAGGGGGAGAAAACTAAACATAAAATTGCATCTTTAACAAATGTGTATATTTAAATAAATTCTATTATAATTAATTTTCTTAAGGTAAAAAAATCTATCTTAGCTAATGCTGTAAACTATATTGGGAGCCCTTTATTACACAATACTATAATATTAAAGGTTACAATTAACTACAGAGCTCAAATTATTAAACATAAGGAAAGTTTTGCATTAACTACTAAACCTAAATTATCTACTTAAATTAATTTTTGAAATATAAAAATTTACACAGTGGCTGTCATAACTTGTTTTCATGACAAATTTATTTAAACATACATTAAATAATCAAGACATTACTAACAGGTTAAGTAAATATAATGAATAGGCTAATATAGTGCATATGCTTCTCTCTAGAGTTTCTCTAGCGAACTAACCTGCTGTCAACTAAATGCCTGAGGTAAATGTAATGCTACGTGAGATATTATTCTGTTTTATCTCTGAGAGATGTAAACTATTGGAATTTGGATCACGTGTGACTGAATGTATTCGTCGTGCGACTGCATGCACCGAACCGTGACGTCCGGACCATACTGTTCGGGATGTATACATGTACAGTTACACCCCTACTACATAAAGAATTAAAGGCGTTTTAAAGTGATCTATAAGGATCCATACAATTTTAATTTTGCCACTTCTATTCAGTCAGAATTAAACTTTTGATCTATCTTGGACAACAAATTCATCATTATATCTTACCTGAACTGAACCATGGAACTGCAGCCAGGCTTCCAAAGGTATTTCATTTTGAGGCACAGACAACAACAATTCAAGGCAACTCCTGCAGATGATCACAACATTTGGACAGAATTCTGTCAACATAGTTTCAAAATGTATACTGTTTTTTTTTTTCAGAACAAGTGAGCCAGCAGAAAACTGGACAGAATTTAAATTGTGTTTCTGAATGTTTGTAAAAAAAAAAAAAAAAAAAGTATCCTAAAAATAGCACTTACAATGCAAGTCTTTTGAGCACAAGGGCAACATTGGGGGAGTCGCCTGTGAGATGTGGCCTGGCAGCAGCAAAACAGTTGATTGACAGACAGTAAACTTCCAATAGAGGCAATCCGTGTTCCACTGAATTCCTGCTCCCAGCGTAATGCATTAGAGCCTACAAGAATAACCAAATAAACAAGATCATAAAAATAATCAAGCCATTTTAACACCACACTCAAGTCAAGTCCAATTTACTGCTCTTCAGAGGTCAACAGATATTAAAACACACAAACAATAAAAGTCTGTTAAAGTGTAACCTAACTTTACATCTAAATTTCTATGCATATGTACACTAACGTTCAAATGTTTGGGATCAGTACGGGTGTTTTCTTTAAATAAATTAATACTTTCATTCAGCAAGGACGCATTAAATTGATAGTATTAGATATGACAGTTAAGACATTTATAATGTTACAAAAGATTTCCATTTCTTTTCTTTGAAATTAGTTTCTATTCATCAAAGAACCTGGAAAATGCAGTTTCCACAAAAATATCAAGCAGCACAACTGTTTTCAACATTGATAATAATAAAAAGAAATGCTTTTTTTAAACCTGTTCCACTCATGGTTATTCCAAAAACACATCTAGGAGTAAGATCAGTCAACTCAGTATGTTCACGTGAACACACAAAGACATTCTTAACAGAGGGTCAAATCCACAAGTCAGCATAGAAACAGAAGCATTATTTTAAGGCGATATACATTAAATTAGTCTAAATCGCCAACAACTGGGTGGTTGGTTGTCCAATATTTTGTTTTTTTAATTATTACTGTGAACATTTTTTATGCTACATGTATAAATTAAAAACAAAAGACTGATTGAACTAAAAGATGTTTTTTTCCTTAAACAATTTTGCTTCCACATTAGACTCATATGTAGTTGTAGCCTATTATAGAAATACATAATACAAAAAACCTGGAATGCCGATCATGTGAGATGAGAATTAAATAGATTAGAGAAATAATAAAAATTGATGTAAAAAAAAAGTGATTTATAATTTAAAAACAACTATATTGTGTGAAATCTGCCCTGCCCAGTGAAGCCTCATCAATAAGCATGCATGCTCTGAAGTAAACTAACCTTGGAACAGAACCTGTTCAGGAGTAGGTTCTGTTCAGAGAAGTTGCTACGTCTACTTCATACCCTGAAAGTAACCTCAGTTTTTGAAACCAAAAGTTGAGGTTATCTGCATGCTTGTCCATAAACCCAGGTCTGGTGCATAACCTGCTTGTGGATGGTACTAGTCCTTGTTCTTTCATATTCACAGAATCTCCACCATGTGTCATCATGATAAATAAATGCAGCCTTGGTGAGCATAATAGACTTATGCTCACCAAACAGACTTAAAGGGATAGTTCACCCAAAAATGAAAATTAGCCCATGATTTACTCACCCTGAAGTCATCCTAGGTGTATATGACATATGACAAATATCCACATTTAAAACTTTATCGTCTAAAATAACTAGCTTCTGACAGATGGAGCACTTCAATCATAAATGGATGCCATTTGATGGACTTCCAAAGACATACAGCCATTCACTCCCATTATAAAACTTGGAAGAACCAGGACATTTTTTAATATAACTCCAATTGTATTCGTCTGAAAGAAGAATGTCATATACACCTAGGATGGCGTCAGGGTGAGTAAATCATCTGCTAATTTTCATTTTTTGGTAAACTATCCGGTATAAAAAATATATTGTTAAAAAAAATTACCAACCACAAACCTTTGAATGGTAGAATATTATGCTCAAAAAACAAGACAAAGGTGGATGAGGCCTGACTTCTGCAGAGTGTTGACAAGGGTCTTTTGAGAGCCTGGCTCTAACATGTTAGCACACTGTCTATACCACAAACCTACGGGTCCACACAAGGGAGGATGTGAGGAGAAACCCAAGATACAACACTTCCACAGCACTCCATCTGTGCTGGGAAGCTCTGATTGGACCTTAGGGATGGAGCACAGAGCACAGAGCAACTTCAGATAACCCCCTCGTTCCTGATGTACACATTCAAACTCTCCTTTCTCAAACATCAAGTCTCAAGGATGTTAAATCCCAGCTGATATCTTATTATAGATAACAAGATAGGAAATGCCATATTTAACCTCTACGACTAAGATTAGGAGAGTTTCCCTCTGGGTAACTGGGTATAGCTCTGTTAACAAGCGCCACCCCAGAGCAGCTGTAACTTGACTATAACTTGAGTGAAGAAAAAAATCCTAGTGGTTAGATCATTGTTCTGCTAATGTCAAAACAGCCTAAATAGTAAGCACACAGTATAGCATGACAATAGCATTTGGTAGTTTCAGAAGACTATAAAATTGACCCTTATTGAGTTCAAACTAACAAGGGCACTGTTCTAAAATATTAGAGCTTGTCCACTTTAGACCACTTCCAGAGGTAACTCGATCAAATTGCTTTAGTGTAGATGCCATGTGATTGAATGTGTTTGAACAGCCACAAAAGACCGCCAACTCAGCCTTCTGATTTAATGCGTAAACATTACGGGAAGCATGCTAGCCAGACGGGATTTAAACTTTGTTGGCATTAAGACCAAAGTTTGGTTTGAAGATGAAAACATACCAAGCACAATGTTCTCACACCATTCCCCATTTCTATCGTACACTCACAGCGTTCGGCGTGGTCTTGCAGCTGCATATGTTTTGCCGTCTTCTCCGGGCGTGTTCATATGTAAATTGTGTGAGCTTATTTTGTCCATTAGATCAAAAGATCTGAAAAAACCCATACATTTACCCAGCCATAGACACTGGCCTTTGAAGAAATTAGGACAGAAGTGGTTGTATTAATGAATTACACTCTTCTGTGAATAGAATATCGAACTGGAGATCACTAAACTGTAAACTTTCCGGTGTTTCCAGAAAGCCAGCGATTTTATCCACAGTGAAGAGATCGTGTGCACATGCTTGTCAGGTTGAGGAAAAGTAAAACACTTAGGCCTCGTTCACACTGCAGGGGCTTAATGCTCAATTCCGATTTTTTTTTTAAAAATCAGATTTTTTGCAAGGCCGTTCACATTTGTGATCTCCTGTGTGAATGTGAAATGACCCAGAAGTGACCCGCATGCGCAGAAGAGTACTCAACGGTCAACGACGTCACTTGTTGTTTGCGGAAGTAGCTAAACATGGCCTGAATAGAGCTGTCCACCCAAATATTAATTAAATCAGAAACCTCGCTTCCCTTCCATTGACTGGTCTCAGCATCGTCCGCCATAGTTGTTGTTTATCTTCTCATTCCCACCTACTTCAATGTAGAATTATGACGTTTGTCGCATATCAATGACGTGCGGGTCGGATACATGTGACCTGGCCTTTCAGTTTGAAGTCGCATTTCAAAAGATCGGATACATATCGGATTTGGACCACATACCCAAGTGGCCTGGGTTGCATTTGAAAAGATCGGATGTGTCGTTCAGACTGTCATGAAAAGATCAGATACAGGTCGCATAGGGGCAAATCGGAATTGGGTCGTTTCAGCCTGCAGTGTGAACGTAGCCTTAGTTAGCAGATATTTCCGTATTGAACAAGTTTGAAGCTCTGATTGAGCGATTAGTTATGTTCCTCTGAGGGCCAGATTAAACCTTGTGCTAGCCTATATATTATATTATATTCATTAGGCTAATTTCAGCACATTTCCACTTTGTTTTAAACACTGTTCTTGTATTCAAGTTAAGTCAGGTACACTGCTGAGCACAGGCTGCGGAATCGATAGAGAGGCAGCTATATCGATACTCGTATCGATAAGTAGTATGCCCTAGCAGACAGGTAGTATGTGTGGCAAGTGACATCTGTCAGAAGTCAGGACCAAGTCCTGCTGGAGTGGTTGCCACAGCAACAGTGAAACTGAGGAAAAGAGGCAGAGCTAAGATTCAAATGTAGTCTCCTAAATGGGGCCTCTGGGTTCCCAATGGGATACTTTTAATGTGCTTGTTATGACTAAATTACACATTCAGCACCAACACTGAAAATTTAGCATTATGGTGTTATAGAGACACACACACACAAAAGTCTTTGCATGATTGACATGTGCTGTCATAAATAACAATTTTTAATCTTTAACCATGAATCATGACGTTAATCAATGCGTAATCATTTCACCTTAGCCGTACCGCAAAATATTTTTATTAAGGTAAACTTGTTTCAAACTAAAAAGAGGCCCCTGAAACCACAAATTTTGCATTACTGAAAAAGCTTAAATTGGTTTCTAGATTTTATATGTCAATGAATGAAGTTTGCATGGCATATTGATATATGTGTGAATGTTCCAAACTTTCACAAAACCCTTTTAAACATAACCAAACTTGGTTGGTGTTGCGATTATGGCTTGTTAATAGCATGTATTGCAATACAATGCAATCGGAGTTCTTTTATGTTGACATTTGCATAATCCTGACCTGAATCATTCTGCTGTTACAGTACAACTTTAATGATGACACAAGGTGGAGATTTTTATTTTTCTGATTTTTTTTTAGTTAGTCTATTTTAGGCTCACCAGGGCTATATGTGATAGTACATAAAACAATAATATTATGATATATTACAATAAAAATCCTTTTTTCTATTTTAAAATATATTAAATCTATTTTTTTTTCCTGTGGTGGGCAAAGTTGGCCAATGCAGCCATATCTTCAGCGTCACATAATCCTTCAGAAATCATTCTAATATGCTGATTTGGTCCTCAAGAAACTTATCACAGTTGAAAACAATTGCACTTCGTAAAACTGTGGAAAACATGATACATTTTCTCAAGATTTTTTTATGTATATATTTTTGAAATAGAAATCTTTTTTTTAACAATGTGAAAGTCTTTACCGTATCTTTTGAAATAATTATTTGGACTGCCTTGATAAATGAATTTTGATCAATCTCTTTTGTAGAACTAACAAGAATAAAGGTGCAGTAAGCTATTTTTGGGAAAAGCTATACATTTAAATCAACACCCCAAAAAAACTATTGTGTAAATATTTGCTAGAAGTCTGTTTTGTGTGTGTGTTGAAAAGAAATTGTTTTTGCACACAGTCATGGCCTGTGTAAATAGGAGAAAAAACAAAGGGGATAGGACAGAACACCACAACTCTTGTAGCCAATTAGCAAAAGGGGGTGAATACATTCATGATGGGGGAGGAGAAAGACTGTAAATAGAGATGGCAGAGATATTACCAAAGAGGAAAAAGTCAAAGGAATATAATTGGAAAAAGAAGGGTTCCGATCAGGCAAGAACTAAGGCCCTGCATTGATACTGAAAAAAAAGCTTTCCAGAGCTGAAGAGACGGTAAAAACGGACGCAAAGGTTGCTTTGTTTTTGCTTGATACGCGAGTTACATTGGTTTTGCTATGTTCTACAGAACCAAGATATTCTGTTGTAATTGCTGAATCACAGTCTGATGTGCCAGTCATGAAGCATAGCATGTTCCATTAATTTGGAGGCAAAGGAATGTAGGCAAGGTTGTGTTTGATTGGGTGTTGATTTCAAATATCAACAGCGTTTCGCAGAAATCGCTTACTGCATCTTCAATATAACATGACTGAAATTTGCCTCAAAATATACATAGTACTTTCAAATCAAAATAGTTGAATTAATTGTTTATTTCAAGCCACGAAAGAAAAATTGTGTTTAATAAAAAAAATCAATAAAATGCTTTCACTAAACACAGATGCTTACATACACTGTTCCCTGGCTGTAAACTTTGACAGGTAGTACTAGAGTGCAATTACTTAATTGTACTCTTATATTAAAAACAGTACCAATCGTCATCAACATTAAATTTACAATAATATTCAAGAGGACTGGTTCCCAAAAACAACAGTGAACGAAAACTGAACTAAGACCCAATCATAAAAATAGATCTCAGTGTGAATGCAAAGAGAGCTGGTCTCTTAAAAGGGGTCTGAGTTTGGACTCGAGGAACTCAATCACTCCCACTGTGGATTAGAAATGACACGTGACAGGGGACATCAAAGTTAGTAGAGGCGAGAACATCCACAAGATAAACACAACCGAGCCCCACCCCACTAACGTGCTGTACCCCCAAGTACAAGATGTACCTGTTCAAACAAAACATGGAAATGCCGTTTCAGCAGGCCCTTAGAATCAAATCTCTAATACATGATTTTACAGACCACAGATACGCAATCGTAAACACAAACTTATATCCGCATATAGGCTACGGGGGGCAGGGGGAAGCGTCCAACACACCATGCAGAGTATTAGCTAACTAACAAACTAACAAATACAGCCTATTAGAAAATGAAACTTAAAAGCTTCCATCGTCTCTTATTTTGCTGGTCATTGGGCGTGCATGCCAACACAATTCGCTTGTAATTAGGCTCTCTAAGCGGCCCACGCGTTAAGATTACATCCACGCATGGTCGGTTGCAGCCACAACTCGCATCTGGTTAGCTAACGCCAGCCGCCACAGCTCTGAAATGTTGCATATAAACAATTCGCATGCATGCAGCGTTTTCGGCAGCGCGTACCTGGCAGAAGTTGTTGCAATACTCCGTGGACGATTCTTCAGAAACGTCTTGCTGCCGAAGTTCGGCTTCGAGTTGCTGAAGGGTGGCTTGCAGACCCTCCATAGCGAAAAATGTGTCCTCGTCGAGCAGCAGGCTGTGTCGGCCGCTCCAGTCGAGCTCCGCTTCTGCGTTTTCATCCGCCATGTTCACTGGCAGCCACGGCGCGTACGCACACTAGCGGTCATGTGACGGTGAAGGGCCTCCTGCTCCAGGTGGGACGGAGGACGAAGATCACAATACATTGACCGCCCTGCCATAAAAAAAAATATTTTTAACAAATACAGGTGGATTTATACAGATACATGTATATGTTTTTATATTTACTTGAATGGCATGAAATGGACTAGAGATTCTTCAAGCATATTTTACCCAGAATTCAGTATGTTTTGGACTAGATGATGGTTTATTGTTAATTATAATAATCTTATATCCCCTTATGTTAAATAAACATATTTGTTTGATTATTTTCTTACACTGACGTGGGTAACAGGGTTTACAATTTTATTTTTTACTGAGCAGCATTTTTTTGACAGACAAAAATACAATTTTAACCGGGGTTACAAACATGCATTTTAAACTACCTATGGTAAGTTAATTTCTAATAAAATATATATTTATAAAACATCTAATATGTCTCACAAAAAAACATAGAATTTACCGTTTTTTAAAAAAGATATGGGACACAAAAACGCACCGTAACTGTGGTAAAGTCCAGGCAGCTATGATTTACGGTTATGTTTCTGTATTCTATTATAACAATTTTTCTTTATTTCATCCAACTGTATTCATTGTTGTCTCGTGTTGTGTCCAAGGTCTTCAATCCTGCTCCTGGAGGGCCACTGTCCTGCAGAGTTTAGTTCCAACCTGCTTCAGCACACCTTCCTTTGTATATTCAATCGATCCTGAAGAGCTCGATGGGCTGATTCAGGTGTGTTTGATTAGGGTTGGAAATAAACTCTGCAGGACAGCGGCCCTCCAGGAGCAGGATTGAAGACCTAGACTGTTAAAAAAATAGGTCGTGTCTCTGCTCCGTACCGACAGGGGGTGGTAGATCACTGTCTGTGATCTGGCAGAATGATAATAAAGGTCCCCGGGTCTCCGGTTGCGTATTGTTGGACACGGAACTCCGGATGAGCGCAGAAACTGGCAGTGAGAACCGGTTTAACTTTACCTAGACAAGACGAGACGAGACGAAACTTGTCCTCTCGCTGAACAGGTTGAGTGTCCGTCATGATCATCCATAGCGTATAGGTGAAGGTAAGAAGAATCTGCTGCATTCATTGTTGTCAAACCATTTAGATTTCACGACAGTAGCGTCTAATGACCAATTTCGTGACCTCGTCTATGGCAGTAACAGTTACACATTTTTCCATTAATTTTACAGCTTTGTCCTGAGGTATGTTGTTCTGAGGCGTTGATTGGATTAACGTTAGTTAGCTACCACACCGGCTAATGACAGCGGTCTCGTGTCATAATACCAAAACAGACGTTGACAGCTCGTGCAAAATACTTCCTCTAGTCGAGGTGCAAGTTAAGGTATATTTTATCTATTTTCTCACCTTCATGTTGTTTCAAACCTTGAAAAAAAATGTTTCATCATGAAACACAAAAGATGTTAGGCAGAATATTAGTCGCAGTCCTTCACTGCCATTGTATGAATAAACAATGCAATGAAAGCAAGCAGTGACTGTCAGGCTGTCATCTTTTACTTTAATTGCTTCTTCTTCTTTTTTGTAATCCGATTAACAGCTCATTTTGTGTTCCACAGAAGTAAAAGAAAACAGTCTTCAATATATAACCTATGCAATTTTGAAAGCAATACACAATATCTGCCTGTTTATCTCTGTCTATATTTACGAAGCACGAGGGCGAAAGCCACCTTATTTGCATTATCGTGGTATCTAGATGTTTGTATTATGTCCATTGTCTGCTCTGTGGTATTACACTGGAAGCTTTTCATTGGCATTACATTTATAAACAGTAATTTATGCATGGCCTAATTTGCCTTCGCATCCATATTTCGGTTCTACTTTATTTAAAGTGTCTTTAACTTATATGTACTTGCGTCAAAAATGGCATTAATTGTGTTCATGTTGTGAACACCTACCCCTAAACCTAACCTTAATCCTTATAGTTACCTTACATTACACAGTACTTTCTTAGGTAAGTACACTGTAAGTACAGGCAAGTGTAAGTGCACAAAATAAATTGCAACCCAAAACACATTTGCTGCTGTCAAGGTGGGATACGAGTAAAGTTAGGGACAGGTTTGGTGGTATAGGTTTATTGGGTAGCAGTAAACAGTGTAATTATAGATGTAATTACAGAAACTTATTAGAGATGTATGGTACAATACTACATTATATGGTTAAAAGTATGTGGATAACCTTAATACATGGCTTTGGCTATTCTAGTGATTTCTGTGAAGACAGATCTTAACACTACACAGCAGTTTTCAATATGAAAATAAAAGCTGTTCTGTTAAGTTGCTAAAATCTGCACTATTTTTCACAGCTAGTAGATCTACACAAAACTATAATCAGGTGACAGTTGATAACTCAGAATAACTTCAAAAAAACACTTGAAGAACATTAGCCTCTCAGAGACCAAGCATTGATATCAATGATGTATCAATATTAATGCAATGCCCTCGATTACATTTGAGTGATCCCTAAAAAACAAACATGATTAGCGTTTCAAACAATTAATGAGGTGAGAGCTCAGCTGGCAATTCCTTTTTTTTATTTGTCCTGTTTTACATCATTCCAATGACAAAGTTGAGTGAGCCAAAACCTTTAAAGTCAGCATCCCATGGATGACGCATGATGATCTAATGGACACTGTTAGTAATCTGATTCTGACTGCAAGAAAAACTAAATTAGGTCACACAGTAACCTACATACTGTCACGTTTAGTGTGTAGCAAATACAATAAAGAGATGTGTGATGCAGAACAATAAAAATAACCTTTAATGAACACTTAGAGAAACATATAACATAAGATAGTGAAACTAAACAAGACCTGCATGTGACATATACACTACCGTTCAAACATTAGGGGTCGGTTTAAATGTGTTTTATGCTCTCAAGCAGAATTTTCAGCAGCCATTACTCTATTCTTCAGTGTTACATGATCTATCAGGAATCATCCTTCAAAAATAATAATATTTTTATTAATATAATAATAATTATTATTTATTGTTGTGGAAACCATGATATATTGTTCAGGGATAAATAGAAGTAATTATTTATATTTTAGAACATTATAAATGTCTTTAACCGTCACTTTTGATTAGTTTAATTCATCCTTGCTGAATGAAAGTATTCATTTATCCCCCCTCCCCCCAGAAAAATCTTCCTGAACACAAACCTTTGAACTGTAGCATATACAGTGGCTTTTGTGTGTGTTTAAAGGGGGTACACAAACTTGTAGTGAAGTTTAAAGTCCAATCTTACCTACACTTAAACTGCACAGAAGCTCTTTGAATCTGGAAAATCATTGTCTGGAAATTTCCCTATAGTTAGTCAGTTACACAAGCACAAAATTACACTGATGTGAGTTTGGGCCAATATAATTTTAAATATTTTGATTACTAGCCCACATACTGGAGTATTTAGTTTGCCTCAGGCAAGCAGACACGCTCACATACACACGCACACTGTGTAAATGAAGGGAGTGTAAACTGATGAGGGAACCCAATCCACTTCCTTTGTGCTCTGAGACAAACAGCACTGAGGGACAAAATCTCCATGCATCTACTGCCTAAAAAAATCAGATTTAGCCTAATTCACCATTTAAATGTTTTTTTTATATAGAAAGTAACTAGGATAGTCATGTCCAGCACAATCCACAAAGCCAGTTTGAGGGTATTTTCTACCCCCATGATCAAACTGGAAAGGCTGCTGAGGTGGTCATACAGAGATTAATCAGTCTATGTTTGTTTGGAACAGAAACATTAAATGTTTATGCTAAAAATAAGGTCTTTTAAAAAGATTATTCAGAGTATAAGAGTTTCAATCTATTACTGGGCCCAATGCCTTTTTTTTAACCAATGAATTTCCAGGACTTTCCAAGTCATTCAAGGATTTTTAAAAACGTTTTAGGCAATATACTCACAAATAATAATTTATTTCATAAATAGGAAAAAAAATCATTCACTATAATAATTTCATAATTTCAATCACTTTTCCCCATTATGTTTAAGAATTTATTCAAACCCATTCCCATCACAATTTGAAATTATTTTTTCAAGGTTGTCCATGACTGGAAATCCTGCTTTATTAAGTTATTTGTAATTATTATTTTATTACAGTAATTCCACTGAACTCAATGCTAAGTACATCAGTAAAGGCTGGAATAGATCACATGGCATTAGGCGTCATACACTTGCCAACTTTGTAAATGGTTGCTAGGCATCATACACTACTACATAACGACTGAGGATCTTTCACAACAAGTTGTTCTGAACACAACAAACTAAAGGAGAAACATGCGTCTCATTGCTACGCATGACATATGCTACAATGTGTGTTCTAAAATCAGCTGTAGAAGTTCAAAAAAGGCTGAAATCTTTGACTGGATGGAATCATAAACTTATGTTTCCACCCACCTATTTAAATGCCATTTACCATCCCATTTTGGGATATCACGTAAAAAACTGCTGGATGGAAACACCAAGATGCGCATAAATTCAAAAAATGCACATAAAAACATGCGCTAGTTTGAGTCGGATAAAACATTTTATCCGATAAGAAAATATGCTACAATGGAAGCACATTTAATGTATAAATTGCTTTATGCACATTTAAAAAAACAAATCATGTCATTGCATAAATGGACTAACCAGCAGACTGATCTTTTTGCACAGCATCTGAAATGCCTGAGCAAAGTCTGGTGTCAAAGTGATTTTGTATAATTACCTTCCAGAATTGTTTTACACGATTGCATTCCCAAACAACAGTCATCTTCCTCGGAAATGCGTTTATTGTTTTCGCCTGCAGCGCTCTGAGGTGCAAGTAATTTATTATATACGAAAGTTATTATGTACAGTGGCTTCTCCTACTTTTGTGTATTCATACCTGTCTTGTTTGGTTCGATTGAATCAAACTCAAGTTCGTTTCGCCCCTTGGTGCGGAACTTTTAGGCAGGTGTGAATACAACAATCGCACCTGGGTGTGAACCAAACAACTGTACCGAGACCCAGCTGAAGAGGTGGTCTCAGACCAGTTTCAAATGAACTCTGGTACGGTTCAAATTTCTGTCCAATGCATGGATGACCTAAGCACTCGTGTGGTTTTGTTTACAAATGTTGGTTTACTTGCAAAAAGAGCAATGTGAAAGTGAACCACGCCAAACGAAAAATTATATCATAAGTATGAAATATGCAGTAAATTCAGAGGAGGAAAAGAAACGGGTTTCTAAACAAAGAGAGCTGATACAGTTCAAATAATTTGAAATTTAAATGTTTAAAAAAAAACATTTTAAAAAATATCAAATAAATATACATTTCAAAATCCAAAATATCAACTTACTGCTGGTGCTAGTGAATTTGGCTGTTGTATTATTTGCTTTCAGCTTTTCTTTGGTGCAGACGTGTATAAACCGTCTAATAATAATATCTAATGAGATGCGTTTCTATGCTAATCAAAAGAGGTGATTGTTAAAGTTGGGTCAGTCAGTGTTATTATATAATTTTTTGTCCTTGACCAATAATGATAATAAAACATTCTCAAGTTTTCTATAATTGTCTTTGTCTTATCTCTCTTTTTTTCTCAAGGGGTGTGTGTGCATGTGGCCGCAGGTGGCGCAAGAGGACCATGGAGCCCGATGTCATCCGTCTGTACTCTTCCTCTCCCCCTCCACTGGATGAGGCTGGAGAGGAAGAAGAGGAGGATGAGTTTGGTGAGTTTGGTGAGTTTGGGGGTTTTGATGGCGGAGGAGTGTCGTCCAGTTTCAGCTTCTCAGACATCGACACGCCCACAACATTCAACCAATCAAACGTGCTGGAGGAATTTCCACCTGACCTGTACATCAAATCTATACAGAATGTCGCTGTATCAGGGAAGAGCGAATGGGCTAACGAGAGAAAAATGGTAGAAGAATCAATTAGCAGTGTCGATAAAACAGAAAAGGAATTATCTAAGATGGTCACAAATTTGGCGTCCTTCGATCAGAGGGCGCTCTTTACTGAACATGGTCAGAACTCTCCCTCGATACTTCCTGATGTCCGAATCAGCAGCTCAGGCGATGGACTAATCCTCAGTAATGGATACAGTGAGTCTTGTGCAAATTCAGAGCTGGAAAGAGCCCTTTCCACCTGCTTACAAAGCACAGACACTGAAGTACACTCTGGACTGGACGTCAGCGTAGCTGATGTGTTAGACGGAAACCAGTTGATCAACAAAATGGACAACCTGACTGATTCAAACAATCATTCATCCCATAAAAAAGCCTCTGAACCTGGAGAGACGGAAGTGAGACTGGAGCTATGTGGTGACTCTCAGTTGTTTAGTTGTAGAGATGCACAAGAACCTGAAGGCGAGCATAAACAAATGGAGAACTTTGTTGTTTGTGGTCAACAGGACGGATCTGTGGACTGGGATGACATAGTCGAAGCAGAGACGGCCCCCTCCATGTATGTAGATCTAATCTCTGACAAACAGATAAGTGGAGACACAAGGGAAATTCTTGGATCGTTTGCAAAGGCGGAGGGGGAAGAAGAGGATGACATTGAGTTACCTAAGGATCCCACGGCCAACAAGGATTTTGGCGATTTCAGAGATACATCTCAGGGTTTCTCAGACTTCAGCCAGACTGAATCTATAACACAGGAAGGATTTCCTGAATTTGTCACAGCAATGTCCAGGTGCTCCTCAGATGATGAGTTTGGTGACGCGGACACCCTTAAGGACTTCAAGGAGGACAATGAGCTGGCTGAGGAAGCAGCGTGCGATGAAGGGGCTTTTTGTTCTGAGTTGCCTCCCAGTGACAGTTTTGCTGACTTTAGTGCAGCTCCATTTGAAGGAGTGCAGGAGTTGCAAGACAACTGGACTGCATTTGGACCCAATGAAGGCACAAAAGAGGATCAGGATTCATGGGCCACATTTGGGGAGGAACAGACTACTTACCTGGGTAAAGAAGAACAAGATGTTGAGACTTCAACAGTGCCCTCTAGTGGTGACCTCCAGGGTAGCACTGTGAGTCATTTACATGTTAATCACTATTCATGCAATCCATTTTTATTAACATGAATTGCTGTTCGATTAATGGATTTTAAACCCTAAAAATTGCATGTAAAAAGGTTAGATGAACTGCAACCTGAGTTTTCATCTCACAGGCTGAGTTCTGCTGCAAATTACAGCATCTCTTCAGAACCGCCTTCCCTTTAGACGTCCATCCTGAGGTCAGCGGGGTCACTGAGGTCTTGCCCCTCCACAAATTCCTGCAGGCTCAGGATCCTCAGGAGCAAAAGGATCCGAGCAGCTCTTTGGCACAGGAGTAAGAGTCTCATCTTGACTACAAGCTTCTAAGATTTGTTTGACTTATTTCCAGAATATAGTTGCTTATTTGGGCTTGCTAGTATGAAAACCCATCCTCACTGTAGAAAACAAGTCTTTATATCTCACAATTGTGACTTTATTTGTTGTAATTCTGACTTAATATATTTAACTATGTGATCTGTATTTTTTACCCTGAGGCGGCTTCTATTAATAAGCTCCATGTCTAGTGTTTAAATATATCCTGTGTGTTTGGTTCGACTAGTTCATGAGTAATAACTCAGGGTATAAAGGTCTTGGTTAATTTTTATTTCTGCAGGACTTCATTGGCCTTGTGGTGCCACCTTCAGGAGATCCACAGCAGTCATGGCCTTAAGTTCAAGTGGGCAGGCTCCCATAGTAATAGAATTCTTCTGGATTGCCTAGGAATCAGGAATATTGTGAGTTCTTGAAAGTACATACCTCATAGACATGCAGTATTGTTGATTACAGCTGGTTTCTCTCTCATGTGAAGTATATTTCTAGTCAGTAAACACTGATAAACAGACAGTCACAGGGTTTAGTTGTGACTAATTAGTACTAATTGGTTTTTTTACTATTCCTTTCTTTTTAATGATTTGACATGATTGATTTTTTTTTCTTATTTCTCTAATAGTTGTTCACTGGAGACAAGCAGAAGCCAGTGATCGTCCCTATGTTTGCTGCTGGACTGGTAAGTGAAGTCCGAAACCCCAAAAACATAATATTGTAAAATATTATTACAGTTTACAATAACTGTTCTCTATGTTAACATATTTTAAAATGTAATTTATTCCTGTGATGGCAAAGCTGAATTTTCAGCGTCATTACTCCAGTCTCCAATCACATAATCCTTCAGAAATCATTCTAAATATGCTGATTTGCTGATCATGAAGCATTTCTCATTATCAGTTGTGCTGCTTAATGTAATGTTTTAATGAAAAACTGTTTGTTTTATGAATATAAAGTTTAAATTGACTTGTATTCTTGATAAATATTAATACTATTATTCTTGATACTTTATGATACATTTGTGTGTATCATTCTTTTGTGATTTTTGTTTTCACCAAACATCTGTCCCTTCTTCTCAGGGAATGCTGGAACCCACCAAAGAGTCTCAAAAATCACCCGCCTCCCCTGCACTTTCCCCTTCTGCTTCTGTGGAGAGTGGAAATATTCTATGCACTCAGGTGAGAAGTGCAGACATGCACATAGATATTAGTTATCTAGATATAAAGATACAGATATATTAAGGATCTAATCTTCTTTCTGTAATTCTTTGACATTCTGTCGCTATTAAAAGCTGATTGTAAGTACTTTGTATTAAGGGTTGAACGACTTCAGTTTTTTTAAGTCAACATTGTGATTTAAAATGTGATTAAAGTTGAGTCGACGTCGACTAGTCGCTGATGACGTCGTTAATGATCAAATAAGCCTTAACCTCGAGCTGAGTCTTGAACGCAGGTTGCCTTGTGCTCAGCTATGGCATATGGCAAAATCAGATACAGATATAGTAGCACAGTAAAGATTACAATTATATAAATGCATTAATGAGAGAGCGTTTGCTTGTGAATTAATTCTACCTGGCAGCGTCTCTACTAATAATGAAGCTATGGGTTTTAGTTACTAAGAAATATATGCTAGAACTTTTCAGTTTCTAAGCTATTTTATTGATAAATCACAGAACAGTGCTGACAATACATTTCTGCGCTACTGAATGTTTCTGTGTGCGCTCAATCTGCACAAGATATGCGAGCAATAGGCTACTGTCAGTGTGTGCGTTTTATAATGCAGGAGCGCATTAGTTTAGAACGGCGATTAACTTGCGTGTGCAATAAGCTGTTTAAAACGTGCATTCACTTGATCAATTTTGAGCATCCAGATGGTATAATCCAATATATCTTGTGGAGTGCTCTCGGAGTGTGGATTTATTTGTCATTTTAACTGTTGGAAACGGTGTGTAAAAGTGGACTTGCTGTTGCGCCCTCTATAGGCCATGATCAGCGACTAGTCGACGTCAAGCTCAAAGCGTCCTGGCAGAGTATTGAAGTCGACAACCCTGTGCAGACGCTACTTTGAATGCTTGCTAAACTACATTTGTTGTGATGCAGGTGGCGTCCTCTTTGACCATTAGTATTGACGGTACGTCTTTTCGCCGTGCCTCCTTCTCTAGAGTTCAAGAAAAAGCCACTCGCCACTCACGGCAGAAATCCTACTCCTGATGCTGCCTCGCTTATCATCCCTGTCTGAGCACTTCCTTTCTTTCTCACCACACTCTTCTCTCCATTTTTCAAACTTCCTGTTTCCTTAGCAATTCACACACCACTTAGAAAAGTTTCTCTCCTGTATGTTTGTTTTATCAGTGTTGATTTAACACTAAACTAGCTTTAGCAGAACAATTTGAGAAGTAACCGTCCAAATTCTATTTATGATCGGAAGAACAGGAAACTCTTTTCTTTTTCTCCCAGTTGTTTGTCTTTCTTCTTCTGCTCAAAAGTGAAACAGTATTCAGTCAGCAAAGATACAAATCAGTTCATCTTAGATTCATCTTTTATATATTAGTTTGTTTACATCTTGCCTATCTCCTCTCTTGTTCTGCATCTGAAAGTCCATGTCACTATGTTGTCCACACTCATATACACACAGAGGCTGAAGTGTACTACCTCAGATTATAAGTATGCAGCTTCATGCAGTTGTTTATTACCTTGCCATTATATGCAAGACTTGAGATAAAGAGAACTTTACCCAATAATAAATACGTTCTCAGTTGTGTTGTCAAAAGGACAACCAATTTAATCCCTATGCACCAGCTACTGTCTCAGGTTTGACAAAAAAAAGATCTTTTGGAATAGCTGACCTTACTGCTGGTGCTTACTTGAAACCATTGTATAGCACGCCTTGGCTAAAATTAAAGAGGAAACACCACCGCATTTTCAAAGATTTACATACAGATGCTACAATTTACTGAGAGGCTGTTTCAAAATTGTGAAGGTTTAATTAGGTGGTGATTTCTGTTATGCAGTCTATGTTAATGTATAATTTTCTTCTTTCCTTACTGTCTAAAAACCCACTGTGGCTACTAGCAGTGAAACATTCATTAATGCACTTTTTTTGACCAACTTAACTTGTAAACTGTGATATACCGCTTTGTCTCAATCTTAAGGGAATGTTCTGGATTCATTACAAGTTCAGTCAACAGAATTTGCGGCATAATGTTGACAGTTACAGTTGATAACCACAAAAATAATTTAATCTCATCCCTTATTTAATTTTTGTTGAAAAAAGCTAAATGTTTTTACATGTTGTGGCTATATATATATATTTTTTAATCTATGTTAAGGCTTCCTTCAATTGCAATTGCCTTGATATTTTAGCTCTTTTATATTGAGGGATAAGTCAATTATCTTCAGTGATAATCAGCATCATGTCACAAATGTCAAACTTAAATCGAATGAAGAAAATTTCTTTAACCAAAATAGTCAACCTTGAGCTCTTCATCTGGATAGTAATTTCTTTCCAGTTATGTTGAACCAAATGGTTTTTAAATCTGTCAATAAATATATTATACGACAGTTCTTCTCTTGCTTTCATCTCCGGTCTAATCTTTTCCTGCTTTGTCACTCCTAATAAAAGTTTTCTGGTGCTGAACTGCCTTTTCATTTTCTTGCTATTATACGTGTACACTGTACCATTCAAAAGATTGGGTCTGTAAGATTTGCTGTCAAATTCAGAATTTATTTAAATATCAAAGTCAGAAAAAAATGTAATATGTAAATTAATAGTTAAAATAACTATTTCTATATTAAAATGTAATTTATTCCTGTGATGGCAAAGCTGAATTTTCAGCAGCCATTACTCCAGTCTTCAGTGTCCTTCAGAAATCATTCTAATATGCTTATTTGCTGCTTAAGTAGCATTTCTTATTATTATCAATATTGAAAAAAGTTGTTCATGCTCAATATTTTTGTGGAAACCAATTTTGGTTTTTTTATTCTTTGATGAATAGAAAGTTTAAAAGAGCAGCATTTATTTGAAATAAAAATGTTTTGTATCAATGTACAAGTCTTCACTGTCACTTTTGATCAATTTAATACAACCTTGCTGAATAAAAGTATTAATTTCCTCCAAAAAGACCCCAAACTTTTGAACAGTAATATACTGTATATATATATATTGTGAATATCCTGAGCTACTAACAACACACTAACCCTCCATGTCTTGTTGTCATTGCTGTGGCTCTCACGTGAAGCACAAGATGGTGGAATCTCAGTGCTAAATTTGGACTATTTTGGGCCTGTGGATGAATGTAGCTCAGATAGTGAAAATGACACTCCACTACCAGGTCAGAACAGAAAGGGTTCATCTCCGTTAAGTGACTGGCTTGCTGTGAAACCTTCTTTTCTTCCTTTTTCCTTGTGTCTGTAATTTCAAAATTACTTTTTAGGGAAGCTTGTCGTCTTTAGCATTTGTTCGTACTCTAGTGTTCTGTCCCTGATTTCCTCTCTCTGGACTTGCTTACAGTCTCTGCCAGTGTGAGTATCTGTTTTTCTGCCTTTAATCTAATGCACTATTGATACAGTGTTCTGCTTCAATGTGTCTGGGAAATTCTTTAAGTCTTACTAAGAAAGTGATAGACTCGCATGAACTTTATATTTAATTAAAACAAATTCTATTGTTTCTGAGATCCTGTTTATGTAGCTTCATTGTCGTTACTAGCGGTGTAATGAACTGTAAGTGTAAAGCATTTTAAACAAAATGAGTGTGTGTGTGTGTGTATGTGTCCTTTGATTTATTTTAATTTATTTTTCTGTTTATTTAGGTGTTGATCCAGAGATATATGAACTGACTACAGCTAAAATTGAGAACACCACTGGTCGCAGCATTGCTGATGCATTTACAAAACTCATGGAGACTATGGAGAAAACCACAACAACAGCGAGGTGAGACATATACATATTCTTGGCATGCGGTAACATGTTGAGCGCAACTACATAGCTAGAGGGCTAGAAAGGTTAATCTCTAAGAAAATGCTCTCTTTGTGTGTGTTTGACAGGAGGCCAGAAAAAGATGAAAAGATAAGCGAGGAAGCAGCAAAGGTCATCTCTCTTCTCCCTGACCTGTCCTTCATGCAGGCCAGGGTTCTAATGTTCCCCTCCATTCTAACTCCAGCAGCCAATCATATATAACCAAACATGGTATCAGCCAATCACCTTTCAAAGATTTCAAAGTCAGTATGGCATCATCATTTATTCAGTTCATAGACAGCTACAAAAACAGATCAAGTCATTGTTTCTTCAACAAACAAAAAAAATCACATTTAATATAAAAATGTAACCTTTTAAAAGCTCCCTATTTCTTCACTCCTGCAGTTATTACAAGTTGTTTTTTTTTAAGTGAATTGCCCTGTTATGTGTGAAAATGTTCCTGCTGATATTTTCCCAGCAGAAAATAGACTTGCCTGTCTTTTATACACAGTATGTAGAACAGCAGATTCACCTTTAATGTCTGATACATGTGTTTATGGTTTTATTTTTGAGTGATGTTTGTGAAAATGTGAGTACTTTTCACTCGGTGAAATGCAGGATTGCACAATTTACTACTTGAAATCAGAGCCTGTAAATAAGGAATGGGCAACTTTGGTCCTGGAGAGCCACTGTCCTGCAGAGTTTAACTCCAACCCTTATCAAACACACCCGAACAAGCTAATCAATGTCTTTGGGGTTTTTAGAAAGCTGCTGGCAGGTGCGTTTTTATCAGGGTTGGAGCTAAACTCAGAAGGAAAGTGGCCGGAAAGTGGCAGGAAATTTAAGTGAATACTGACCCCTGGTTGCTTATATATATTTATATATAAATATAATCACACATACATTAATATGTGATTTTCTTTTTAAATCTCTGTATTGTTTTAAATGTCATTCAGTTCAGTACTTCCTTTAACTGATTTTGATCCATTTTTACGCTCTTGTACACTTCATTAAGTGAAGTACCTTTATCTTCTAAACATCCTTTCTTTTTTTACTGCCTTTAGTTGTTTTATTTATTTTCCCACAACTGACAAGCACACAAGAGAAGATTATATTATCATTTAATTTTTAGAACTTCAATAAGGGAACTGCGTAAATGTGTGTCTGCTTTTTTATTTGTGATTTGGTTTGTTTGTCTTATTAATGTCTTTTCACTGAATTATTTTAAAGGTGGATCTTTTGCACAATCTGATATAATATGATTATGACAGCAGCAGTGATATGACGTCTTAAAGAAAAGATGGAAATAATTTGTACTGTTCCTGTGGAAAAGAGTGTATAAAGGAATTTGTCTTTGTCTTCTGTTGTAAATTTGTATTTTGAAGTTTAACAATAAAAAAGGCAGATAAACTAGTTCCCTTTTCAATGGTTTCAGTGTATAAGATTTGCCCGGATCCTGTTTGTGGTTTTTGCTAGCCAATCTGAAATGTCTAGCTTCTCCTGATTTGTGTATCAGGAGGGAGTTGCTGTTTCCAAATGTATATGTATTTTCTGTAGCCTACTTTTCTCCTGTTTGTATTCAATAATGCTACTATATCAGTTTATTTCTCAATCTTTTTTAATGTTTTAAAATATCTTGTTCTCGCTCTCCCATAGCCTATTTCTCTGCTTTTTCTATGCTCTTACATTGTTCGTTATGTGTCTCCTCCATGTTTCATGCAAATAACGTGTTTCTACTCCAGGGTGATTTTCTCCCCCAGAGGAAAACGACCTAGATGGTTGCACAGCTAGACTAATCGCAGCTGTCGGAATGAGAGACACTAGAGAAAAGATGTAGGCTACAGGTGATCCGAAAGCTTTTTGAATTCTGAATGCTATTAAACGAACCAGAAGCGTTTATAGATTGCAGTTATACTCTGATCTGGAGCAGAATGAGTTAACCAGTTTATCTGCGCGCACTGAACCGAGAGCTGCTCTTCACCGGCCGCATCTCCATCCCCGTTCCGGCGATCATGTCCGCTAACGGAACCGAGGAAGCACTTAACGACAGCACAGAGATGCAGCAAAGAGTGAGTTATTGTGTTTTTCTTTATTTGTTTGCTTACATTTTACATTAACAGAGCCTGCACATCATACGACACATCCCTCAATTTGCAGACAATGTAGGCTAATGTAGCCTATGTGATTATCTGATGATGGTCTCTTTTTGAGACTCGAATCCTAGAGCAGTCATAAACTGATTTTCGACAGGCGTTCATTCGTTTTTGTAAGTTTTATATAGATTTAATGTGGTGGCTGGAGCCCAGAAGACGGATTGTTCTGCTATTGAATCTGCTACTGCAGTGTCTCCCCATGACGCATAAGCGGAATGTAACTAGATGTCCGAGCGAATCGTTCTTTTGAGTCGGATCTTCTAATTGAATCGGCTGAACCATTTATAAAACAAAATAGGCTACTGTGAAATAAAAGTAAAAAATGGCAGCGTGAACGCAGAATAAGGAACAAAGTTAGGATATCTTATTATCCTACGTTTATCACAACGTGCAAGAACTATTTAAGCAAAGAGGTGTAAATTAATTTTAATATTGCTTTGTTGTAAATGCAAATTATAGGTTCTAAATGACTTATTTTGTAGGTATATCATGGTTGCAACTAATTGATCTGGGACGTATGAAACTAAAACAAACAGCCGTCTGCATAAAATGTAATAAACAGCTAACTTATTTGCCATATGACATTCTAACGCGTGTAAATATGCCACGCGATGGCGTTGTTGCGTCAGGACCTTTTTTTTACAGTATATTATCAGGACGTAAAATAATTTCTGAATCGGGTTTTGACCCAGACAGCAACATAATGTCGGCCCAGATCCGGCCCACATCTGTTACGTGTGAAATCCATGTGTACCGGATGTGGGCCGGATCTGGGCCGACACTATGTTGCTGTCTGGGGAACCAGTTCTTAAAAATGAACAGTTCAAAATAACCGATTCGCATAACTGAGTCAGACTCCCCATCATCACTAAGAAGCAGCAACATATACCGCGTAAATATAAACCTTCAACCCCTTAGTTGTAATTTATCACTAATTGATTTTTTTTTTTTACTTTAAGGTGTTTGTTGCTTAAGGCTGTAGAAATACAGCATGCAACCAGAGTTATTTCCTCTATGGTATTCTGACAACAATCCTGCCCTTTGCTGTAGGCTACCCTATGGCTGTACCACTGCATTGGCTATTTGAACGACTGCTCAACTGGCCAATCACAGACTTCTTTTTTGAAGCTTCTTGAAGTTGATTGGTTTAGTAAAGGGAAACTGCTCAGAAGGCGGGGTCTGTCAGTAAACTGGTGGAGGGTGGAGGAGGCAAATAATATCTGTCAGCCTGACCGACGGTTACAGACGCTGCGCATCGTTGCACCTGTCATGATATAAAGCTTAGGCAGGATAGACCGTGTTTCCCGATCGGACAGCTGGATTGTTCGTGATTGGACGTAATTTTTCTTCAAGGATTGTAAAGCCCCTTGGTAAAAGTAAAACCTCTTTTTCTTTCTACGTTTTTTTGTAGATTGGATTTTGTAGATTTCATAACTTACTGTACAGACGCTCATTTGAACTTGCATAGAAATGTATTTCATATTATGGAAACTAATGCTTTGTAATCTGTTGTAATTTGTCTTTAATCATATTTTAACGGAGAAATTTAATTTTATATCACTGATGGTCGTATGCAAAAAGGGAGGTTGTTGGAAAGTTTGTCTTTTGGATTCAAACAGCTCGTGAAGCTTCTGGCAGGTGATGTGACAGAGGGCAGGACTTCCTAAAACAATAAAGATATTAAATACCAAACCAGTTCAGCTGCTCAAAATTGCAGTGTTGAAACGAAATTGTCAGCTGACTTCCAAGTTAGCTCCATTCGAACGGTTGTTGTGGAAAGTTTTCTTTTCACATCATCAACTTAAACATTCTGTGAGCAGGATTCTATAAACGAGAACTATAAACGCATGAGTCGATGACAAATAAAAGATGAATAGCCTATTTTAAAATACATATTCTCGGAAAACAAATCGTTGTGTTTTTATACATTTTCTAAACAAAACATTTAGACTATGTTCTACAAATATTTTATTTAATGGTTCTAAAATATAAACTTTGAGTAGGAGCATGAGTGTAGAAAACGTAATTAAAAATAAGTGTACATATCAGTGTGACACGTCCAAAATGAAAAAAAGTTGTTTCAGCATTTTAATGGGACTTTTCTTATTTACAATCTCCAGACAGTTACACCACCAAAACATTTTTGAATTAAAGCCTACAAATACACTATTAATTTGTAAATCTTAATGAATTGGAGTAACATTATAATGATAATATAGAATTGACCAAATGTGCTCAAATCTAAGTCATCAGTCTACCTTTCTTCAGGACAGCCTTAATGCAAAGATTAGTGATCTTGATAGTATTTTCTGTGCCATTAAAAATTTGGGATTAAGTTTGCTGAGATTGATTCTGTGAAAAGAATCAGGAGCTGGAGAATTTACAGATTACAGTGTTGACGACCCAGTTTGCTCCATCGGGAAAGAGCATACTAAGCTACAAAATTGGAGCTGTTTCTAGGAAATCAATATAAGGATCAGAAATGAGGCTTCATATTTTGTTTTGGGTTTATAACTCATGCAGTGCAAAACGTTGCTATAGACCAGTTTTTTTAAAAAGTGGATCACAAGACAGTTTTCAGTGGGTCGTGGATTGTGCAGTCAAATAAACGACAAACAACGTAATTCTGTTTTTCTGATGTGAAACTTTTATTTTTAAAGATATGCATGAAAGTGTTGACTCTTCCGTCTTACGCAGGCTGCAACCAAAAACCTAAGCAGCTGACTTGTTGTCTCGCTGTCTTAAAGGCAAAAGAGTCAAGACCCATGGCCAGAATAAGGAAGTTAGGATGGCCTCTGTGGCAGGAATGAGGGGACTAGGGACAGCCTAGACCAGGGGTGGGGAACGTTGATCCTGGAGGGCCATTGTCCTGCAGAGTTTAGCTCCAACCCTAATTAAACACACCTGAAGCTAATCAAGGTCTTCAGGATTGCTAAAGTTACAGGCAGGTGAGTGTTTTTTTCAGGGTTGGAGCTAAACTCTGCAGGACAATGGCCCTCGAGGATCAACGTTCCCAACCCCTGGCCTAGACAGTGTGGAAACCTTCTTCATTGCCGCCTGTGCTGATATAATTGGGGGGTCCGCTAATTTAGATGACAGATCTGTACCATTAGAATCTGCTTTCCTGGTCTGAGGGATAGTAGGAGACTCTGGCGTGGTGGCCATGATGGCTGGAGACACTGGCGGTTCTTTGACAAAAACTAACTCTATGGTCGACACAGGACGGGCAGAGACAAGGGAGCTTGGAATGGACTGGAGAATAATGAAACTGGTGATTCTGGAAGGAAGGACCTGAATCGGGAGCATTGTACTGCTGTCAGACTGGGATTGTTGTCCTCAAACACTTCCTCAATGGTAAAGGAAGATGCACTCATCCCCAGCACCCTGTCCAGGTATCCATGAGGTGAAGTGTCGGTCCAAACCACTATAAAAAAACAAATCCATCAGTTGTTGATCATCCCAGGGAGCTAGATGGCAGTATGGATAGAACTCCTCGAAATATGATTCGATATCCCAGCTGTTCTGGAATATAGAGCACAGAACTGCTTCGTAAACAACTCCTGCTGGGTTCATGTTGACGGTCGGGACTATCTGTAACACACCAATCTCAGGAGATTGTTAGAACCTAGTTGCAGGAGCTTTATTACTGGCTTGACTGAAAAAACACAGAGGAGCACAAGCAGGCAGGTATTCTCCTTTTCACAGGATAATTAAAGGAGTTCAGAATGAGGAAATCCACAACACAGGAATCCAAAACATTAGGATAGTGGTAAGTATATACAGGTACAGCAGTTCTTCCTTTAAACAGAGTCTTTATAAATCACTGACTTTACAGCATCCGAAAATTGTTAAGGGAAACAAAGGGGTCAAACAGAAACATAACTGAACTTGATTGTAAAAGTCCTCCAACAGGTAGTTATGCGGGTAAACACAGCTTCCAATACACAAGGAAAAGGTTTCAGGTGACGGAAATAAATCACAGCAAAGTCAGGCAGGTAAGTAAATACTAAATATTCCGTCACTTTTCTTTTGGTCTGATGTTCTGTCAAGGATACAGGTCCATGAAGGATGAGATTAGGTAGTAAACAGAACAGAAACTATTAAACCAATCAAAAGAGAATAATCCAACATGAGTAGAATAATCCATAGAAGGCAACGTAACAGTGTGCAGGCACAACAACAAAGAACTGAAGAAACTAAAAGACTTAAATACACATGCTATCGAACTTAAAAGCCAGCATGTGTGATCTAATTAAGAACACAATGAATAGCAACAAATGATGAATGGGAACACAGGACAAAGGAAGCAGGAAACCAAAGAGAAGCAAACGAAGTAATTGAAAACGAAACCAAAATTAAGACACAATGAAAACATGCAAGTATATCAGTAGATTTTTGTACAATAAACATTCAGATTTTAGTTTTTCAAAGAAAGAGATTTTATTTTTTATTTCTCATATCTTTTTAGATAACTGGTATCAGTTTCAGACAGGTTTTTTAAGTAGCGTTTGACGTTTTTTTTAAAGTAGTTTGCCTTCTTAGGTAAATGGAAAACCTACTTAAAGAAGATGTTCCACATTATTAAGCAAGAAAGATCTTTCTGAAGATTAAAAGCTTGAAATGGTGCGATGTCTTGCAAAAGGCATGAAAACAACTAATATTTTGCGAAAACTGAATAGAGATTGTCGAACTGTCAAAAGATTTCTTAGTGATTTAGAGCACAGCAGAACTCAGATAAAGTCTTATTAAGTTTCTGTCAAACAAATTAATTGTATTTAAAGGGCAGCTATAAAAAAGCCACTGTTGAGCAGCAAACAGGTATTTGAAGTCGCTGGTCTCTCTGGAGTAAAAGAGTAAAAGCTCCCAAAGAGAAACGTTTACAGTGGGTGTAGAAATGCATATTCAAACAGTTTTATTGCAGTGGTGTTTTTTGCTGCATGAATGTTTTGTCTTGCATGGAAATCGTTTCATTTCAGAAGGGACAATCCTTCTTTTTAAACCATAGCGTAAAATGATCAAATAATCATTTATGAACTCAACATATCTTGCAGAAGTCATTTTGACACCCTCAGAGACCCTGAAGGGACCTTTCATCTCAATATCCCAGCCCAAATCATCTCCCGCAAGCTTCTTGCTGATGTTGCAGTTTTGTTGGAACAGGGTGGACATTCACCAACCATCCAGAAATCCATCATTCTAGACCAGGGGTGTCCAAACTCAGTCCTGGAGGACCACTGTCCTGCAGAAATTATCTCCAACTGCACACCTGCCTGAAGTTTCTATTATGCCTAGTAAGACCTTGATTAGCTGGTTCAGGTGTGTTTAATTGGGGCTCGAGCTGATCTTTGCAGGACAGTGGCCCTCCAGCAGCAGGATTGGACACCCGTTATCTAGATCAGGGGTTTTCAAACTGTGGGTCAAGACCCATTTGTGGGTCGCAGATTGGAAAGAGGTGGGTCGCGCAGTCACTATTGGCTGCAGCAAAATTTACGTTCCATGAATGAAACACAGACACAGACACAAACACACACACAGACACACACACACACACATCGTTTACTCCAATCACTGCTCTGCATTCTGCATGAGATCGCATTGCACCGGAGGATTGTCACGAAAGGCTGATTCAGGTCTGGGCTACGTTTCCCAAAATCATCGTGAGATAAGTTGATTGTAGAGACCATTGGTGGCAATGGTACGATCTACTTAGGCATTCGATGCTTTGGGAAAACGCATCGTCTGTTCAACACAGCGCTGTTGTCTTTCAGAGATATGGTCTTCGTAATAGTGCGTTGTTTACATTCCCTCGCATGCATTTTGCTACCTACCAACAAAAGGAAAATATTTATGTAAATCGTATTTCACATGTACACACACGAGGACGAAAGTGTTTTCTGCGCTGAACAACGTGATGAGTTTAACAACACTTGCAGTATAAATATTAGTATTGAAATTCTAGGTCATGGGCCTACTGTCAAATAAAATAATTAGAAAATTAAAATTATTTGTTGTTATATCAAACCTTTGGTTAAGATTAAGGTTACTTAATCTTTAATTTCATAAATTTGTTCTGTGTCTGGGTAAATTAGTTGAGGCAGCAGACAAGAACTACTCAGTATTCTTCACTTTATTTCAACAGCCATTAGGCTGCTATTTTAATTCTAAATTTTTTTGATAATGTACCATAATTTTGTATTGCAATTAAACGTATATGTCTTTCAAACTATGACAAGGAAAAAACTGCTCTAAACGCCTCCCACCCCACCCCACATTCATGCTTTAAAATTATTTTGGTGGGTCTTGAGATAGATTATTCTTGTCTAGGTGGGTCCTGGAATGGAAAAGTTTGGGAACCCCTGATCTAGATCATCCATTGCAGCACAGAATTCGTCAATGAATACAACCATTTATAAATGAGTCTTCATGTATTTCTACACCGACTGTTAACGTTTGTCTTTGTGAGATTTGGTTAGGCTGAAATGCAACTTTATTTCACGCTTTTCATCTTCAGAAAGATCTTTCTTCCTCCCCATATTGCATGAGAACTGTGACTTGCTTAATAATGTGGAACAACCAATTTAAGAAGGTTTTCCATTTACCTAAGAAGACCTGGAAAAAATACTTTACAAACCTGTCTGAGATTTATATCAAAAAAGTTATGAGAAATATTGTTATCTAAAAAGATATGGTCATGGGAAAATGTGGGTCCCAAGACCAAACCAGTTGAGAACCACTGTTATAGACAACAAAAAAAGATATTTCATGTTACACATTTGGTAAATGCTGTATTTGTAGCAAATGTGAATTATCTCCTGCTTACTTTTTGCTTCTTTAATTTTTTTAAGCTGTTTTGGCTACATGTTGTTTTGTCAAAATATTTATTTTGAGCTGATTTCCTTCTCTTTATATGTAGAGTTTGGAGAGCGGTACTATGAAGACTGACTTGGAGGCCGGGAGCTGCAGCGCTGCAATCCACTGTCGGGATGTGTGTCGCTCATATGGGAAACTTAAAGTCCTCAACAATCTCAACCTGGCAGTACCTCAGGGCCAAATGTGAGTCCAGTATATTCTCTTTCTAAATGTGTTTACAAATGTCTTCAGGTTACACCAATCTTGCATGTTCACTTTAAGCAGAAAAACATGCCCAAATGCTGACATGATATTCACGTAAAATGTCACATACATGCATTCATATGTCTCCACTGCCTCGTTCCTTAGGCGTTCTTTAATAGTACCACAAAAAAACTCTAAAATACTCCATACTGGGTGAATCTAAAACCTGGCCTTTGATCTGTGAATGTGATGCTGCGATGCTACTTCAGTGGCAACTTGAACTTTCTTTTGTTTGCTCTATATATCAAAGTTACTGATCGCCTTATCTGACTTAGTCTGAGTATCTGTACTCTTATCATCTGGTTATCATCTACTGCAGAGCTGATAAGTCTTATCAGAGCTTTGTTTTAAAATATTCCTCAAGTGTCTTTGTTTCCTTGTTCTAAAATATTTAATGACTGATATATTTAGCTGGCTGTCGAGCAGAAGTGGATCAAATTAGGTTTTTAAACCTGCATCTTCACGAAATTCCATTCAAAACATTGTGACCGGCCAGGCAAACAGTAGTTTGAATGAGATTTTAGAGAAAGAAAAGTTTTAATTATTTTAATTATAGCTTTAGTCTTGTTTTGATGGTGGAGTGTGCTGAAAAGCAAGTCTTATTTTAACATTTCTCACTTCCTATTTCTAAATCCCATCACAGACATCTGTATCACCCACGTGTCTTTTGAGCATATGAGTCTGTATTTTGTTGCTTGTTTCTAGCTTTATTTCAGATGTCAAATGTTTGGAGCCTGTACATTTTTTTATTTTTTTTAAGTAAAGCCTGCATTTATTTGGACAAAAATGCAGTTAAACAGTCATATTGTAAAATATATATATAGTAATTTATTACAGTAATTATTATAACAGTACCTAGTTATTACATTTAAAATAACTGTTCTTGAATATTTTAATATATTTAAAAATGTAGTTTATCCCTGTGATCACCAAAGCTGAATTTTCAGCATCAGTCTCTTGTCACATGACCCTCTAATAATCATTCTTATATGCTGATTTGGTGCTCAAGAAGCATTTCTTATTATTATCAATGTTGAAAACGGCTGTACTGCATGGTATTTTTATGGTAATTGTAATATTTTTTTTTTGCAGGATTCTTTATTGACTAGAAAGTTCAAAAAGCATTTATTTGAAATAGAAAACATTTGTAACATTGTATGTTTTTACTTTAAAATCTAACTGACCCCCTCTATTATATATTTTGACCTACTCAGTGGCGCCTAAAGTATTGGAATTACTTATCATAGTTAATGTTCGGTGGAGGAATAACTTGTTCTTTGGATATGTCCCCCCCTCCCCCTTTAGTTATGGGCTGCTGGGGCCAAGTGGCTGTGGGAAGACTACGCTGTTGAAATGCATTGTGGGAACTCTAAAGATCTCTCATGGTCATATCTCAGTGCTGGGGAAACCACCAGCTTTCCCAGGACATGAAGTGCCAGGAAGGATGGTGGGATACATGCCACAGGTGAGAGATGATGACTGATGTACCTGCAAAACCTAGTGTGTGATTATTCTAACAAGCGAGTCCTCTTGAGTCTCATTTATTTTTGCTCTTTCTGTTTTTTCATTCTATCTGCCTTCAGGACATAGCTCTGTACAATGAGTTCACTATCAACAACACACTATGGTTTTACGGTCGAATTCATGGCCTTTCATCTAAAGACACAGAAGCCAGGATCAATTTCCTCATTGACTTCTTAGACCTGCCGCAGAAAGACAGCCTTGTGAGAAATCTCAGGTAGAAAGACTTGTGCTATTCATTGATTGTTGCAATGTTTTTTTTTTTACTTTCATCAAAGGCATAGCTCACTTAAGAATGAAAATTGTGTCATTATTTCTGCATGTCGTTCCAAATTATTATTTGAAATTATGTGGACAATTACAGCTGAATGAATCTAAAAAGATGGTGATCATGAAATGCTATTTGTGACTGTTGTATGTCCACAGTTTGGAGGAAATAAGGTTTATCATTATTAACATTATTTTAAAATGAAACAAAGTTCCTATCAACACAGAGAAGATTGTCTTTCATGAAGGCAGAGTGATGTGCAGCATTAAACGTCTAGTTCGTGGTTTTCCTCTGAATGAAGTCTGTCTGGTTTTGTTTTCATAGCAATGAGCTGGCTCTATGCAGGGTTCATCCATCCTAAAAGCAAGACAATGGCCCTGAACGTCTTACAGATCACACTAGTTTTTCAAAGTCAGTTACTCTGTGACAGGTCTGGTTAGTTAAGGTGGAGTTCTGGTAGGTCTTGTGATTTGCTATTTATCATTTATTTATTAAAGGATTAATTCACCTCAAAATGAAAATTTCCAAATAATTTACTCACCCCAATGCCATCCAAGATATCCATGTCTTTCTTTCCTCAGTGGAAGAGGATTAAATTTTTTTGAGGAAAACATTTCTGGATTTTTCTGTTAATTTATAGCCTTTTAGTTTTATAGTGTTAGCAATAAGAAGCATTTCTTGTGCCAAATATTGTTTATAAAACTTGCTTTTGCATTTGGACTGAACACCATTCAGAGTCCACTACATCAGGTTTAGTTAAATAAGGTCCAAAGAAAACGAGGGAGCATCAATCAGTTCATGAGGATTTTTATGACTTTATATTTTATAGTTTTTGTTATTGCTTATATTTCATTGCAACCTGTTCTTTTTTTGTACTACTTATTATTATTATTTAATACAAATTCTTTTATGTATTTTTTTTTTACTTATGTAATATCTTTAATTTTTTTTTATGTTTACTATAAATTAGAGCTCGTAGTAAAACACATTTCATTGTAAACAAGTACAGGTGTCTGCAATGTTTCTTAATGTCTACAAGTTTAGTCTAGTCTAGTTTTTTTATGACACTTCATAACTGATCACTTGCATATATTTTTATTCACTTTGTTCAGTGGAGGCCAGCGCCGGCGTGTTTCTCTTGGAGCTGCTTTGCTTCAGAACCCACAACTTCTGATCCTGGATGAGCCCACTGTGGGAGTGGACCCTGTTCTGCGGGCCAAGTATGCACTGCATACCTCTATCCCAGTATTCATCCATCTTTATCTTCCACAGCTTCTTCCCATCCCCTTCACTAACTCTCCAATGCACTCGTTGCACTACCAGTCTGTCTCTTACGTGTGTTTGTGTTGTGGATGAACCTTGTACTATATTCTAAAGACATGACTCTGAGGTTGTTATACTGTACCACTCATTTCTTCTGCTCTCTCTCTCTCTCTCTGACATTTCAGCGCAACATTTTAGCTTGCATGTATACCTGTGCCATTCCTCTTGGCGTTCCTATTAGATTAAAGGCTTTCTCAGTATCTGTTGTTCCACTGCAGAATAAAACCTAGACCTTCACACCCTGAAGTTCATTCCTTAATTTCTTCAGTTGTTCATTTTTGATGTATTATAATTATTCAAGAAACATTTTAAAGGCTTGCCTCAGTGCATTTGTAGTATGAAGACCTTTCACAATGCTTGGCAAACAAATCCCAGTTGACTCTTTTGCATGCTTTTGCTTGATTTTTCCGTGCAAGTGCATCCTGAGTATGTGGCATGCCTAGGATTATCCTGCAATGTTTAGGTTCAAGATTCCAAACCATTATAACTCATTATAAACTTTTCAAGAAAAGGAGCTTTATGCTGTAAGTTTTCAGACAATCCCCAATTATTCTTGAGTTTGAGTAATTCATTAACAAAAGGAAGTAAAGAACATGTAGATGGAGCATTAGCCACAAAGGAAGGAGCCTGTATGAGTAAAAAGAGGGTCACTGTGTGTCATTCTTGCATGGTTAATATGATGCTTCAATTACTGTGTAGAACATAGATCCAGGTGTGTAATGAAAACTACTAAAAACTTTTAATATATTCAACTGCAGCCCCCTGAATGTGATATCAGTGACTTTATTAATTAGAATGTTTTATTGATTAGAAAAGCTGACATCAAATGAAACAGATTTTCTATATTTTTGTATTTACTTTTGAAAATAAATTGGTTAAATTTTATGCTGAGATCACATATGCTTCGGTGGGACTGTTGAACCCTGCTGAAATCCTCTTACACAGCAGACTATGGGCCAAGCATGTCTAAGCCTGCAACCATTTTGGGGAGCTTTGCTTTGTAAGATACTAACCTATGCATTGTGTACTGCACTAAGAGCCTTAATTTACTACATATGCTCTACCGTTCAAAAGTTTGGGGTTGGTAATTTTTTATTTTTTTATTTAGGGAATAAAGCAACATATTGTAAAATATGGAACATAACATGTTCCTTCTTTCTATTTTGAAATAACAATAGAACAATTCCCTAAACATCCCTC
Organism: Siphateles boraxobius; assembly: GCF_051911475.1. Classification (NCBI taxonomy): domain Eukaryota; kingdom Metazoa; phylum Chordata; class Actinopteri; order Cypriniformes; family Leuciscidae; genus Siphateles; species Siphateles boraxobius. The sequence continues at coordinate 29,612,974 of NW_027508833.1, read as the reverse complement.
TCCCTAGGCAGCCAACATCAATACAACATAACATTGTCATAACACCTTTTCTAGGCAGGAACCCATGTGTAACATGCTCACCAGCATTTTTGTTTTCCAATTTATTATTGCAAAAAACAAACAAACATTTTAATCTTTTTATCTTTGTGGTAGCTAGGATTTTTTAAAAATGTTTTTGAAAGAAGTCTAGTAATGCTCACCAAGGCTGCATTTATTTGATAAAAAAATACAGTAAAAAGTGTAATATTGTAAAACATTATTACAATTTATGATAAAAGTTTTCTGTTTCAATATTTTCTTAAAATGCAATTTATTCCTGTGATGGCAAAGCTGAATTTTCAGCATCATTACTCTATTCTTCAGTGTCATATGATTCTTCAGAAATAATTCTAATATTCTAATCTAGAAACCTTTATTATTATTATTATCAGTGTTGAAAACCGTCATACTGCTTAATTTTTTTTGGAAAACATGATGCGTTTCGTTTCAAATAACAGCATTTATTTAACATCAAAATCTTTTGTAAAATTATGAATGTCACTTTTGACCAATTTAATGTGGCATTGCTGAATTATTATTATTTTTTAAAACATACCAACCTCAAACCTTTGAACTGTAAATCATGGTTAAATCATGGCATATTTTACCATATTAAAATGTTCTTGCCATAATGCTCTTTAAGGAATTTGGGTTCAAATCTCACCTGTGTTAGCTTTGTGGATTCATAGGTTTGATTCTCTGATTGAGAATGTGGATACTGATAAAAAAGTATATGCATGAATGGTTGCTTTGGATAAAAGCATCTGCCAAATGTAAACCTGTAAATCTCATAAAGACAGAAGTCCTGTTTTAAAATAAGTACTGCAATCATGCAACAAACTTTCCATTTTTGCAGGATATGGCAGCACCTGGTAGACATTGTAAGAGGAGGACAGGTGTCTGTCATTATTACAACTCATTACATTGAGGAGGCCAGACAAGCCAATACGGTAAGAGACCTGAACTGACCTACAACAAACCTGTATTAGAATTCACTCCAACTCTTAAAACTGTCCTTCTCAGACCTCACTCTACATCTTGCTGTAATAAAGTCTTGATATAATTTTATTAGTATTGACAAACCAATTTTAGCAATTTCACTAAGTTCTAAAACATTTCCGTTTATATGGAAGGGTATTGAACAGAAATGCATGATTTAATTGTGTGTGTGTGTGTGTGTGTGTGTGTGTGTGTGTGTGAGAAACAGTCAGTATTACTCATACAGATTTCTTTCTGTAATCCCTTATTATAGTCGTGGCTTATTTGCCAAATGTACTTTATACTGTGGCTTTTTACTTAACCTTAAAACTAGCTTTTGGTAAAAATGTTCAGGTGAGCTTTTATGTTTGAAATTAGCAAATATTTATTTGCACTAAATGCTGGTCAGCGTTTTGACTAGACTGTTTCATAATTCTGGTTTTGAAACCACTGATAAACCTATTTCTTGCAATAATTAGGGACATTACTGTGTATATCATCAAAAAAAGGCGCTGGTAGACATCAGACAACACATTCTAGGAGAATAATCTGCAAAGATTTAAGCCACCTGACTATTGTTTAATTTTATTTCCATTCAATTTGTTGTTTCACCAGTTTGTCTTGAGGTCATGCCATACTGGCTGTGTAGCGTCAGCCAGAAAGCTGCTACATCCTGTTTATTAGTCACATTAACAAATGACACACAGAGACACCAAAGACACAATCCTAACATGCTTATTTACAGTACACTCACATACTCACTTGTCCTAAAGTGACACCTACCCAGAACGGTGATGTGAATTCCTAAATATGAGAACTATTCCTTACATAACAACATAACCCACCCCTTTCTCTGTTTAACGTCTTGTCTCTCATTCTCTACCTCTAGGAAATAAGATCTCAATTGTTTCTTCTAGTCTTACTTTTGCTTTAGCACATCTCATATGTGTCTCCTTTGGCATTTCAAAAGAGACAGTCTCTCAAAGTGTGATCAGGCTTGCCAAGTTGGAGATCTCACTATGAACTCAAATATTTCTCATAAAATTCCTACAAGAACAAATCATCTAAGCTATGCTGTCCACATTAGTTTATATCTGTGCTCCTGCTTTGACAGCAATTGTCTTACTTGTCCTCCTTGAGGAAATTAGTAAATAATCTGAGATTATTTTCAAGTTTGTACTTGAAAGAAACAGTCTTCTAAGCTATGAAAGAGGAACTTGTGGAGGAACTAATAAATCTCTCTGTTTCTCTCTCTGTAGGTGGGTTTGATGAGGAATGGTCAATTGTTAGCTGAAGGTCCCCCAGACGCTGTTATGAAGCAACACAATGCAGCAGTGAGTACACACACACATGCCTCACATGCATGTACATGCACTATATATCGGTATGATTCAAACTTATGAAATGCATCTGTGTGTGTATTAGACTTTAGAGAGTGCGTTCTTGCAACTTTGTGAGGACTTCGATCAGATGGATTCCAGGCAGAGTCCGCAGGGCCGTCTGCCGGACAACAGCCCGTCTCCAGACAGTGTGAGAGATGAGAGCAGAGAGCCCATACTGAGAACTGAGAGCACATCAGAAGACATACCTAAATATAAAGGTACAACAAAGAGGTAGAAGTTCACTTGCTCTAAAATACTGCATGCAAAGGCCAAACTAAAACAGAAACCCACTTTTATACAAGATATTTTTTTTTTAAATATGTAAAAATATGACAAAAATGTCACTGGTTACATATTTAGAATAGCATTGCTCACCATTGAAACTGATGCTTGCAGTTGAAATGTTCTTGTGTCTTTGCAGCTGACTGGAAAGTGCAAGCCAGACATATCATACCAAAATGGCGCAACATTGTAGCGCTGATGATCAAGACGATGGTTCGAATGAGAAGAATGCCAGGGTAATGATATCCTAATAATCAAATTGATAGTGATAATCAAAAAATTTCAACTCAAATCAGTAATTTGTGTATGTTCATCTGGTTTGTGCTCAGGTCCCTCTGTTTCCAGTTCCTGTTGCCGGTAATTCAGATCTGTCTGATGTGCCTGTGTATTGGTGGAGACCCCAAAGGCATTGACGTGGCTGTGGTCAATAATGAAACTAGTCCCAGTGCCTACAGTACCACATTGCTGTCCTTTCTTGACAACACGAGTCTCCACCAGGTACGCACACATTTGTTTTCAAGGTCAAAATTTACACAGAAAGATGTATAATTTCAAAATTGTATAGGACTACATTTAACACAATAAATCAAGATTCTTTTTTACAAATTCAGGGCATTAACCCCCTGGGGTCGGCAAACGCGCCAGCGCATTTTGGTCGATTTTTTTCACATAGCAGCAAAATAGACTTAAAATACTCTGTTATTTCTGGTCATACAGACTTAAGAAATATGAAAAAATAAACTGTTAAATTTCTACTTTTTTATGTGTCCACTTACAATCAAAATAAAACACTGTGCTTTTGTAAAATAAAGAAAATAAACAGGGTGTGCTTTCTGGCTCTCCGTCTCCGTGAACTTTTTTTCTGGAGCACGTCTCTAAACATAAACAAAACTCAGCGAATACTATTCACCCAGGCATGAGCAATATATCTTTATAATCATTTAAGTGTGTACTTTTAAATTATCTAATAAAAAAAATAAAAAAAATATTCTCTGTTTATGTAATCTATATAAAGAGAGAGAGATGTCAGCCGTTCTCATTATCGTTCTCACAGCTCATTATTCTGCTAATCTGACACGCCCACGGAGAGCGCGTGCTATTCAAACGCAAATGATCTGACGCAACACATGCAAACGTGTCAACGCCCACATCAACTCGATAAAAAACACCAAGTTTAATCAGATTAATGCACTATGTCGTCTTGCGAGGCTGTGAGGAATAATCCTGAGACATTTACCTCAGAAGTGCTGGTTTCACTTCGAGGAGCAACGGATCCAGCTGAGGATTAATAGTTTTTATTTTTATATGCTTTGTTCTAATCGCGATATGGAATAGTGTCTGTAAACCGCAAAAAGTCTGTTTAAATAAGAATCGCGTTTCTGTGTGTGAATGAATTAACAGCACAGATGGGCGCTGTTGTTTACTACAGCTTGCAAAAAGACTGTTTAAATATGAATCGCGTGTCTGTGTGTGAATGAATGAACAACACAGATGCGCACTTTTGTTTACTATGTTACAGACGAAATATGAAAGACAACATTTCGTTGACTAGTTTTGGATAGATTATAAAGTTTTTATAGTAAAATAGATATCAAATAAGCTTTTGTTAGCCAGTTTCTGCTCATATGATAAATATATGGTATGTTTTGTCAAAAATAAATTCATCAACTAAGATGTTATTATAGTGTTTGAATCCTTAACTTTGAAATATGTATGATAAAATGTATACTTTAAAAAAAAGAAAGATTACACTTGAAATATTGTTAAAATTGTTGTTGATTTACATGTGAACACTTTTTAATAAAATAGCAAAAAAATATTTACAAGGTAGATGTAAGCAACATCTTAATATGCCAATATAAGCCTTCTCATTAAATTATTTATCATTGTTTTTTATTAGTGACACATTTGGGGAGAGGATATATTCCAAAACTTTCTGAAAATATAGTATGAGATTTAACCGCATAGTTACTAGAAATGTTTGCCTTGGATATTATACAATTTGCATGCATACAAAAAGAGTCCTCACATTCTCTCTTGTGGTACCCAGTGACACACCTGAATGGAAGGCTCATTATGCTCATTATGCAGGTCATTGTCTTCTCAGGTGTGAATCAGTGCATTATTCATGATCCACCCCGCCCCCACGCATATTGCCTTTCCAAACAAAAAGTGTCTTACAAAATTTAAATCGATGTATTGTTTCATGTGAATGATTAAGCAGGATGTTTATCAGATAATTTTGAAGCAAAAACTCTAGGCGACAACATCCATTAGTCAAAAATCACATGGACACATATTTAGTATGTTTTTTCTGGCCTTATTTCAGAAACTTTAACTTTTTGTTTTTTCAATAACCATGCATAAACAATATTCTCTCAAAAATACAAACATGTACATACATGTTGCTCACATATTATGGTAGCCCTGTTTGTGCTAAATAGAGTGTAATGACAACTTTGCCATTAATATGTTTATAAGCAACTGAAAAAAGCACAAATGTCAGGGCATGTCAAAACATCTCAAGGACCCCAAAAACACTTTAGACACAAGAGGGTTAAAATAGAATAGAAATGATACAGACTCTTACTCTCTCACTTCCTCTTTTCTCAATTTCACTTCAACAAATTGAGAAAAAAATTTACATTTATTTTCAGTGTTGAGGTTTTCCTGTTTCCTTTCTGCAGGTGAAATTGTCTCATTCTGAAGCTTTTGCTGGTATCCGTAATGGGGAATACTGGGGTGTCATAGAGTTTGGGGAGAATTTCACCAGCTACCTAACCAAAAGGTGAGCACCCGTGTTTCAGAAGTTTGCAATGTTAAACCTGAAAGAATGTGTTTTGTTTTTGTGGTAAAATTCAGAAAGGTGCATATTCTCTAAGTCAATATGAAGTCTTGGTTTTTAGCAAGTGCTAAATGAAAAACAGAAAGTGTTGGGCAAGATACTAGCTAAGCTACAGACTCCTGCTACAGAAAAATCAGCTAAGGTAAACTTAAGCTAACCTTTGTAGTTACACTAAAAGTTAGATAACAAAGTTAGCTTCCTACATTGAAGTTACATCGTAATTTTTTTACATTAACTTTTGTAAGTTGTCATTTGATCTTATATATTTATAATAAAAAAACCTATTCAGACAATTTGACTCTTTTGACCAATTCATTGCAAATAACCCGTTCAAATTTAATTAGCAAATTAAACATAAAAAATGTTACACTGTAGCATGTGTTAAGACTACCTTTCCCTAGACTTAATCAATCCAGTACCTTTGTGTAGGATTTTAGAAATATCAGCGCTATCATCTCGCTGAGGAACTAATAACTTTTACTTTAATCAATAAACACTAGTGTTACTCAACACTTTTCTTTATTCAGTCCTTCCAGAAAAACACAGTTTTTTTGTGATTGTTGCGGGCAAAATTCCTTGATTATGCGGCCCGTTTTCTTTAAAAATGCGATGGAATATGCGGGATATTTATGCAATTTTATGCGATGAAATTGCGGGAACTTGCAAAAATTGCGGGAACTTGCAAAAACTGCGGTTTAATGAAAAAGAGAAAAAAAGTGATTCCCCCAACACCCTTTTCTCACTAGGCTACTACCTTAATGTAAAGAGTCATTTCTTATTACTTCCTTTGATAAGCAAGCATACTACATCATAGAAAGTGCTGGGAATATTTAATTTCTCATCTTGTTTTATTTCAGACTGTAACGAGTGTAAATAAGGTGTGGCCCCTTTAAGAGCTGCGCTCTGCCTGTTGAACTGTCTGCAGTGTTATATTGTATATGCGCCTCGAACACCCCATGTCTGTGCGGGTAATTTCTGTTTGATGCTACTTCTTTCATCTTATTTTGTTTATTAAGTAACGATGTGACGGTAGAACGTGTTACAGACAGTTATACGAGTTCGATTTGGAAATAAAGAGCGAGTTGTGAGATGCCAATCGCCTCCGTGAGTCTGTCTGGCCTCTGCAATAACTTCAGCTGTGAGCTATCCCGTCGCGTAATTGCGTCACTTCATAACGTCCCCATGGAAACAGGGGGAAATGGCTGCTCTTGTGTGAAGCAAACGCAACATTTTTCAACTTTCTGCTAAGATATATGTGACTTTTTTGCAACGAAAATGCGAGGATTATGAAATCATGCACTTTAATATTGCACGGAAATCGGCAATTTATGCGGTCGAAAGTGCAGCGTATTTGAAAAAAATGCGCACCCTGCATGAATATGCGGACTTTTGGCTGATTATGCATTGAATTCAGCGATCGCATAATCGCGTTTTTCTGGAGGGACTGTTTATTAGAAGACTTCCAATGAACTCATGGTAAAAAAAAAAAGGTATGTAATGTATGTTCTTGCATGCAAATTTAGACCCATCCCTGACATGAAACATCAGGCCTCTCTGAGTCATTATCTCATCAGCTCATAAGTCATTAAGGCCCTTCAATCTAAAAAACGCAAGCATTCATGTAAACAAGGTGTTGTGTCATGTGACAATGACTGTACTGAGAGACTGATGAGAATAGTTTTGGGAGAGGCAGCAGGAGTTAATAACTGTGTTTTTAAGGGCAGAAAAGCAGGTCCGTCCTGTCTTTCCGTTTCAGTCTGTCCATATGTCTCTGATATTTTTTGTACATCTGTCCCGACTGGAGCTATTTAAATGACACACACAAACTCCGCCCTTGTTACAAATATAAATACAGTTTTAAATGGTAAATTTGCAAAATTATATTTAAAGCTTTTCTTATTATTTTTGTATGTGTGTGCAGGATGTTGCAGCCTCGAGTCTCCAGAGATGTGATTGAGGGAGGATCCGTGCATGTTTGGCTGGATCTGACTAGTGAGTTTTAATTATTTTTAGTCCAATGAATATTATTCAGCTTTTGAACTCACGTGACCTCACACTTCTGCCACATGAAGGTGTCCTTTATGCCTTTAATTACATGTCAGTTTAACTAATTTATACTGAATTTTGCTTGCATCTTTGTACATGAAGTTGGATTTAAAAGACCATCATTGGGAATGTTTTTATTTGGCATGTTTCTAGTTTGCCTTATTTTAAATTATATGATTAGCATAGTTTGAGTTGGGCAAGAAAATTAAGCAATTTGTTTACATTTCAGATCGACAGATTGCCCTAATGCTACAGAAAAAACTCCATGAGGCCTTCGAGGTGAATAAAAAAGTAAAAAAATATATATATTTAAGCTTTTTTCCCATCATTCACTAAACTATTTTCCTTGTTCTTTCAAAAGGCTTTTATTGAGACAAAGCTGGGGAGTTTATCTTACATGGTGGCCTTCCCTATAAAAGTGAGTACACAGCGATGATGTTCTTAATCTTTTTTTTTATATTTATTTATTTATTTTTATTAAAAGGAGTAAAGCAACATACAGTAGACCCATGAAAATTACACTTTCATTCCTTCTATTTTTTTACTATAACATCCCCCCTCACCCCCGAAACATCTCTACCCTGGGCAGCTTAAATACAACAGAATAACATAGCGTCTGGTTAAATATAACAATTATGTTATTACATCTCTTCAAGGTATGTACCCATGCATACCAAAAATAAGTTAAAAACTGGGTAATTCTTTCAGATTTTTAAAATATGACAAAATAGGTTCCCATTTCGAATAAAATCTGTCCAGAGAATCCCCTTAATGTAAATTTTATCTTTTCTAATTTTAAAAAGAACATCACATCTTCTAGCCAAACTGTTGTAGAAGGAGGGGTAGGGGATTTCCAACTTAACAAAATTCTTCTGCGGGCCAATAAAGAAGTATAAGCAATGATGTTCCTCTGGGTTGCAGTTAAGGTAAATGGTTATAGTGTCACTGGGAGTTCCAAAAATAGTTATTGAAGAACAAGGCCGCAGTGTCACCCCAAGGGCTTCACTGCTAGATTTAAAAACCAATGCCCAGTAATTATTTAGAGAGGTGCAAGACCAAAATGTATGTGTCAGACTGGCTGGGCAGAAAGAGCATCTATCACAGGCTGCATCTAACCCGGGATATATTCTCGCTAATCGTTCCTTGCTCAAGTGAAGCACTTTAGATTGTATGAGCCCTAACCTAACAGAGGATGATGATGAATGGACCTTTTTAAGCACCTCCCTCCAAAAAGCCTCTGACAACTTTATGCCCAGTTCATTTTCCCATCTGGATTTAATTTTATCCAGATTGTACCCTTTCAAAGACATGAGCTGGGAATATAATATTGAAATCAATCCTTTATTATTAAAATTGAAAGTAAGACTATATAAGGGTGAGGTTGGAGGAAAATCAGGGAAGGGTGAAACATTTTTCTTAAAATTAAGAATCTGAAGATTTCAACAAAAAAAAAAAAGGCTTTTCGGGAGGTCAAATAATCTGCAGAGGTTCTCGAAACTGTTAAATAAACCTTCAGTATATAAATCTTTGATGGATATTACCCCAGAAGTTACCCACTGTCTAAATGATGAGTCTAGTGTAGAGGGAGGGAATAAACGAAACTGATTAAAGATCTTAAGAGTAGAAAGTACTACAGGATTAGATGTGAATCGAGAAGCAGGGGAGAATACACTAAAGCAGGCAGAGAGGAAGAGGGACATGTTTGTGCTTCAATTAAACACCAATTTGTTTCTGGGCAATGAAGCCAAAATAATATGGATATAGAGGGGATATAGTTTGATTAATTGAGCGGAAAAAGGATTTGGCCCAAAAAAACGGTAGGGATTGAAACAAATAAAGGAACATGGGAAGAATTGTCATTTTCACTGAATGTATTCTTCCAGCTAAAGTAAGGGGAAGACTACGCCACCTTTCTAACTCTGCCTTTACTTTTTTGAACTGAGCTTTATATTTGGCTTCAAACAAAGAAGAAAAGGAGCGCATCATATGGATTCCAAGATATTTAAAGCCATTTGGAGAAAAACGAAAGGGTAATGATTCTTGTTGAATTTGTAATGCTAAATCATTAATGGGGAAACATTCACTTTTTTAGAAATTTAATTTGTATGCCGAAAAGGAACCAAACCGACCTAATAATGATATAATTAAATGACAACTAGATATGGGGTCACTTATGTAAAGCAAAAGGTATAAAGACACACAATTTTTGATATTTAATAATTTTATGAAACTTGTAATATCTTATATTTCTCTCCATCCTGTCTTTCTCTTTTTTCCTCTATATGTGCCCTTTTGATTACTATATCCTTTCTTTTATCTCTTTGGAATTTTCTTTATTCTTTTTCTTTCTTTCTTAAAATGCCCTTCTTATTTTTGTTTCATGTGGTGTTATAGTTTGAAAAACCTATATATGGCAGCGAGAACACCGATTTCACAACATTTGTGACTCCAGGAGCCGTTTTGAGGTGCACATACACACACCATTAATGTGCACACACACAAACACACTTGCAGCCCCTCATAAATATTAATACAGTGTCCGATAATACTACTGCAACATGATAGACCTCTTTACAATGTCAACTTTCTCTACTTTATTTTCTCTTTTCAGCATCACATTTTACCTGGCAGTGGGGTTGACCGCTCTTTCCTTTGTGTTAGAGAGAAAGGAGGGGCTGCTGGACAGGTGCTGGGTGGCAGGTGAGACAGCTCACATCCACCAGATGGCCATCATTTAACATCTTAGGGATGAATTCACTAAACAATTGTGACACTTGTTTTGAGTATTACAGCATAACCTGTGCAAAAACCTTATTTACTAACCACCCGCAATCCAGATGAATAAGCACAATGCCTCATGTATTTAAATTAAGAAGTAGTCTGTTGTTTCCTCCACTAGCACTTCGAACCAACCTCCAGAATGAGAATTTTTGGTGTGTTTTTGTTTGCTATGGGCACAATTAATTTTTATTGAATTCAGCCCTTACTCTCATTGGAGTTAATGAATGAGCAGTTTCAGAGATTTACCAATAGGGGGAGCTGATCACCCACAGCAAATAAAAGCATGAGCACCAAAGGCAGTTTTAAACAGTAGAGGTGGGCGATACTGCAAAATTTGGTATCGATCCGATACCAAGTAAATACAGGGCCAGTATCGCCGATATCGATACCGATACCAATACTTTTTAATTTTAAAAGCATGCACTTGAACTTACATGCACTTTCCTCTGCTAGAGCAATGTGTCATGATTTATGAGGTGAATCTATCATTAATATGCTAAATCTGAATACGTTTTCATGACCACTAAATATTTTGTGATTTGTGCTCTCAACTCGCCTGTAATTAGTCAGTGACTTTTACCAAACTACCCTAATTATAGTAAATGTACTATTGTACACTAGCCTACTGTTCAAAAGTTTGGGGGCTGTAAGATTTTTAATTCTCTTCTGCATTTATTTGATCAAAAATACAGTAAAAACTGTAATATTATTACAATTTAACATAGGCTATTCTGTAATTTATTCCTGTGATCAAAGCTGAATTTTCAGCATTATTACTCCAGTCTTCATGATCCTTCAAGATGAGAATTCATTTTAATATGCTGATTTGCTGCTCAAGAAACATTTCTTATTATTATCAATGAAAACTGTTTTATGTTTTTGTGGAAACCAAATCATTTAGCATAAAATGTATCATGATGCACAAAGTTGAAAGAACAGCATTTATATGAAATAGATTTTTTTTAACAGTGTAAAACCCTCGACTGTCACTTTGGATCAATTTAATGCATCGATCCTTGTTGAATAAAAATATTAATTTCATTATACAAATCTTACTTACGTCAACATGTTGAACTGTTATGTAAACTTTTAATTTGTTTATTGCGAAATAACTCCCGATTGTTTCTCTGTCATCTAAGCAAGGCTTCGTTTCCCAAACGCACTGTGACAGAAGCACCAGCTTTGAACGCTCTCTGTGATTGATTAGTTTCGTCTTGTATCCAGCTGACTAGGATAAATAGTTCTACCCTACACAATTATTCGCTAACATTCGCTTATTTTTCAACTTAGAAGCTTTTTTTACGCACTGAATTGCGTTCTAAATTAATAAAAATGACTGGTAAAAAAACACACATTTGGATCGATATTTTTATGTGAGGATCGATCCTTTTCGATACCACGTCAGTATCGAAAGTATCGATACTTCAGGATCGATCCGCCCACCCCTATTAAACACACATGGTGAGCATTTTATATAGTTTGTGTTTCATTGATGTATGTTGTGTATTTATGTTTCTCTGTGGTTATTTCTCTAAAGGTGTAAGTTCTCTGGAGACCATGCTGGCACACCTCTTCTCACAGCTATTTGTCATAAGTGTTCAGATAATCCTTCTGCTGATCTTCATCCTGCTGGTCTTCAAAGTGAGTGTGTATGTATGTGTGTTTGCCAGCTACGTGTTTATCTCATTAATATATGTATGTCTCAAAATTCAAGATCTATGTGTGTGTGCATACAGCATAAATTAGACATAGTGTTAAATCTGTGTGTGTGCTGTCTATTTCTGTTTAAAAGTGAAATGGTAATTATAGTTATTACTAACACATACATATTAACATTCCTGTCACAAATGCCACCCTCAGCCTTTGTCGTCCTTCTATACACTTGGGAGACATAACACCAGATAGACTGTTGGCTTGTAGTCCACTGTGAAGTCTTTACGTAAGACTAAACAAACTAAAACCTAATCCAAATTCAAAGAGAATCTTGATCTAAGAATCTTGAGTTTTGAAAAAGATTACAGAATAAGCTACCCCCCCCCCCCCCCCCCTCCATCAACTAAATAATTAAAAATATACACTAACGTTTAATAATTTGGGGTCAGTAAGAATTTTTTTACTGTTTTTGGAAGAAGTCTCTTCGAAAAGGCTGCATTTATTTGGTCAGAAATACAGTAAAAACAGTAATATTGTGAAATACTGCAATTTAAATGTAATTTATTCCTATGATGGCAGAGCTGAATTTTCAGCATCATTACTCCAGTCTTCAGTGTCACATGATCTTTCAGAGATCAGACTAATATGCTGATTTTTTGCTCAAAAACATTTCTTATTACGGTATTATCCTTATTATTATTATATTATGTTGAAAATGGTGTTGAAAACAGTTTTTCTTTCAGGATTCTTTAATGAATTGAAAGTTCAAAAGAACTGCATTTTGATATAGATTTGTTTGTACAAAATACTATAAAAGTGATACTGTCACTTTTGATCAAATTATTGCATCCTTACTTAATATTAATTTTTATAAAGTATTAATTACAACAAAAAATGCACCTTTAATTTCACCAAGCAGATTGCTCACTATCATCATGTTTTCAGGCCATTTCAAGTTTGATTTTGACATGACACAAAGCAGTGATATCTAAGTGAGTGAGTTGTTTACTAACCAATCTTACCGTGATGGAGGCATTACCTCCTCTGTCGTGAATTTTCTCCATTTATTCTCAATTACCCCCCACCAATTTTTACCCCTGTTCAAACTCAAGAGAGACACAGACTCCCGCTGTAACTTTACCTGCGGGTGTCGCTGTTGGACAGTGTTACTTTAAAAAGTGTAAAAACTACTTCTTGTTTTTTTGTAATGTAATGTCGTTTTTTGTAATATGGATTGATTTCTCATTCAGTTTTTTGAGGAGGCAGTCAGCAGCACTGCCTCCTTTGCCTCTTCGGAGGAAATGCCCCTGAGAGTGAACTTACTGACATGGCTAAATCCTTAAATGCATTAAAATTCTAGATCCTTCAACATGAGCAGTTAGAAGTCTCCAAAGCCTATAAGGTCAACACATCTGGATGTTCACAAACATATCAGGACTGAGCAGTGCTGTTGTCAGGGTGATTTGGGATCTGTGAATTGTCCTGTGCTCTGTAAATTTTAGAAACAGCTCTTGTACTGAGTCATATAAGTATATTTATTCATAAATAATTCCTTGCTTCGTATCTAGTGATGTGTGCTTGACTACCACAGCAACAAAGGGATTGATTTGGTAACAGACCCAGCTGTAGATTAGAGATTCTATTTCTGATGTGTAACTGTAGCAGCGAGGAAGTTGCACTGACTAGCACGTGCTGTGAAATCAGCCAATAAGAGCTAAGAGCTTCACAAAAGATACTCTTCACACTTGCTTAAGATTTCTGGGATTGTAACATGCCAGTATGTTCAGATCACTATCAATATGAACACTCTTTAAAAACAACCTATTGTTAAATATTACACATATGTATTGTTTTTGCAGTATAATGTTAAAATGGTATATTTGACTCCTTAGATCAGGGGTACGTTCCAAAGGGCACTGGAATTGAAATATCACTTCACAGGAAGTGGAGAAGGAAACTTACCTACCAGTCATTACATACAACTGGCTAAAATATATGTGTAAAATATTTTTCCCACATTATATATATGTGTGTGTGTGTGTGTGTGTATGTATATATATATATATATATATATATACACTGTGCACTGGAATACAGGAATACATCTCACCATTATTATCACCATATTTCTTATGTCTATCTATTGCAGATGCCTAATGAAGGATCTCTGGCTTTGGTGATCTCATTGATTGTGCTGCAGGGAGTGACGGGAATCTCATTCGGGCTGGTCATCTCCTCTGCTATCGATGACGAGCAGTCGGCCAATCAAGCGGCTCTTGGAATCTTCTACCCCAACCTCATCATTAGCGGTACAGTCTGATCTCACAGATGTTAAAACATTTATTTGATGGGATAAGGTTACCCTGTGACTTATTTTACTTAGGAATATTTATATTTAAATTACTTTTAAACCTCACACACCAGTACTGATGCAGCCCTCTATTTTAAGACTGTCTGTCATTTCTCCTTCCACCCGTGGTGCAGTCCAGGAAATATAATAAGGGCTATTATCTGGGTGTGTCCAGTGAATTCATCGATTTGATTCCACAGTGAATAAAATTGTGGATTGATAGTGGAGCGGAATCAACAGAGTGAATGATGATTGATGGATGAGATAAAAATGGAAAGGAAAAAAAGATGATTATTTTAAAGAAAAGGAAGGGAATTCTCTTTAGTGAGGTCTTTACCCCACTTGCCCTCTCTACCGTCTCTACCACTCTACCCTCACATTAACGCACATTAACCTTGCATTGAAGCTAATTTGTCATTTATGGTTTTCTGGTGTTACACAGACACACGGGTAAGGTAACATAAGATGCTACTGATTAAAGTTTTACATTAATTCATTTAGTCTTCAATTAGTTTTCTCTGTTGCTCTATCTACCTCCTGTAGGTGTTATCTGGCCGGTTGAGTGTATCCCGTATCCTCTGCGTTATTTGAGTCTAGTCCTGCCCCAGACCTACGCATCTGAAGCCCTGCGCTGCATCATGTACAGAGGTATGATTTAAAATATAGCACCAATAACATTTCTGTGGTACACACAAAGACCACTGAGATCCTCAATGCCAGTTTCGATACTACATCATTTAAAAAATAAAATATTATTGTAAATAAAAATGATGCCATGTAGACTTAAGTATTATATACTTTACATTATTTTAGTTTAAAAATATAAATTTTAGTATATAATATATTATAATATATAAATGTATTATAATATAAATATTTTTATTTTTAAATATTGTAATGTTTTATTGATACAATTTTTGAATATATAATTTATTAATTTATAATAAAATCTTATATAAATATATTTATAATTATTTTGTCAATAATTATATTTATTAATATACCTATTATTTGAAGAAAAAAAAATATATATATGTGTGTGTGTGTATATATATATATATATATATATATATATATATATATATATATATATATATATATAGATTCAGTATATTTTGACACTTTTTAAGTTGCCACTCGTGGCTGTTGTCTTGGTACCATAATACAAGTATTTTTGACATCCTTATAGGCGGCAGTATAAAGAATGTTTACTTTACATGTGAACATCTAGATGACAGATGGTGTGTAATGGTTGTAGTGATGTTGAGTTGCATACTTGGTACAGATGGAGTCTTCTCACCTACCACAATTAATGGAAACGGTGTGTCTCTAGTATCTTATCACAAACCTCAAAGTCACTCTCCTAACAGTACACCTCAAATGACTAACGTCTCTTCTGTGCTGTTTTCAGCCGACACACACACGCAACAATCTTCTATGAAGTCCCACTCACCTAACATTTTCCCTCTGATACAAACATCTTGAGTTACAGTAGACTCCAGGACACCTGATATTCTCAATTGTCAATTATTCACGGAGCAGGAGGAGCGTCTGCCTCCATTCCTAAATTAAAGACACAGCTTCCCTGCTGTTTACCTATCAGCATTGCTCACAGTTGGGAAACGCTTGGATAGACAAGGACGCCACACAGTTGAAGTTCAAGTTCAAACGTTTCGAAGTTGATTGTCTGTACAATGATCATGTAGATCAGAGATGAGACTGGTCATGTGACTGAAAATCTGCAGACTGTACACAAACACGGTTTTCCCCTTCATTAATCTACCTGAGCCCTTTTATGATAATGGTTTATGATTATGACATCACATCAACATCGCTTAGGAACAATGGTACTATTGTTAACGAAAACTGAAACTATAAAAAAAAGTATTCATAAAAAGCTCAAATTAAATAAATTATAAATATTGGATTAAAAATGTAACATACAAAACGTAAACAACTTAAAAACAATAAACATGACAAAAGCACGTAACAAAATTACTAAATATTTAAATAACTGAAAATATGAAAATGTTCAGCTAATTCAAAAAAATTATGAATATGAATGATAGTGAAATAACTGCTCTGTAAGCAGTCAATGGATAAAACTATGACATACATTAGAGTAGTTATTGTCATTTCAATTTTACTTCTGACTATTTGCAGAGCCAGACAATCTACATAAAGTTTAGTTCACTAAACTAACCTAAATGTTCCGCTCTCTTATACGTAGTGTTGGAAAATCTGATTCATTCTAGTGAATTGTTTTGTTCTGATGGTTCATGTAAATCAACATATTCACAAAATGAGGCTTCCAGATTATAGAATAACATTATTTCCAATGATTTTACATTGATTTGTTATCTGTTATCAGATCTGGTTTCTAATCCTGTTGCTGAGTTCTGATTCTCCAATTTTCAATTCAGGTTGGGGTCTGTCCCATATGATGGTTTGGCGAGGCTTTGTGGTCACTCTGGGCTGGAACACATTCTTCATTATGCTAGCAACGGTCATTCTCAAGCTGAGAACATGAGAGGCTCTGCCTGAGGAAAGGTGCTTCAGATTGGGTATAGTGGTGTCCAGCAAGGCCAAAAAAATGACTGACACGTGGAAATGCCAATCTGAGCCTCTCTCTCCTTTAATATGCCATTCACCTAAAAGGATCCAAGGACCATCAGCATGAAACTCAGGGCATTTCTCAACCAGCTAAGAGACCTATTTAACAAGCAATTCCAACTTCTGTCAAGTTTACTGACTGTGACGCATAAAGCTCATGGTGAATTTCACATGGGCTTCAGTTATTTTAAACATCCATCAAATAAGAAAGAAAATTGTTGAAGCCTACTGTTGGAACTTTCCATACGCTCTTCGTTTTTCCCCTGGATTATGTAATGCATTCTGAATTCACTGACTGTATGCCTGAGTATCTTAGTGTGCGTCTAAATCAGCTCCTTAGTTCAGTAGTTAGGGCACTGATCAGGAAGTCAGCCATTTTAAAGCTCAGTGAAAACTAGGGAGCATTAATGCTCACTATGTTCCCTTACCGGAAATTAATTAATTAATTAACATAGTCTAGCTAACATTTATAATAAATTATGGCTGAAATGTTGCTAGGATATGTAAAAATCAAAGTATTTATCATAATATACTTTTAAATAACAAATAATGTCAATGATATCTGTGCTGCTGTTGTTCATAAATACCAGTAGTGACGTTGCATATTGAGGGCGATGCCATGTTGCTGCAAAAAGAGCCGTCAGTGTACAAATGTGTTGTGAGTCAGAGTCCTTCCTTACCAGTGGCCGATAAACTGATTCATGACCTAGGGAGCTGATTGAGACGCATCCTTAGTGTATAGTCCATGTGCTTTTTCTGTGCCAGTTAATCTTAGATTGGGTATAACCAGATATCTAAATTGCTTTGGTAAAGCCTACAGTGTTGCCCTCCCTTGTGCCCCCTCATCCTAAACGGAAAACACAATGCTTAGGGAGGATTCTTCTCAAGTCTCAAGTCTAGTTTATTTATAAAGCCCTTTACACTACAAAGTAGTCCAATGTAAACAGTAAACAGATTGTACAGTAAAAAATATTATTCTACAAATATTAATAAAACAGAACAAGAAGACAAAGGTTAATAATAACACAAAGAAAAACAAAAGATAACCAAAAACAACAGAAGAAAAAAATTCTCTGGGCACGGTTTACCCATTGCATCGTAGTGTTTTTAATTTTTCAAATTGCTACTTTTTTTTTAATGATAAATGTTTTTAGATTAGCAGCTTGGGTGTTAATTTATCAAGTGCCATAAAGAAAATGAAGGAAGAATGACGATGTTTACATATTGAGCACATAGCAGGCCAAAGTTAAACCTGCAAGTTGAACTGAAAAGACAAGTTTAGTCCCTTATTTTAGTATATGTTATATTTGAAAGACAGCACAGGCTGCATTACAATGTAAGCCATATTATGCTAAGTTACTTGGAATGGTGAGAATAGTTTGATGGATATTTTAGTGTGCAATATTTGACACGGAGAATGCATGTTTTAAATGGATTATTGGTTGTGGGTAAAAAGGTTGTGTGTGTGTGTGTGTGTGTGTGCTATTCTAAGACAACAACTAATTTATTATATGTATTTAAATGTTTTCCTCTTTATCTTTGAATCTTGAAGTTCATTAGGATATTTGATTTCTACCTTTACCTTCATTAACCAGCTCCAGGTTCTGGCTTGGTTTATATTTAAGCCTCTACACCACAGCCAAATTAAACAAATCTGCTTAACTGAAATGAAATACTTTGCAAGCTAGGAGAAATTGTTAGTGTTTGTTTAAAACAACATTTGAATTTGGTTCCACGTCATATCAGATCACTGTATTTTGAACATTTAAAAACCAAGTTGAATTTTTTTTTTTACATAAATGGAAAATTAAACAGGAAATTGCTACTGTTTAAAAAATTTGCAAATATTTAAAAATTATGGAACATAGTTTTCCTTTATTGTAGTAATAATGAGGCCCACAATAAAGGCTGGAGTTTCATTGTATGTTTAGATAGAACATAGGCTGACAGTTGATTTTACTAGAGTTTTTGTTGATTTTTGGATTTTCTGTGTCTGGCTCTGGTTGAGGCTTAGGGACAAATGTTTGGCAAAGGTTTGTTAAGTTCTGTGCCATTTTGAAAGGTCATCGTGTCACCTCCATACACACACAAGACCATTATTTGCTACCTCTTGAATTGTTGCATAAAAAGCCCTTATATATGTGTGCACATTGACATGCTCTTGGTGTAAAATGATCTTTGTGGAATTATGACTTCTTTTTCAACAATAAACCGTTTTAATAAGATCTTCATTTTTGTATAATGACTGTTATTTGTATAATATTTAAAAAATGTTTCCACCACTCACTCTTTCAGCTCATACATTTATTGCCTCTTTTCTCTTTCATTAACAGTCCATTATCACATTTCAAAATTGACATTTAAAATCGCCACTGGCTTCAAAAGCTTCTCGAGATCGCAAATAAGTTTAAAGGGGTATTCCCAAAATATTACAGATATTTTTCTCACAAATTTCCATTGTTAATGTATCACTGTAAGCACATTTCCTGTTTTGATGAACTATGGAACCAGTCAAATTATTCATCTATGGGATCATGGGACGTCCTGATTTTGCAACACATTTTATTGGTCCTGGAACAACATTCCTGTCCATATTCCATAAATTAGTCCTAAAATCAGAGAGAAATTAACACTGAAGCAGAAGCAACTAACCCTGATTGTAAGCCTAAACTTGATATAAACTGTAAACCTGTTACTCAAATCTGATTGGTTGATTGGAATTTTGTTCTAGGATTAACAAAGATATTGATCCAGAAACGTGTTGCACGTGGTGAAATCAGGTTCTGCGGGATGAGCGCCACAGAATCTATTCACAATATAAGATCAAAATAACTATTCCTTTAACTCCGAGCACAGCTGTCTGAGATGGAGGTCAAAGCTCAGCTATACAGAATGCTGGCACACCAATTAACAAATAAGCCTATTGTATCTGAGACTTCTTAATCTTATCTGATATCTGATTGTGAATATGGCTGGCGAGGAAAGTGAGGTCTGTCAGATGCATTACATCAGGTAATCATCCATGCTGCTGACATGATGCTGAACTTCCAGCTTTTATACAACAGGTTTGGAGGATTGTGCAACAATCTTTAAAAACTTTCCTCTGTATTCCTCAGTTCTAGGAATGACTGGGAAAAATGCCCATTCTCCCATATCAAACGTCATTCATTACAGGAAGTCAAATACCACACCCAAGTTACATGATCAGGATTCAAAGTTGCTCATGAAATGCAGTCGATCTGTTACCGGAAGTCAGCTAATAAGAATAGATTGATTATTCTGGATTTTATTTCTGTTTTTTTTCTATTTTCTTAAATCTGTTTGAGAAGAGTTTGCAAAACTGCAATAATTTTTGGGCAAAATATTCAATATTCTGGTTTAATAAATTTCCCTCACAACAACATTGCTTTACCATTATATGAGAATCGACACAACTTTTCATAGAACCACACTGGTCAAATAACTATACCAAGAAAGTAAACTGCATAAAAAACAGTTGTAAACTAGTGTTTGGTGTCTAGTGTCTAAGTAACTAGATGACATCACCAGCAACTCACCCAGTGAAATCAAAGTCTGAATAGATTCAATGGCTGTATCTCACTGCTGTGTTAGGGCAGGTTTGGATTTAGGAGGGTAAAAAAAAAAAACTAAAGGAAGAAATTACTTCTGAGAGAGAATCTACAGCAGCTCATCATTTTTTTTAAATAAAATCTATTTAAGAAAGAACTATGTGCAGGTACTTTTAAGTATTTTTAGCTGCCATTTTGAAAGAAGCTCCATGCAGGTGATCTTTAATAAAGTATTTGCGTTGTGTGCATTATGATTTTTTAGGTTTGTTTGTATTCTAAGCATTCTGTACATATATTTTCATAATCATTACAGTCACCATGACAGCTATATAGGACAACAATTTGAACACCAGCCCCCGAACAGTGGGCAATTTGGATATCTAAAATGTTGTTAAGTCTGAGTGTTGTGATTCGATCACATGCTGCTGTCACACTGCTCTACGTTTCTCACCTTATTCATTCTCTTCCCAGCACAGCTCTTATGTTTTGAATCTTATCAGGGCAGCACTAAAAAAGCAAATTACCTTTCGGATAAAAGTCTTTGGAGACATTTGCAATGTAGTCACCATCATATGAGGAAACAGGGACGTTCTTTCCTGCATTTACAAACACTGAATAGGACAGTAAAACAGCACAAAGCTTGTGCCAAAATGGTGCTGAAGAACACAAATCATTTAAAGGCTTAGGGGTCATTCAAAAAGAAAGCAAGATTTAAAAATATCACAGAATAGTCTGAATTGTGAGATGTAAGATATAAACTCAGAATTGCGATTAAAAAGTTGATAAAGAGGTATTTTTTCATTATGTGGTGGAAGTAAACCTTCAAAATCATTAGTGTGTGTGAGAAAAATGAAAGAGAGCGTGCATGTCACATAGGTGAGAATTGCAGAAATAACTATGATGTGTCAGTCTAGTTGCCATGACAACATAAACACAGATATCAGATTTAACCAGATATTAATCTACACCGCAGCTGAATTGATATGTGATGCATGTATACGTATCTGTGTAAACTGACAAACCACTAACCACGTTGCAGCAAAAGTTTCTGCATATGTATGTGTAATGTCTGCTTGTTATTTTGTTGA
Source organism: Siphateles boraxobius (assembly GCF_051911475.1). Taxonomy (NCBI): domain Eukaryota; kingdom Metazoa; phylum Chordata; class Actinopteri; order Cypriniformes; family Leuciscidae; genus Siphateles; species Siphateles boraxobius. Next base: position 29,591,348 of record NW_027508833.1, on the reverse strand, counting down.
TCCCTCTGGCTTACATTGTTTTTGGACCATGGAAAAAAATATAAGCATTTCATCACATGACTTGTGCTAACATTTCACTGTTTTCACAATATTGCTATGAGCTATGAGCATGCTTGGGCTAGACTGGAGGTACGGATACTACCAGATCATGTCAGAACAAATCGACCTCTACTGGAAACTCTTTCCTAAACTGAGACATGGCACTGTTAAATCACCTCACCAACATGTTATCTAGACCGGGACTAGTCATAATGTGTCTGCTTTTAAAGTGCAAGGAAAGTCCCATATCAGAAAAGAGTAGGTGCCAGAGAGATTGTTTGATTGCTTTGAGGAGTATGTTAAGCAGTTAATGTGACATATATCTCATTGACAGCAGAATGCACAATTACTCACATATGTTGTATTCCTTACTCTTGTAAATAAAATAAACTTGACTTGGCCTGACATTAATCTTAACCAGGATGGCTAATGATGAGGCATCCTCATGCATTCATAACCCTTAAAAGAACAATCCCATGACATTCTTGTACAGTATTACTACTCATAAAATTTCCTAAACTTGTTTTCGTTAAAGGCGTTATAGAGAACTTCTTGATTGCTGAGTCATGTTTCATTTGCCTTTCCAATACTACATTCCTAAAAAAAGGCATGTATCGAAAAACAGGAAACATGTCTTTGATGACAAGTTAATCAAGGGCGAACAACACTCAATTCAGATTTCAAAGAACTAAAACGCTACAAATAAATAAAATAATACATTATTGAATAAATAAATAAACAAACAAACAAAAAGACAAACATGCCAATAATAATATTGATAATAATAATAATATAATGTTAAATGCTGCATTTAGTAATATATAGGTTACAATAAAATAAAGCAAATAAAAATAATACACTCATCAGTACTCATTCATGACCAACAAACAGAACAAATTCCTCTGGAAATCGATTATACCCATTGGAATTGAAACGTTATGTATGTATTTCTATTTACACAGAAATGTATAGGCGTTCTATGAATAATACAAGATTAGAGCCTTCGTTGATTTGTTGTAAGCTACAGATACAAAACAGTGATTGTTTTCTTTGGGCGTGGGTGCAGCTCAAATATGAGATTTGCTGCAAAGATACAGTAGCTACTTATGCGACCTAATCTAATCACAACATTTGCATTTGATATTCTGTCTGGATCAGTGCTGAGAACTACATTGCCCACAATCCTCTGCACCCGATCAGTGACGCGGCAAGGTTTTTTTCTCCGCTCATCTACACTCGAGCCACTACAACACAAAACACCACCGTCTGTTTACAGTCTCTCTAGCAGCGGGCGGACAACACCATTTTACATGCATTACTTTTTTATTTAAATCCTCTGTTGTTCTTCCGAGCCCGAGTCTGTCTGGGATCACAGCACATACAACGGCAGAAAAGATATTTTTGTTTGAATTTTGAGGATAAGTCTCTACACCTGCCTTTGTTAGCAAGTTAGCCTCGCATGTCCTTATAGAAGCTCCTCATCCATTATTCTGTGTTTTATTTATTTTTTATTTTATGTATTAATTTATTCAGTCAGACAGACAGCAGTTGTAACGTTAGCTAAACCTGTGCTAACGGAGCAGCTCTTTGTTCGTGCCTCGGAAAAAAAAACACACCAGCACCGCCGTGAGTAGGCTACCTCATATTCACCAGAAAAATAAACAACAAAGCTGATGTTTTATAGAATAGCATTTATTTCTTCTCTTATTCTGCCTTGTTCCCTGCAATGTTGTTTGTTTTGTTATATTTTGTTTGTAAATCTTCTGGTATTAATGTTGACTTATGGTAAACGATAGGTTGTTTTTATTTCATCATTCAGTATATAAATGCTCAGATTATTTTTGTCTGTTTATTGTGTTGTTTCAGTCTACCAAATATACTGACATAGATATGTTTTGATTTTCTAAAAGCTCAGAATAAATATCTGTAATTGAAGTTCATTTAGCAGACCAAAGAGGTGTCATTTTAGTTAATTGTAAATGTGATAATTCTCTAGGTTTTCTGTCAGATATATACAAATGATGTGATTTTTGTGTGTGTCTTGTGTTTTAGCCACTGACTTCACAATTGTTCATGCTGAGGTACTCGACATGTCCAAGAATAACCTAGAATTGTAGCAATCTATGTCAAGTCCAGTGAATTACATGAATCCCTCATTTTCATTTTGATGTGTTTGCGTAGACAATGGAGATTTATACTAATCGAGAAAGCAGTGCACTCCATATACTTTATGGGCAAAATTTGCATTGGCTTTTGTAGGCTCATTACAGACGTGTCATTGTTCTTAGCTGATGTATTTAAACACTCAGAGTCATTTGCATTGGCAGACCGAGCATCTGGTCCTACCCAATGTGGCCTTTGTCCCGTTCCCGTGCTGACGTCAGGATGTCAATCACACCCCCCCCTCTTTTGGTACCAGCCGGTGCGGTGCTACATCTGAATTATTTATTAAAACAATCAATGGATTAACATGTGTTAATACAACATTTACCGCCACTCCATTGTTTCTGCTATCACATTCATGCCTGGTGTTGAAATGAGAAACTTAGAGTTGTAAAATAAAGTGTGCTGAAGTTTGGAAAACTACTTTTGTCAGCTGAATAGAGAGACTGTACAAAATTTGAATGCTTAATTTTAAGCCTGCCCTTATGGTAATGCATTTACATAGATTATAATGATTTTATGGCAAAGCTAAAGTAATCCTTAATGATGCATAATTGTGCATTATGTTAAAAAAAATACATTTATCTGACATTTATCTGAATTTGTATCTTTGAAATTAACTTAGTATTATATTTGTTTAAATCTAAATTAGTTTGAAATCAAATCAAACAATAATTGTTGGCAACCCCAATCTGAAGTGATCTTTTTGGATCTGTTTTCTTTTTTGTGTGGTCTGAACACCTTCTGAGTGAATTCAGGTTTGTGCTTTGTTTGATAAACTTTACCTTGGGCATCTTAGTTGGAGAACTTTGATGCAGAGCATGTTCTTGCAGTTATATAAACTGAACTTCCTCAATGATGGCAATACAGTGGTGTCATTTTCTACCCTATCAGATGTAAAGTTCCTTGTTTGTATATCAAAGTTACTGGTAAGAGAGAATTACCAGGGACTAATTTCCAGCCGTTTGACTGCTTTCCTTTAAACAAGAACAAAGGTTACCATTCGACACTTTGGGATTTGTATTTTTTGCTGTACTGGTGATTTGAGTATGCTGTTTGTCTTTGTGTACACGTCGTCACCTTATGTAAGTTAACGTGTATTACATGTATTCCCACAAGCATGGTAGCCGCACTGACTCTGCTGTATGTAAAATGATCTCAGTCTGTATCACTTCCAGTGTCTTGTGAGACTTCTGGTCTAGGATTAATTTTTAGCTGCTTCTACTTAACCAGTGCAGTCAGTGGCATTAATTGTGAAAAACTCTTCCTGGATCAGCAGCACTCTGTTTGCAGCAGATCATATATCTGTGAAACTGTCTGATGTCTCTAAGCTTGAATTGATTCCTGAGCCAAGCCAAGTCATCATTCTCTATTAAAGATTGCAACCTGCAGTTTAACTTTTTATGTTATTTTGCTTTGATCTTTTCTCAAATTTGACTTGCTGTCATTATGATTAATTTTCTGTTTACTAAGCCTACATGTTTGGGAATAGATCTTGCGAGACGATTTTAGGGAGGCATCAGAATGCAGAGTTGAAGTAAATTCCTCTTAAAGGGATAGTTCACCCAAATATGAAAATTCTGTCATCATTTACTCACCCTCATGTTGTTCCAAACCTGTATGAGTTTCTTCTGACACAAAATAATATATTTTAAAGGATGTTGGTAACCAGACAGTTGACGGTATAGCCATTGACTTCCATTTTTTTCTTCTTCCTATAGTTAGTGGCTACTGTCAACTGTCTTGATTACCAACATTCTTTAAAAATATTTTCTTTTGTGTTCAACAGAAGAAAGAAACTCATACAGGTTTGGAACAACATGAGAGAGTTGATTTTTGGGTGAACTATCCCTTTAAAATGTCAGTAGTCAGCAAATCTATAACTTCCACTTGCTTGTAACCGTTTTTTTTATTCAGTAATGAGAAACTCATCCAGTGTTGTGTGGGTTTCACAAATCTTTGAAGGTGTTAAAACCCATGTGAAATTGTGCGAGATGTCACCCACGTTTTGACTGATCACTAATTTATACGTTCCATTGATATACATTTGTTTGAAGAATGAGCTCTGTGCTTTTTTGGAAGCTGTGCCAAACCTCCATAAGTTTATATAAGTTTGGCTCAGTAAAATAAAAAAAATAAAAAAAATTCAACCAGGATTTATTAAATGGATCAAAAGTGACAGTAAAGACACTTACAGTGCAACAAAATAATTGTATTTAATCCACATTCAGCCATTATAGTCCTTAGTCAGGACTGTCTTTTGGCCACTTTGAGTCATATTGTGGAAACTAGGTCAGACAGTGGGCACCTCAGAGGAAAAGGAAGCAGGAAGAACTCTCTCTCTCTTTCTCACATGCTTGGCTGTGCTGACTTCAACCCTTTGAGTTTGTTTGTTGCAGCACCTGAAAACTGATGAAATTTATGCATATTGTATTTTAAATGGCTAGGTTAGAGTTCTCTTTACATTTTCAGTAAACTAAACTCTTTCTGGTGTTATGTTTAATTCCTTTTTCTGCAAAGGTGTCAGTAAAGACTTTTCAATTGTTACTAAAAGGAATCTAAATGCTGTTCCTTTTCCATATGGCAGCACAACTGTTTTCAACCTAGATAAAAAAAAGAAATGTTTCTTGAGCACCAAATAAGCTATTATTAGAATGATTATTGAAGGATCGTGTGACAATGTAGACTAGAATAATTCCTGCTGAAAATTCAGCCTTGCCATCACAAAGTTATTTTAAATTGTATTTATATATCACAATGTTACAGGTTTTGCTTTATTTTTGACCAAATAAATGCAGCATTGGTGACCATAAGATACTTTTTTTTTTAACACATTAAAAAAATCTTAACAACCTCAGCTTTTCAATAGTGGTTAAGGGGACAGGGATTCAGAGGGGTAACTTGTTTGTCTTCACACCTGTTCAGACTGTTTATGTATCTTGATAGGTAGTATGATCTCTTCTCTTGAGTATCTGTTGAACACCGTTTAAATTCCCGTACCTGACGTACCAAACAAAACCTGATTCTGATATGTCCTGCTGACTCTTCCTTTTTTGACTCTTCTTTTTTTGTTGTTGCTCTGAGCAGCTAAATTCTGAGCGGTGTGTGAAAGATGAGACTGGTCATGTGGCCTGAAGGACACACCAACCCCCATCACAGGCCTCTGTTCCCCTCAAACTTCCTTTGGGGAGAGCCAGGGCTGATCACTGGGGGCTGTAAATGACTTATTGTCATGGAGACCGAGAGGTCAGCCTCTACCAGTCAAAGCTGAAACGATGAGCTTTGGCATGCATCTGGTGCTTGCGTCACTGACAGAATCCTTTCGAACTGCCCTAAAGTATATCTAAAAACCAGCTGACTGGCATTTAAATTAGTTTTAGCATGTGGACTGCTCTGAAGAATGACTTGTTTCCTGTTTACACAGCCATATCTAAAGAGCATCCCCCACTTTACTGGATCATTTGACAGTTTCTGGGAATAGTTGATTGTACTCTCCGTAAGTGGTTCTTTAGATGTGTATTTGTAAGGTTAGCATTTGTTTCAGACGTACTCACTCACATCACATCAATAGACTCAATACCGTGTGTTTCTCTGTGGTTTGATGTACATATGTGTTTGTGTCTGCATGGTTAGTTCATTGTCACAGTCCAGTCTGGTTGTTTCTCTCTGGTTTCAGTGCTCATGTCATTGAATAATTAAAAAGCTCTTGAAATTGAAGCTCAGCCACTCCCATCATCTCTCCCGTCCTCCCTCCATCTGTCTGTTCTGTACTCGTTTAAGAAAGCAAGCCGTTTCACCGTGTCACATTCAGCTTGAGTGTTGTTCGTAACCGTTTCTTGTTCCTGATGATTATCTTTAGTTTTATATTGTTTCCTCTCCCTATCTCTTTCTATGACTGTTTTTTTTTGTAACAGTGATTTCATATTACAAGTTTGAAGTGTGCAAAGTTTCTCTTCAGATTTCAGTGAAAGTTACTACTCTTATGTTATAGACTCTACTTTTTAGGCGGTTAGATTGCCAGTTGCCACAGAAAAACAATTATTCACTTTAAAAGTTTGATTTCTGTATGGCTAAATCAATAATTCACTGTTTTAAAATGAACAATTTCATTGTTAATTTTTCATTGAAATCTGATATTGCGCAGTTAAACATACTCAGTTAAATGACATTGACATTGTCAACTAACTAGAAAACTTTAGTGAGTGAAATGAGCACCTTCTTAGTAACTAGGCCTATGCATTCATTAATAAGGATGTGCAAAACTACATATTTGTTAGTTGTTCACACAATGTCTTTGCTTTCCATTGTGCTGCTTTTCCTTTGTTTTTCAATGTCACCATGTGGACGTGTTTGGCCGTGGCACTCCGGTCTTGCATCTTGCACATGACACGTCGTTCTAAAAACCTAAAAATCACATCTCTAGAGTGACCTTGCATTTTTTCATTCCACTACATTGCGTCTTGTGTTTTTAAATGCAAAAACACGTTCTGTGTGAACGGCCCTTTCTATGTTGAAAAAATGCAAGACGTGAGCAGTAGAATAGGCAAAAATGCAAGGAGGTAAGGTGCATTTTTTTATTTTTTTTTATTTAAATTGTAAACGTATTACCTTGAGCACCACGTTTTTACAAAGCCATGTTGTGTGAGACAACACAAAAGAGATGCAAGTGCAGTGGACAAAGACCTCCATCTAGTGCATATTTACAAAAGAAAAATAATGGATAAGTGCAATCATAAAAGTGAAAGTCATACAGGTTTGGAACCACACAAGTGTGAGAAAATTAGTTTTTGTTTTTTTTGAGTTAACTATCCCTTTAAAGAAACAATTAGGCTTGTTTTGAGTCCAACTGACCCAAATTTGATGTCTTTGAGGCATTTACATAAGAAGAATGTTCTTGTGTTCAAAAGCTAGCCTAGATCACCCCCCAAAAATAAATAAAAAATAAGAGTAACCAGCCAATGTTGTACAGTCAACTACTTAACCAATGTCACCCATCCTCTAATTCATAAATGTTTATGAAATCTCTGAAACTGAAGGTCAGAAGGGAGTCAATAGAGAGTCATTATGTTGCATCTTTTAATAATAATTTGTATTGTTTCTCAATTGCCTTTCACAATTGCATTGCATTTCACTTTTTGGAGTAATTATTTTGAGTCACTCTGCATATGAATTTGTTACACGTTTCAGATGTCAAATATATAAATGATGTCTGTTGATAAGTTACCTTTGGTCAGCACGTGAGATGCCTGAGAGCCATCTGAACTACTCTTTTGGAACAATTTAGTACCAAAGGACACTCGGTTTTGCCTCACTTCCAAAGCCTGCATGTTCACGTGTTCCTGTGTGCGCACGAGAGGGTGGGGCAATGCAGAGGTCTCTTCCTTTGTGGTGTAATCGGTACCAGATGGAGAGGTATGTGTGTGTTAATGCACACCCCTCCTTTTCCTCACCCCACATATTAAATGGAAACGCACATTCAAAAAAATCTTCTGTGGTCTATTCTCAGTGACAGACCAAATTGTGTCACCTGACCCACTCTCAATCTTACACTCTCAATTTGTTTGTTGGTAAGCTTGAAGCTGAGTGCTTGTTTTCTTCTGATCCTCTATTAAGCAAACACAGACTGAGCTGAGACTTTATAAACTGGGTTTAAGACAGCTTCCATGCACTCTTTGTTCCTTAAAGAAAGCTTTAAGCCAATTAGGCTGCTAGCTCAGTGCTGGGTGAATGGCCGTGGTGAGGTAGTGTGTGTGTGTGTGTGTGTGTGTGTGTATGATCCAAACGGTACTCTGGAGATTAACCAGCCTTGTGGAGCGTGTGTTAGAATATGGTTAGGTAAATTCACCTCTAAGAAACACTTTTTAAACACTGACAGTTGATTAGCTAGTTCACTAGTTCACCACTTTCTTAGAGGTTTCAGGGTTTGATTGACCACAGACATTTTTCCCATGAAGATAACAAAGTTCAGTCTGCTGTTCTCATCTTTCATTTCTCCCACTTCCTCAACATCCTCTTTATCGTGTCAAAACAAGATACTTGTTCAGAAGTAGCACAGTGGTTTGATATTTTGTTTTCAGTCAAAATTCTTTAATTAGCAGAGAACCCAACATGATTCCTTGTTCAGCGGTGCATAACCTACAAAAGCAGCACATAAAAAAAAGTCGCCCACTTGCATTTCCAAATTGTGTATAGGGTCAGCAGTCCCTTGCCCTAGAAAAAACTGTTTTACAGCAGCATGTAGGAAACGTTTGATGTTTCTCTTGCTACTTCAAAGGCCTGTTGTTCCTAGGTGAAGTTTTTCTCAAGCTTTGATTTTTGTTTTTCACCAAGTCTCAGGTGACTTAAGGCCACTCTTTGCCGACGCATGCGTGTCTGTGTGGTATTTAAAGGGACAGTTTCAACCTAAAACTAAAATTCTGTCATTTACTCATCCTCACCTCCCCTCGTTCCAAACCTTTATGACTTTTCTTCTGTGGAACTTTTAAAAATATGTATTTTGACAAATGTCTCACTGTTATTTTGTCAATGGTAACCAAAACTGTTTGGTTAACAACAGTTTTCAAAATTTTGTTTTTTGTCTTTTGCAGAAGAAAGCAAGCAATACAGGATTGGAATGACATGAGGGTGAGTAAATTATGACAGAAATGAATTTAGTGGGTTATGGTGTTTCTTGTGCATGCATGCAGGCTCCTGGATATCTGATTCATCTCACAATATCTCTTTTTCACCATCTGCGCTTTCATCTTTAGCTCAGATTCATCATTGTGTTGATGCTGTACATCTGTCTTGGTCAACAGTGTTGTATTGATTCAAATAGTTGTCAGTGTAGAGTGGTGGAAAGTTCTGGTGTTCCTGCCCAGGTGGAGGTCACCTGCTTCCCTTCTGCAGTTTTACTGTGCATCCAGTTTCTCATTAATGGTGGAATTTTTTTATAATGTGTTTATTAGGATCCTTTAGTCAGTCTGTGCTGTTACTTGTAAAGTGATTCATGGATTTTGTAACTTGTTCAGTGTTGATGTGTTTTACAGAGACATTTGCACTCTTCCGAAGCCTACATACCTGCTGTTCCAGAAGTTATGTTGCCTCTTTAGCAACCTTTTTTTAGCCAAAATTGTAAGGAATCATAACATCTATCCATTGCAGAAAAGAGAATCCCAGAATGCGCTGCAACAAGCTCAGTGTAAACATTAGTACCTGTGTCTTATTGCGGATGCGGCATCCTCCATTTTTACATACTGTACATTATAATTTTGTGATGCCTAAATTCTCCTGTAGCATTTAAAAATGATTTGAGTTTTTTTTTTTATTTGTATTTACACAAAACAATAGTTTCATTTTATTTATAATTAAATTTTTCAGAGCAGTTAGAGAGAGATTTGTTAAATATCGAAGTCCAAAGACTTACATTTTTTTATAAATCCTTTCCTGAGCTTTAAAAAAAAGCTTGAAATGTCACACAGACTGGAAGTTTCCTTTGACACGGTTGTATGCAAATTCAGACAGCTTTAATTTGTCTGTGGTCGGCCATGCGTACGGGTGTTCAGCAGCGGGTGTGTATCACTCGTCTGCTGTGAAGCAGCTGCACACCCAACATGCTCCACTTCAAACTCCCATCAGCCACATGTGGCGCTTGTGTATCCCACAGACCAGATGCCCATGCTGGATGCAGATGTGTACCTCCCCTCTGGTTCCTAACTTCTCATTTCAACTTCCTTCTCTACTCTTGGATCTATTTTAGACCACAGATGTTTGAGTTTTTGGTGTTTTCTGTATGTTGGAAATTCCATTTCTCTCTCTTTTGAATGTGTATAAGTGACGTATTGATATCTAAGCTTTTGATACAGACTGAGCCTGGTTTTATTTGCTCTTTTTAATGCAGTAAAAGCAGCTGTGGACTCTAATGAGCTTCTTCAATTTTGTGTATTGTGTGTTTGTATGTGTCTGAATGCATTCAGGTTTTTTCTTAAGGTATTGTCATAAGTTGTATTGGAGTTGTCTGATGACATAAGTGGTTTCTGGCTGTGTACCTGAACCCACACACACGCACATCTCTAAAGTCTGTTTTGCAGACAATAGCATATCGCTGTTCCAAAATGTGTGTAAAATTCGTAGAGGAATGGACACAGCTCATCACGTGTGTACAGTTCAAACTGTTTGGTATTATGTTCTGGGATCAGGGAGGATATATCATATTCCGCAAGGTCTGAAGCCATGTTCTGTGTAAAAGATAAAGGAAGGGTTTTGTTCATCGATCTACCCTGGGTTTTATATTCAGACAGTCACAATGAAGTCAAAATAATTCGGTAATTCTTATTTTTAATGGAATATTTCAGTGTTTATTATTGATTTATCCAATCACATCATCATTATTTTTTATCCTCCAGCAACCTGTCACTTACCTGAGATTGCAGCAGTTAGCAAACGACAATGATCCAATCAATACCTGATGGAAAACGTCAAGTCCCACTCTACATTTTTTTTTTCTCATTCAAGAAGCCGTTTCACTCTGTGTCACAATAGGGAGGAAAAGACAGTTGCAATTTCCAGTTCATGCTGTCTTTAAAGTAAAATGTTTACCAAAGCTATTTTGTGGCTAGCGTTCATGCTGTAGGACAATTTGAGTCATAGGCCCGGTCCCAAATGGCACCCTAAACATTTGCGGTCTTCCGCTTTGACTGTCGGGAAGAAGTCTGCTGCGGACCTCCCTTCAGTGCGGGCTCGGCAAAAGTGCGCATCGAGCCTGTTTACAATGTCTACCATTGTAACAGATGTTTGCATCAACCAATGTCTTTATACAGTGTGTGTGTATATACATATGTATGTGTTTGTATATAGAGGTGCTTATAAATTAGGACTGCACGATATATAATTTTAGCATTGATATCGTACTTGAAATGCACTTGATTCACAGATTAATAACAAAGTTTAACCATCGTAGAGTGAAAGTTTATTATTTAAAAGTGTTTTAGGTCCTGTCAGTTTAAATATTCAAGTGATTTTAAACTGTTTCCGATCAAGAAGATGCGAAAGAACTGCATTCAAACTCGCTCGTAAAGTTGTGGAAATCAAGCCAAGCTGCCTTGGTTACTGGGCCTTAAGCCCAACCTGAGCCGTAGTAATGAATCTCTGTGCTTGCTGAAGATTTATTATAAATTGGCTACTCTCTCTTCTCACCAGCACCGAAACAAAGGATGAACTATATTCAGTATTTCTTTATTTTTGAAAGCCGTGGGCTGAGAGCTATTGACATCTAAGCTCTGAAACAGTCCTAGTTCTGTGGGTGATTTCGTTTTTTGATCAGGAGTTCGCGTGTGTCTCATTTCAGTCGCATTTCTGTTCAGGCTTAACGTCTGTCTCACTTCTCATGGGGTTGGGTTATTTTTCAGGTCGTCATTATACAGAGAGGCCGCGCGAGACAAATCAGGACAAAAACAGCAGGGGTGTGTGTGAAACAGGGTGTGCATCTGTCCTGGGCTGAATTTTGGTACAGATGCTGACTTTATAAAAGCTCTCTGAACTATTAACTAGTGTGTGTGTGTTTCTGTCTATCTCTCTATTGTTATTTAGTGTGTAAGGTAAAACTGTAACCATGTGACCCTTTATGTAACCGTTTCACTTGGGTTTCATGAAATGGAAACCCTTTTGCACAGTAAGATGAGATGTGCAGATATCGAAAGTGTTTTTATTTGACTGATTTTGTGAGGTGGTTTTGTGTGTGAAACCGAGAGAGATGGAGGAAAGAGCGAAATATCTGAAAAATCTGCATACATGAGTGAAACATAAATCTGATGACCTTATAAAAGATCATATTTTTTTCTCATATTCTCCCTTCCTGTTTCCTTTCGTTTTCTCTCTCCCACTTTGCATTACTAAAAATTACTTCAGTGGTTTTAGAATGATCTGTTGTGTACAATTGCAACAGAGAGATCAAGTGTGTTTTGCTGTGTAGGCTAAATATAGTTAGCTGGTTTGTCCTCTTAATATTACTGGATTTCCAGGCCTAAGACTAACTGAAATACAAATGAACAGTTAATACAGGTTCATACTCTCTTTAGGAAGGTTGGCTTGCAGTAAATGTTGTGTAATGCTCTTGTCTGATGTGTAATGTAGAAAGTCTTTATTTTTATTTTCCCTTGCACTCTCTTGCTTTCTCTCTTTCTAATCTCTCTCACTGTCTCTCTGTTTTAGTTTAAGGGTCGTGCGTAGACTGTGATTTCTAAGAACAGGAAGAACTGCTGTTATGATACTTCATGGTACAATAGTGTGACAAATGGTCTCTGCCTTAGGTGTAGGAAGGGATGTGAGTAGTGTTGCCACAACACCCCTTTCTTTTCCTCTGTAAGCAGCATTGACTTCCTGTTCTGTGGTCACTTGTAAGACTGCAGATTATTAGTCAACCTTCTTTTCTCACTCCATCCATTTTGCTTTTTCTAAATACGTTTCTTAGATGATATGCATACTCAGAATAAAGTTATTCATTGTCCACATTGAAGCACTTTTACTCAAGTTATTGCAATAGGGCTAATCAACAGCTCGGGCTAACACATGTTAGCAATCCATGTGCTGTGTATGTCATTTAGACCACATGCTTTGATGGTGTTATCAGGATTGTGTATACAGGGCAGGTGTTGATTTTGTATCCGTGTGAGGAATTTATTAGTGCAGTGGCCCATTCACGCTCATTGTCCTTGTTAAAGTATTATACAGGGACTGTATGACCACATTCTCCACTACACCCTTAAAGCAAGAGGTCCAGCTGTAACACACAGTTTAAGCCCATAGCAGCAGTCTGGTATGTGGGACAGGGATCGCTGTGGGAGGAAGGAGGTAGGTGTGAAAAAGAAGACTTTTTGGATGGAGGGACGGAAGAGGGTGAGAATCCCCAGAGTTTCTGGCGTTGCTGTTAAGGGGCAAAGAACGAGAAGATGGACATGTAGAGACAGGCTAACAGATAATCCATAGCCAAATAGCTATTTCGGTATTATTTTAACAAACCTGCGTTTATTCTGTCTTCATTGTAGTATAATACTGATCAGATAGGACCTCCTTCAGTAACACGCATAGGCTGTCCGAATTTTCAGGGACAATGCTCTCAAATCACGGTTTAGTGTGAGGGTCAATTTGGCTAGGTTTCACATGAAATGCAGACTGAGGTAAACTTTGGAAAAACTGAGGAAAAAAATTGGATTGTCCAATGGATTGTGTCTGAGAGTTTGTTTGCATTAGCTGATCACCATCTTTTCTGTTTGTCCTTTAGATCTTGTTAGCAAATCTCATGTCTAAGAGTACATACCATACTGTAAGTCAGCTTACATTGAGGAAGAGTGAGGTTAAGACTGCAGAATATGGGCCACTAAACATCACTTAAGTGGTGCCTGGTGCAATTGTACAAAATTCCTTCCTGTGGTTTACTAACCTAAATGATATGCCAGCTAAAGGCACTCACTAAAAATAGTTTCTTACAGGTTTCTTTCTCTGTTTTGTACAGTTGTAGTGATGATGAGGATGATGATGGTGACGAAGAGGAGACAGAGCTGAGAGCTGAGTGTGTGTGGTGGTGTTGCGTTCACATTGGGAGCGGAAAGAACCCCCTCCCCCACACACACTGCATCCATGTTCTCCCCTGACCAGGAAAACATCTCCACGTCGTCAACCAAAGTGCCAGTCAAATACGGAGAGCTCATTGTGCTCGGGTAAGGCCTTCTGACCTTTGACTCTGGATCAGGAGGCATCTGTCATGCCAGAGTTAATAGTTTGTAATGCTTCTAATGCTCAGTGACAACTATGCATGTGCATGCTTGTTTTTCTTGTTTCTGAAAAAAAGTCAGCTGCCATTTAGGTTTTTGGTGGTTGGTGTTTTTGTTAATAACGTCATTGTGGGCAAAATGTGAGGGTGATGCATGTTTAAGGGAACAATGGAGCCCTCAGTTAGAAAACAAACTGGTTTTCAATGTGGTGTTGGGGTGTCATAATGCACTTCATTGACTTTCATTTGCAAAACAGCCTCCTTTGTGATGCGCTGCGCTATACCATCACATGACTGACGGGTCTAAAAGAGCATTTGTGTATTAACTTTTTTGATTAGATGTTCTCAGAGGTCATGGATTGGATTAGATTCTCATCCTGAAGCGCATGGAGGACTCAACTCCTTTATTGTGTTGAGTTATGGCTGATCTAAGTGTTGTGTTACTGCTAAACTATGGTTTTAGCTACCTTGTGTGTAGGTCTGGACAACTAGTCGGAATAAAAAAGAAATCATGATATGGCTCAGTGTGATTTAATGAAATAAATATATGCACTGCTTGTTTCATATTGAACCACGACTCTGTCATTACACAGAAGCGTATTAGCAGTAATGCTGCTCCATACAAACTCAATCTCTGCATCTGCTCTGTCTTTGGGTCACTTTAATGTGCATTTGGGAACGCAACATGCGGCAAACATCTTCCCATAATATTATCATTATTATTGCTTTATAGTCATATTGATATAAAAAAGGCACAGCAAACCTGGATTTTATCGCAGTCAGTTTTTATCAGAAAAATCCCAAATAGATTTTTCCTTGTTTGTTTAACCCTACTTGTGTGGATGTTTTGCTCTGTTTTTGATCTTGGTAGAGACATATGAATTCTGTTGACTGTTTTGGGAATGATATTTGTGATATGTGTAAGTTTGTTTACTGAGCTTCTAGCTCTGACAGAGCTCTGAGCTTATAACTTACATCTGACCACACACTGTTCCATGAGTCAGTCTCCTGATGAGGCGGCTCATTTTCCTCCACCACCTTGTTTTCCCTTGGCTTTTCACTCTCTCCTCCCAGCAACATTTGACACTGAAAGACTTCCTTCATCTTCACCACTTCTTGGGGGTTTCCCTCCCTCTATCTGTCATTCCCGGAGTGTTTTTTGAAGGAATGCGGTCTTATGAGAAGTCACAGCTGCGGAAATACCCAGCCCGGTTCTTGTGTGTGTGCATGCATCATGTCTTTAATCCATGAAATTCCCGGTTCCTGCTGACTCACTGTTCTTCAACTTTGTTTTTTTCCCCATGCATCAGCTCTTTAGATCATCACAGAAAAAGTCTCTGTCATAAGGTTGTGTTTTTTTAGACTTACTCAAGTTGAAGATGTCACCTGCTGGTCTTCACTTTTCTGATCTCCATATAAGAAAAAATGTTGTTTTATGGGGGAAGGCTCGGGAGAAATGAGCACAATCGGTCCGCTTGTTTTTAGAGTACATTCGTATAATGTGGGTTTGCCAAAATATGTTGAGAATGTACTCAACAACGTCAGTGCATGCCTTCAAGGAGTTCATGTTAAAACAATCAGAGATTTAATGAAGTCCATTGCAGTGCATTTAAAGCCCAAACACACACAATACCAAACACACAACATTTGAACTACATCACATTGCAAACATTGTGTGTCTGTGTGCTGTACACTTGGGCAGTGAGTAAGTGGGTGGAGGTCTGAGAGGAAACCTCCACAGAGGAAATCGCAATGCACAGCAAGTGCAGTGTTCATAATACTTTATGTACATGGGCTTCACACTGCACACGGATCTGATATGTTTTTCAAATGCTGCTTTGATCTTTAATACTGAATCTTGGTAATATCAGATTCATTTTCTACATCCATTGGTTCCTTTAGTAATGGCAACAGAAGTGTCAGCATTACACCATTAGATAGTAAATGACAATGTGGAAATGTTTCTTGGGCACCAGCACATTAGAATGATCTCTGAAGGATCATGTGACACTGAAGACTGGAGTAATGATGCTAAAAATTCAGCTTTGCCATCACAGGAATAAAATACTTTTGAAAAAATATATTAAAATAATGTAATTTTATATAGTAAAAACATTAAAGGTATAGCGGAGGATCTTTCCGAATTTTAGAGAAGACCTGCCCTCTCCAATTTTTTAATAAACGCACAAGCGCAACACTCTATTGGCTCCCGAGAGGGAACGCCTATTAAACGTGTGCACGAGAGAGCATGCACGAGCCTAGTTCACCTCGTGCACGTCGTTTCCACTATGTCAGACCAGAGAATGTCTAATAGTACAAGCATAAAACATATTTTATATTTTACTGCACAGATATGCATCAAAGTAGATTGTTTGGAAGGGCATCCAAATTTGGGTAGTCACGTTTGGTGGCACAATTATGTTGCAAATTATAAACTAACTCAAAAACATTCATGCAAGACAAAATGTCAAATGCCCTTCCGTGTTTTATTTACTTATTATACTGATCGATTGAGTGACCGAGGACTCAAGGTATGATATGCAATGGAGAAGTAGCTTGTTGCATTTGTGTAATAAATACTATGGTGAACACATTGTAATTATCGAAAATGAACACACAAGGTTTTAGAATATTTCAGCGTGATACCATTTACTATTTGGTCATAAGGCTACTTTAGACAAATTGAGATGTTTACCGTGTCTACGCGGTGCATGAGGGCTAGCATCGCTAATCATAGCTTACATTAACTTTTACTAGCAGTGATTTTAAATGGATTTCTCCAAATAGCATGACAAAATTTACCTGTCTAGTAGAATCTTCGCGACTGCGGCATCATTGGGAAGCCCAACCTGTGCTTTTAGCTCACGCCAGCGTGTGAAATATTCACCCAAAATCACTCTGGTCTTGTTTCTATATTCTGCGGCCTTTCTCTTCTTATCATACACTTCGTATACATTTTTTCTCTTTCAACCCTCAGTCATTTTCAAAGGAATGGCTGAAACCGTAACTCATCACACATAATACACCTGAAAGTGCGCATGCGCAGAAAGCGAAGACTACATAGGGACGAGCACGTAAGACGGCCTTACGTAAACATATCACCAGAATGATTGGCACTTAGGTGGACCAATAGTATAGGCTACCCACGCGGAAAAAGAAAATCCTCTGCTATACCTTTAATATTGTGAAATAATTTTTTTTTTTATCAAATATGAAGCCTTGGTGAGTATATAAAACTTATTCTAAAAAACTTTGAAAGTCTTACTGATACCAAACTTTCCAGATGCACTACTATATTTATATATAAATATACACTATGCTGTGTCTAAAGCTGCTCGTTCACCATTCGGTACATAAATGAGTGAATTCGGACAGTTTGGGACACTATTGCACTTTTGCGTTTGTTACATGTGCCTTCGATTATAAAAGAAACTACTTGAAATCTGATCTCACCATTCAGACTGAGAAACATTTCCATAGATCAGATTTTGAACTGAATTACAGACCACATAAATGTGGGAAGGGGAACACCAAATTGGAAGTGGCATGAAGTATCACTGTTGTTACTCACTGGTCATCATAGTTACCCAGTCTCATGGTTGCCCTGTTCATGTTCGCCTCCATAACTTTTATCAGCCTTGTAACCTAGAAACTGTTGCAATGGGGGTTGGCAAGTTCAGTATGTCATCACAGCTAAATATATATTTTAATGAAGAGTGGGTCTTGAACTTTGAGACTCTGGTATGGTTTTTGTGTGGAATTTTTGGGATTAGGTTTTAGTTCCAGATAACAACCTAAATGGTTGTTTGCTTTTCCGTAGAAAAGCATTAGATTGAATATCTCTACCGTAGAGCTTTTGTTTGTTTCTGCTTTTGTGAGTGCTTGTATCTGTTTTGTTCGACACCTGTTGCCTGTAGCTGAATTGATGGTGGAGTAAATGTTGTGTGCAGTTTTTTTCAGTTGAATATCTCACTCCCTCTCTTTCTGCAGGTATAATGGCTCTCTACCCAACGGGGACCGCGGCAGAAGGAAGAGCAGGTTTGCCCTTTTCAAAAGACCCAAATCCAACGGCGTCAAACCCAGCACTGTACACGTAGCCTGCACCCCACAGGCGGCCAAGGTACGTTCACTCACTCACACTCACACACACACTCACACTACAAGAGAATCAAGGTTAAGGTTCTGGTTAAGTTTTGAATTAAAAAACTAGGTGGGTTTGAGCTGTAATGGAGTAGGGTGTGTCCACTTACACATCTGGATACTGTTGAGCTCATGAATGACCCCTCTGTGGCTCCTTCACAAACACACACATTTACACACATACACACAAACAGCTCTCAGCCTGTTTCCACAGTCTGTTAGACTCTATTAGGCTGCCCAATGAACTTTTGCTGGCTGAAATATTTTTTTCTCCCAAATCTGCAAACGTGTTGTGTGTGGGGAAACATATATTTTATATATATTGATAAATTATTATTTATATATAATATAATCATATTATTATTCCAATATAATGATATATGTTTAATAATATAATATTGTAATATCTCTCTCTTTTTTTTGGCCTAAAGCATTTTCTTTATTATTTATTTGTTTATGGCAGTGGGTTTTGTTAATTATTTTATTTTTTTATTGTAGTAATTTTTTTGGGCATGTGTATCTTGACTTCAGCATGTTATTTTATCATCTCCCTTCCTTAGGCCATAAGTAACAAGGATCAGCACAGTATTTCCTACACGTTGTCCCGAGTACAGACGGTCGTGGTGGAGTACACTCAAGACAGCAATACAGACATGTTTCAGGTACAGACTCACTGTTGACTGATCTCCGCTGTCCTTTTGGACTTTGTCTTGGACTGTGTACAAAAGCGTCTATTAATCTGCTCAAAATGTCAGCCTGAATTAATGCTGTTACTAGGCAGGAAAGAGGTGTCACTATACTCTGCTTTGATCGTGTATCTCCTACAGTGTTTCTGTAATTGTGTACAGTGATGCAAACTTACAAATTTGTTTGCAGTGTTTTATGTTTAATCTCTCTCTGCATCTCAGATTGGCCGCTCAACTGAGAGTCCTATAGATTTTGTGGTGACCGACACGGTTCCCGGGAGTCAGAGTAACTCTGACACTCAGTCAGTTCAGAGCACCATATCTCGCTTTGCATGCCGGATCATGTGTCAGCGAACGCCCCCTTATACCGCCCGCATCTATGCCGCCGGATTCGACTCCTCCAAGAACATCTTCCTTGGGGTGAGAGAGTGAGAAAATGTGACTTTAGCTTATATAAGGGCATGAGAAACTGGCACTACTTTTGAGCAGCGTTAACATCTGAAGACCCAATATATCTAAATCTCTAATGAAAATAGATTTGTAATCAGAATAGATTTAAATGCACTGGTAGCCTCTTTCTGAAATCAGTTATCAACCTCATGAATTGATTTGAATGTTGTATTATCAACCTAACATAGAACTTTTAAATCACAGAAATGTTAAAATCACCGAGGTGTTCATTGAATCAAAAACTTTTACCATAATGTTTTTAAAGTGCTTGTTAACACAAGTCACAAAAATTCAGTCATCTACTCATGTCATTCCAAACTTTTTTTCTTTTGTGGAACATAGAAGATATTTTGAGAAATATCTCAGTATTTTTTTTCTCTGTGTCCATATAATGAAAGTCAATGGTCTCCAGTGTTTGGTCCAATGGTTCCCAATGTTGGAATGGAACGTAGTGTAAAAAATGACAGAAATTTTCTTTTCAAGTGAACTCCTAAATCATTTAAATAACTTAATAATTTAAATAAAATTAAATTTCTTCTTTTTCTTACAGGAGAAAGCAGCAAAGTGGAAGACATTGGAAGGACAGATGGACGGTCTGACTACTAACGGTGTGTTAGTAATGCATCCTCGTCACGGTTTCACAGAGGACTCCAAACCAGGCGTGTGGAGAGAAATTTCGGTGTGCGGAAACGTGTTCACACTGAGAGAGACTCGTTCGGCTCAGCAGCGAGGGAAAATGGTCAGTGCTCCTATTTTTGATGATCAAGTAAATTAGTGTGTTTTAAAAAAACGTAGTTAAGTGGTATAGCATAATTCCTACCAGCTGACACATTTCTACCGCCACAAGGTATATACAGTACCATCATGCTGCCCAGCCCTATTGGAGACATACTGTTTCAAATCATAAGACCATAAATATCAGCTAGTGTTTATGAAGCAGCATTTGTGGAAGCTGTAATGCGATGTCATATGGGATTCTGAAATTGAAGCTGTGTTAAAGAATCATATGGTTCCCTGCAAGACGGGACGTTGGAGCGCTCTGGTGCCATTGACTGGTTGCTCTGGGACGCTGTTGCCACAGTAATGGCCCAGGCGAGACGGTTTTGCCCTGTTCGGTGTAACACAAAGCTGTAAGATGATCTGAAGTTGATTTGTTAAGTGCGTCAAACCAGAGGCCCAATGAGAACTACCGCTTTCAACACTATCCTCCCATGCTCATGACAAGTTATTATCTTTAGTTGTTATCTGGACAAATATAGGCCTGTAAAGACTCCTAGATATGCATGGGGCCCATGATGTGTTTGGACACATTGAGGAACGCAAATTAAACTGCTTATGTATTCTTGGTGCACAACTCAAACACTCTCTGATTCGCATGCACTCACAGTCCAGAGGCTCAGAGGCGCCCCATTAATCTGGGTTGTCATGGGCAGAACAAACACGCTCCTGATTGCTGTTCATGTCCTGCTCTTGAGGAGTCCTGCTGATGGCTCAATGCTGGCTAAACATGGATCTAATGCTGCCTCAGTGCTGGGCAAACACTGCTCAACTGTGCTGCTGTGGAGAGACTTTCGGCTTTACAGGCTCATAACATCAGGTTCAAGCCCAACTGCTCAGACTCTGGGCTGATGCTGGGGAAACAGTCAAGTAGTTCAGAAGTTAGGACATTTATCACAATTTTACAGTGGGCACTTTTAGTTCTGAGCACATGCAGGATTTGATATTTTTTGTGTGCATCCAGTGTGCATCACTAGTTATAATTTGACCATTCAATATATACAATTCTCAAGCAGATTCTAGTGTTGTTGTTTTTTTGTTGTTGCTAAGATATGAAGGTCAAGTATGGTAACCGATACTCAGAATTTGTCCTCTGCATTTAACCCATCCAAGTTATGCCGAGTTCACACTGCACAATTTTCAAAGTAGTCGGGTCACTGTTCTTTTCACACTGCGTGACTTTCTGGGGTAGCAATCAGTTGCTGCTGTGTTAACACTGCACGATGGATCGGCAACAGGAGGTTTCACACGGCATGACTTAACAAAAGAAAGAATCGCCGACAACTTCTGTCTGGTCCGCAAACTACGTTTCACAACTAAACACACGCCAAAAGTGATAAGGAAATAACGCAAGATCACACGTGCGTAAGATCAAAATTGTTATTAAAAATGATAGCCTGAAAGAAGTTTGTGATCCAAATTTTCTGCGTTGATTTGCAGCGAAAAGGAGAAAAAGAAAAACAGCTTATGCAGGAGGAAATGGTTGGGGAGACGAGAGCGAGGATTGTGTTCTGCAAAGAGAGTTGGAGGAAATAAATAATTTTGCAATGTGCTGCTGGTCAAGCAAATGTTTGTGCTTTGTTTCTGTTTAATATAATTGTAAATATATCTCTAAAAATACTGATATTCTTGTCTATAACTCCTCCCCGAACATCCCGCTACCCTGTACCTTGCTCTCTCATTGGCTGTAGGTCATCACTGATGTAGTTTTCAGTCAGAACACATTCACACAGCAGGATTTTGAATCGCCGACAGGTCCAGATATTTAGCATGCCATATATCTCACTGGTGTCGGTGACTCGCCGGCGATTCTCTCAGATCGCGTCTTTGAGAATTCACACCGCGCGATTGTCACTCGCGTGAACGAGCACCGTTTTGCCTATGATTTGCCTATGTCGGCGAGTGGAAATCGGGCCTAAAATCGTTCAGTGTGAACTCTGCATTAGTGCAGAAAAATTTGATTACAATTTTTTTGTAAATTTGAGTTGTAGATTGACTTTCTGTACTAAGCAATAATAATGTAAACTACTGTGCAAAAGTTGGAGGTCATTAAGATGTTTTTTAAAGAAATTAATACTATTGAGCAAGGATGGTCTAAATTCTATTCTATTCATCAAAGAATACTGAAAAAAAAATAAAAAAATATATATATATATATATATAAAATATAACGCAACAACTAACTAAAATCAATGCAGCCTTGGTGAAAGACTCCTTAAACACATTAAAAAAATCTATCTATCTACATCCATCTATATATCTATCTATCTACATCCATCTATCTATGTATATAAAATTAAATGTTTAAAAATATATATTTTATTTTGTATTATTTATTACAATTATAATTAATGTATTCTTGTTTAATGTTTTTTATTCCTCTCGATACCTATCATTTCTAGTATTTCCTCATTTGTGTACATTGGTATTATTAAAATAATACTGTATGCAGACCATGTGGAATGTGACCTTTAAATGTTGAGAGCAACATATATGCACACACACACATACATGCGCACTTGCTCGAATACAAAACTTTGTCGTATTTGCACTTGCACTCTGTGTCTTTCACACAACACAGCTCAGACATAGACACTGCACAGTTCACACACATTGTGTCCATACAGCTGTGCAAGTGTGTGTGTGTGTGTGTGTGTGTGAGAGAGGTGTGGCTAATGCAGTATAGTTGAAGGACAAACTAAAGGCTGATCAAGGATGGCTGTGTGAAATGTCGCAACCATGAATTATGTGACTCCCGGATGAATGTGTGGATCAAGGGTGTGTATTTTGCACATTTATGTCTGTGTGCCATCACACTGACAGACGTCTTAAGCAGTAAATGGTTAGAATTTTTTTTTTTTTTGCTGCTTATCAAGAACGAATCGTTACTGTATGGATAGTGGTGGGGCTTTACTGCCCCCTGCAGGCAAACTTTGCAACACTGCATCTGCTGATAAGATCTCCCTTTGATTTGTTTTGTGTTAAAGGCATACATATGGGCTCTATTTATAACTCAATCCTCTTCTATTTATAACTCAATCCTCTTCTCTTTGCTCTTTTGGTATCTTTTTTTTCTCTGTAGGTGGACAATGAGACTCAAGAGTTGGTGGATGGCTCTTTGATCGATCTCTGTGGAGCTACTCTCTTGTGGCGTACAGCTGAGGGGCTTTCCCGCACCCCCACCGTCAAACACCTGGAGGCTCTCCGGCAAGAGCTGAATGCCGCTCGTCCCCAGTGTCCCGTGGGTTTCAACACTCTCGCCTTCCCTAGCATGCGGAGGAAGGACATCGTGGACGAGAAGCAGCCCTGGGTCTACCTAAACTGCGGCCACGTTCACGGCTACCACAACTGGGGCAACCGAGACGCAGAGCGTGACGGAAGGGAGGGCCGGGAGCGGGAATGTCCCATGTGTCGCGCTCGTGGGCCATACGTTCCGCTGTGGCTGGGCTGTGAGGCAGGGTTTTACCTAGATGCAGCCCCTCCCACTCATGGATTCAGCCCGTGCGGCCACGTGTGCTCAGAAAAAACAGCTGCATTTTGGAGTCAAATCCCTCTTCCTCATGGAACGCACACCTTCCATGCCGCATGTCCTTTCTGCGCCCAGCAGCTCAACGGTGAGCAGGGATACATCAAACTGATCTTCCAGGGGCCCGTGGACTAAACACACCTGCCTATGACCTTTTGCCCCAGTAACCCCGTTTGACAAACCTTAGTCTGGCGGGGTTTTTTTTCCTGTTGTTTCTATAATTTGATTTTATAAAGATGACATTTTCTGCGCTCTCAGACTGTTTTCTTACCTCTCTTTCTGGTTTGTAAGTGACCTTTATAATGCTTTTTTCGAATACAGAGAAAAACAAATATATATTTTCAAATAAAATAATAAAAGCAAAAAAAGAAAGAAAAAGAAAGAATAGACCTCTTCAGAACAGCAGAGCACATGCACACCCACGTTTGAGCAATCTAATTGGGTGGCTCTGCTTGTCATTTGAAGTAGTGAGCGTGGCCATTACAGATGGTGGCATGTACAGTGTTTGTTTGCTAACAGTAATACTCAGCATTAGAGAGGCAATACACCATCCATGTATGTTTTATGATGAGTACTCGATTCATTAAATAATTCACAAAGCAACTACATATAGATTACAAATTATCATTTTCCATATATGTCTAACTTAAATAAATACTTAACGTTTTTTTATTTATACACTATCAATGTTTATCAAAGATAAAAATGTATAGGTGTGTTTTGGGGAGTTATGTTCTATGTAGCTGTTTTTTGTTTTCTCTTCCTCTGTCTTTATTGTAAGTCTCTTCCACTTGTAGCATTCGCTAGTGTTCAGATTTTCCCTAATTTGTTTTCATTTAAATAGGCTAAATATGATTATGCGAGTGAAATCCTCTCTGCAATAGTGAACCAACATGGTCATGCTTAGAGAAACGTTCTTGCTCCAGAGGCCTAAAAATCTTCACCTCCTTCAAACACAGGCCAAAACCACATGCCCCGTCAGCGACTCTGCACGTCAGCAAGTGTTTGCTGAAATGTGTTGTTCATATAGTGTTCGTAAGGTCCCTGCTTTCTGTTTGAGCCTTTTCTGTTTAGATGAGTTTAGTCTCACCCTTCTTTGGATATTTTGTGGACATTGGGAAATAATTTCCAACCTTTGTGCAAAAAGCAGCACTAACTCTTTATTTATTTTATTTGTTGTTTCTTATTTGCTTTTCTACTCTGGTCATACTGAGATGTGATTTGTTTTGTACCCAACAGCTACTGGGAACTTGATTAAAGCAGGAATTGTCATTTGTTCCTTGTTCAGTTTAAAATGTATATTAAAAATGTTATTTCTAATATGAATGACAGCTCCGTTCCATGTGCAAGCAACTAAAGAAATAGTTTATGCTTAAACTACTGTTCAAAAAGGTTTGGGGTTAGTAAGATTTTTTTTTTTAAGATTGATCAACAGTGACATTAAAGACATTTATAATGTTATAAAAGATTTCTTTCTTTTTTTTTTTTATAAATGCTGTTCTTTTGAAATATTCATCAAAGAAATCCTGATTAAAAAATGGTTTTCACAATTTTAAGCAACACAACTGTTTTAAAAACCGACAATTATAACCAATGTTTTTTGGGCACCATATTTGGAGTATTAGAATGATTTCTGAAGGCTCTTGTGAAACTGAAGACTGGAGTAATGATGCTGAAAACTAAGTAGCTTTCCTATCACAGGAATAAATTACATTTTACAGTATACTAAAACATTGCTGTACTGTATTTCGATCAATAACTGCAGCCTTGGTGAGCATAAGCGACTTTAAGAAACATTAAAATGTCTAACTGACCCCAAACATTTGAATTGTTTTTTTGTTTTGTTTTTAAACCCAAATGACTTTCTTACTATGTGGAACACGAAAGGAGATTCATATAGCAGCCCAAGCTTCTCTTTTCCATACAATAGAAGTGGAAAATGATGTTTTTCAGTCAATACCTTGCATGTCAGTCTATTCCTCACAAAGCTATCATGACAGCCCTTGTTCTCCATCCACTTTCATTCTATGGAAAAGATGCAGCTGTAACATTCTTTTAAAAAACAATTTTTTTGTTCTTTGGAAGAAAGTATAGATTTGGGATGGTAGTGTTTATTTTCTCTTCTATTCTTTCGACAAATTTTAGGTCCCCTCAAAGAATGAACCTCTATGTGTATGTATATTTGTGTCTCTGAGTACGCTAATATATTTGAATTTGTGTAATGATGTTTTTGAATTTGATTTCATGTAGTACATGCTGTCGTATGTACGGTGCGAATGTTAAATGTGCTGTACTGTGTTACGTGTAAGAATCTGGAGAGCATTCGTTGAGTCTGAAAGGTTGAGAATCCCAGGACTGTGAAGTGGATTCTCTGCCAGAGAAGTTCAGGCTCGACTTCCAGAGATTTTTCAGTTCCTGCTGTTCTGAACAGCACCCAGACACGGCATACTGGTGCAGTTTTCACCTCAGGGAGTTTCCTCCATCTTTACCACCAGGGCATGTGTTAATGAAGTATTTCAGATCCAGACAGCTGATCTGGGCTCTGTTGCGTGTGGGGAGATCTAGACCACACTCTGCTAAAAGTGCTACGAGCGACTATGAAGCTTGATCCCGCCACAGACATATTAGCTCTTCTCCTGTGCTTAGCCCCCCACCCACCCCCGAATTTGAGGATGCTTCATTAGCAAAGTAATTCTCCTTCATCTCCTCCCGTGTGAGTGTTTTTCTAAGTATTAAACAAACACAGATTTGTTAGACACATTTGACTTTTTAAAGGGCATCGCTCGTTTGTCTCTGTAGAGACTGCGTGCAAAGGGCTTTTCTCATTTTCTGTGTATTTGTTTGAGTTTTTTGACATGTCTTTTGTCACTTTGGTCTAACTGGTCTGCTTGATCCTAGTGTGTGTGTGTGTGTGCGAGAGAGAAAGAGAGTGTGTGTGTCCCTGTATTCTGAAAAATATGAATGCATAAAGGCAAGTGCTGAGAATGTTTCTGATCTACCATTTTGTACCAACTTTAAACAAATAAAATCTTAAAAAGCATGTTCAGTATGTCTGGGTGTTAAGTTTTTCTCTCATGGTCACAGGAGGCGAAGATGGTGTTATATATAGCCTATAATATACAAGTTCCATGATTTTTTTTTTCTGTTTTTCACCTCAATATTGTTTTTTTAAACATATTTCTTTAAATTTCTGAAATCACAAAATGAATTGTGGTTAATATCTAAACAAACTTCACCTACATTGACTACCAAGTTCCTGTTAAAGAAGTTGGTTAACTGTTCACAATTTGAATCACTAAGTTTTTTTGTTTTTTATTTGCGTCTTCTGTCAGTCTGTGTGACTCTTTATGCAAGTAATAATTTTGTGAATTATGAGTGATTCGTTGAAGCTTACATTCAGCTGATTTGTTTTAAAAAGAAAGGAAAGTACACAGTAGCGTCGGAAAACTTAAAGACTTGTAGCCTTTCGGACAGACTTCTGACCAAAATAGACCAAGCTTTGCTGATAACCAACCAAGCAAATATTACTTCTATTAGAATCTATTCAATCTATTCTCGTTTGAAATAACATCAGAAGTGGAAAACGTTGGTCAAAAACCTACATTTACATACTTACTCAGACATAATAAATTATGTCTAACGTTATAACTGTTACACTAACTTACCAACCGCAACTTACAGACGCCATTTTTACTTTTTATTGGCTCAACTGTTACAGAATGGAAAAAACAGGATTGTGGGATAGCAATGGATATCAACGAATATCAAAAATCGATCCGATGAAGGTTATCCCTGGAGACAGGAAGTAAAGCTAATATTTCATTCAGTGATGCCAAAGGTGATGCTTTCCTACCTTTCTGTTATGTTTCCTACTGTGTTTTCCCCGGGGACCCGCAATGGTTAATTCTGCTGTGGAGCAAAAACCATAGATATAAACACGTAAAAAAAGAAAATATATATATATATATATATATATAACATATAAATATGTTAAATATAAATATGTTAAACATATAAATATATTTATATCTATGAGCAAAAACAAGCAGAAGCCTACCTGATATAGCCTACCGCCAAAATGTAAATTGCTCAATATTAATTTATTGTTTATTGAACTGTTGTATAAAAAAACAATATAACACTGCACGTATAAACAATTTTGTGCAATCATAAAGTGATGTAAAACAGCGGAAATGATTTCGGTCAAGCTTGGGTAAGCAAATTTAACCATATATTAAATAAAACCAATGAAATGCTTCTAATTTACAGGTATTGTGTAGCCTACATTTTCTTAGACAAATCATGTTCCTTTTTACAATTAGTATCCCTTATTAAATTATTTCATACATCTTTTTGGAAAATTAAATGACCAACTATTACGGTAATTCAAAGTGGGTGGGCCCAGGCCCACTCGTAGCTTCGCGAATCGCCAGGTAGAATCGATCAGGTAGAACGTCTCATAATTACGGTTGAACGCAGCATAAGCTCATTGTTTTGGTTCGGAGGAACTGTAAAAGGCGGCTGCTGTTTCTTTGTGGCCGATTGTTTTGTTCAGACATAATGCAATGATTGGACGAGCATTTTTTTGGTCCTGTGACTACTAAAGAAGATATATGTAAGTTAGGCTACATGTTTTAATATTTAATCTCTTCACATCCTGATAGCAACCAATTATAGAAGTTTTAAACACAAAAAGTTATACACACAAAAAGTGTTTATAAAACAAATCACCAACCCTGGGACTCTCATTGCCATGCAACAGGCTGGCCACAAGATGGCGGAATAAAAAATACTTTTGTAAAAAATTTCTCAACTTCTTTTGTTCCTCAGAGTTGTTTAAAACGAAAGAAAACTTCCAGTCTAAATGAGACTTTCTAGACTAATATGTAAGATATGTGTATGTCAGTAGGCTACATTACTTAAAATATTACAAACATGCAAGCTGGTCTGGATGGGGAGCTGATATCTAGTTCAGCTGACCCCCGATCAGATTTTCTGGCATTATAATCTGTTGAGGCAGAAAATAGTCAAGAAAGTCTGGAATACCAGAGCAAGGCTCAAGTTTCTCACCAAAGAGCCTTGTCCTTTTTTAATGTGTTATTAGTTTTGATAGGTCTGTACTTACTTACATAAGTGGCCTCTCCGTCAGCACTGGCAGAATGAGGGCAGCAGCCAAAATCAAGTCATGTGATGTCCTTAAGGGATATACAGTACTACAACAGCAGAGTGTGTGATGTATCAAAGAAGATGTGAGTTCAACCCAAACTCTCACCTATTTTTTGACTGTGCTACCCGTACAATAAGATTAAAATCTGCATCAAGAAGCTTAATTATGTAATATCTTTTGTATAATGAGCCAACATAGAAAACCCCAAACTGGAATTTTTTGAAACATGGATGCTTTTCCAAACCACCCTCATAAGGCCCGTTTCACTAAGCGCCACAGAACACTTTATAGTGCATACAAATGAATGAAAAAAATGAAAAAATGTATTTTCTCACTCTTGATTACAAATTAAATTCTGTATTTAGGCCTACTGTACCGTTGGTTTATTTGTACCTATAGTTTGCATAGTAATTACAGTTATTACGTTCCTGTGTATTTTGCGTGAATCAGGATTGGTGTTTGGAGAGATATTGTGTTTTGCGGTAGTATGCCATACGAAACCGTTGCCACTGACCGCTTTAACGTCCGCAGTGGGGCTCGAACGGGTTGGTCGTATGTGGAGAGGTTGTGAGAGATTGTGGTATGAAGGTAAATTAGAAGCAAAACTCGAGAGCACGTAGATGTGAATTTCAGAACTTGTACAATAAATATTCGTACTTGTATGCGAACATTTACACTCACAGCTTCAATGTGAAAACCTGTAAAATAAAAATGTGAGCTTGAACGCTGAGATTTGCACTTGCAGACAATAGTCACATACCTGTATTCTGAATTTGAAGCTGCAGACAAGCAGTCACAACTGTGTAAAATGCCATTCACAAAGATACAACGACAGACACAAACTTGTAATACAAATTTTCACTTCTTCTAACATTCAAACTCGCAGTACAGCCTCAAATTGGCACTTGCAACTCCTCAATTCTGTCACTGCAAGTTAAAATTTCGCGCCTTGACTTTTGCTACTCTTTTCGCGATATACAGGGTCCTTCTCAAAAAATTAGCATATTGTGATGAAGTTCATTATTTTCCATAATGTAATGATAAAAATTTAGCTTTCTATATATTTTAGATTCATTGCACACCAACTGAAATATTTCAGGT
This sequence comes from Siphateles boraxobius, assembly GCF_051911475.1. Classification (NCBI taxonomy): domain Eukaryota; kingdom Metazoa; phylum Chordata; class Actinopteri; order Cypriniformes; family Leuciscidae; genus Siphateles; species Siphateles boraxobius. The sequence goes on along the minus strand of NW_027508833.1, from coordinate 29,561,553 downwards.
CTTTTATTGTTTTAATACTGATGATTTTGGCATACAGCTCATGAAAACCCAAAATTCCTATCTCAAAAAATTAGCATATTTCATCCGACCAATAAATAAGTGTTTTTAATACAAAAAAAGGTCAACTTTCAAATAATTATGTTCAGTTATGCACTCAATACTTGGTCGGGAATCCTTTTGCAGAAATGACTGCTTCAATGCGGCGTGGCATGGAGGCAATCAGCCTGTGGCACTGCTGAGGTGTTATGGAGGCCCAGGATGCTTCGATAGCGGCCTTAAGGTCATCCAGAGTGTTGGGTCTTGCGTCTCTCAACTTTCTCTTCACAATATCCCACAGATTCTCTATGGGGTTCAGGTCAGGAGAGTTGGCAGGCCAATTGAGCACAGTAATACCATGGTCAGTAAACCATTTACCAGTGGTTTTGGCACTGTGAGCAGGTGCCAGGTCGTGCTGAAAAATGAAATCTTCATCTCCATAAAGACTCTGGCTCCTTGATTTCCGAATGACATGCAAAATTTGCTTTCATCCGAAAAAAGTACTTTGGACCATTGAGCAACAGTCCAGTGCTGCTTCTCTGTAGCCCAGGTCAGGCGCTTCTGCCGCTGTTTCTGGTTCAAAAGTGGCTTGACCTGGGGAATGCGGCACCTGTAGCCCATTTCCTGCACACGCCTGTGCACGGTGGCTCTGGATGTTTCTACTCCAGACTCAGTCCACTGCTTCCGCAGGTCCCCCAAGGTCTGGAATCGGTCCTTCTCCACAATCTTCCTCAGGGTCCAGTCACCTCTTCTCGTTCTGCAGCGTTTTTTGCCACACTTTTTCCTTCCCACAGACTTCCCACTGAGGTGCCTTGATACAGCACTCTGGGAACAGCCTATTTGTTCAGAAATTTCTTTCTGTGTCTTACCCTCTTGCTTGAGGGTGTCAATGATGGCCCTCTGGACAGCAGTCAGGTCGGCAGTCTTACCCATGATTGCGGTTTTGAGTAATGAAACAGGCTGGGAGTTTTTAAAAGCCTCAGCAATCTTTTGCAGGTGTTTAGAGTTAATTAGTTGATTCAGATGATTAGGTTAATAGCTAGTTTAGAGACCCTTTTCATGATATGCTAATTTTTTGAGATAGGAATTTTGGGTTTTCATGAGCTGTATGCCAAAATCATCAGTATTAAAACAATAAAAGACCTGAAATATTTCAGTTGGTGTGCAATGAATCTAAAATATATGAAAGTTTAATTTTTATCATTACATTATGGAAAATAATGAACTTCATCACAATATGCTAATTTTTTGAGAAGGACCTGTAGGTGCAAAACTGACTAGTGCACTTGCAACTCAGTGGTGGCGAGAGAGGAAGGGGGCGGGAGTGGGGGTGTTCAAAGGAGCCGTTTTATTGGTTGGCGCCTAGCCAATGAAATAGGACTTCTGTTAAACGTGATGATGTCACGAAACCCGTGTGTGATGGACTGATATTAAAAGTAATATATTTTTTCTAAACTAGGGGGTTTAGAATTCTTATTAACCTGTAATTATAACATAATGAAAATCCCTCAAATTATCCCTTTTTCATAGGCATATGTTATTAGCTTGGTCCCTCATTTTTAAACAATTTTACACCTCACTCTTTTATAATTTGGAATAATAAGGACCTACTGTATAAACATAAATCTATTTTCGTTGATAGTTGGTTTAAAAATAGAAATTATTTTTGTATCACAACTTTTCAATCAAAATGGTTCAATTTGTAATTATTCTGAGTTCTTGGTAAAGCATGGAATTCCTGTTACTCCAAAAGAGTTTGCAATTGTGGCTGATGCAGTGCCACAAGGAGTTCTCATGCTTTTTAAAGGATTTCCTTTTTCATCTCTTTGTCACTCAATGGATCTGTGTAAGACATTTGTAGGTAAACAGTGCCTTTCTTCATCTAAATAAAAAAACAATAAGAAAATTTGAGTCTTGTTACATGAAGAGTATGTTTCTATGCCATATGTAATTTTTTCCTGGAATGGTTTTGTACGTGACATTCCCTGGGAAAAAGTTTGGAAATTACCTCACAAATACCTGATAACTAACAAAATAAGAGAAATTACCTTTAAATTAATTCATAGGTTTTATCCAGATAAGTGTTCTCTCAAAAGACTTAAGAATGATAGTAATACCCTCTGTTCTTTCTGTTTAGAGAAACCTGAAACGTCTTTACATTTATTCTGGAACTGCTCTCTCACAGTGACATGTTGGTGTGATGTTTGTGATTTTATCAAATGTTATGTGAATCCTAACTTTGAATTTACATATAGAAATGTAATTTTTGGTTTTCATGAATGTGTAAAGAAAAGGGATATTTATTTTATAAACCTTATTTTTCTGTTAGCTAAATTTCATATTCACAAATGTAAATTTTCTAAGTGCAATCCTCTTTTTTAAGATTTAAACTTGAAATGAAAATGTATTTTGAATCTATTGAGTTCTCAAAAAAATTGAAAAGCTATAAGAACAGTGGCTGCGTTTAAGGATTTGGCAATTAATCTGGATTAAAAAGACTGAAGGAACTTAATCTGGACTGAAGGATTCTGTTGTATTATGTTATGACAATGACAATAATTGTGATGATGTTTTTTTGTTTGTTTGTTGTTGTTGTTTTCTTTTATGAGCATTTGATATAAATAAATAAATAAAAATATTAAAAGTAATAAATTATGTTTGAATGTTAGAAGAAATGAAAATTGTATTACAAGTTTGCGTCTGTCGTTGTATCTTTGTGAATGGCATTTTACACATTTGTGACTGCTTGTCTGCAGCTTCAAATTCAGAATACAGGTTTGCGATTACTGTCTGCGAGTGCAAATCTCAGCGTTCAAGTTCACATTTTTATTTTACAGGTTTACACATTGAAGCTGTAAGTGTACATTTTAGCGTACAAGTACGAATATTTATTGTACAAGTTCTCAAATTCAAATCTACGTGCTCTCGAGTTTTGCTACTAATTTACCTTCATAGTGTGGTTAGGTCACATGTGAACTACGAGGAAGGAGCAACCTCAGCAGCAGGAGGATGTAGAGGTCAGTAAACTGGGCTGAGTTGAGTGCGGGGAACGGAGGGGGGTGACTCTGGGACGCCAGAGTCACTGTCGAGCCCTCTTGAGGTGTCGTGGTCTAGTCGACGAAACACTGAGGACGGAAGGTGCCCACCTGAAGACCCTAAATGTTCCCTAATCAGCGCAATCCAGACGGTTGTCATGAGGGGACCGCACTGTGGTTGAAGCCGTTGTGTGTGCAAATACACGGCAGCTAATAACACCAGACAGAAGGAGATTCACATCACCATTTGGAAAGAAGCGTAAATGGATGGAAAAGCATAGTTTACTGTAAAGCTACGTCTTAGTTGGTGCTTATCTTGGCGAAAGCCGAGTACAAATCAGCATGAAGTTTTAACATCTACTCTCGTGTAATGGAAATCATTTATTTGCAAATAATTCAACCTCTGTAAATAGATTCGTAGCAATGACAGCAGAATGTTCTCTTAGTCTACTTAATCATCTTTATAACCTCTTCTTTGCTTTCATTTGTTCGTCTTTTTCCGTATCAGCCCCTAAAGCAAAATCATTTAACATGTCAGGATGGCATTTGAGGTTAATACCCTCATTACTGACCTGAAACAAGATCATGAAAGTCCAATATAGTCATGCTGAGTTAACAGCGTGTGTTCAGAGGTGTTCTCAATGGATATTGATTTCAGTTGGATTGTTATTATTGGAGCAGCATTGTGCACAATGACAGTGGCAGTTGAATTAGGATGTTTTTGCATTTGATTTGTTGTATGTTTTTACATGTCAACATTAATAATATTACCCCATCACTGCTATGAAAATAAGCAACACATTTCACCGAAGTGTTATGCAAAAAGGGAAAAATAACTTAAAAACCAAAACACCCTTAGAAGATGAAAGCACATTGCTTGTAATGTTTTATTATTTTTTTATCATTGGCTTTTTACTTGGATATTTTGAAGCTACTGTTTAAAAAAACAAAAAACGTTTACAATTAAATTTTACAACTAAATTAAATATTTAAAATAATTAAATGGTTAACAAAATATGTTCAGAAGGTTTCATGGCTCATCTTTATTATAGAAATTAGTATTGAGAATTGTTATATTCACTTAACATCAATTTATTGAATGAGGTAATTTGCCTCATGCATTCCTGTGCAAAGGATTCATGGGACTTTTCTGCTTGACAAATCACTACTAACTACCACCAGACTCTGGAAAGCAGAGACTCTGTGGTTATCATATCAGAGCAGGATCTGTAAGACCTATTTCCTGTTTTTGCTCCAAATGAGCTCATCTTGTGACACTAATACAGCGTTCACAAAAATAACATTTCATCCCCATGTGGTTCTGTTCAGGAACATTTCAATGTAAAACACTCATAACATAAATGAAAGTGGATTTACATTGGACATTTAATTTTGCTTGCTCATTTCCCTATTTTTACAATTAAATTACCTTTGACGTCATCTAATGCTCCCTTAAAGTTAATATTCAAAAACACCAATCATTTAATAGCACTGTTAAATGTATATTTAGGAAATCTCAAAATGAATACCCATGTTTCATACTATACATACAATTTCGGGGACCTCTTTGATCCTAAATCACCATTGTGTGTGTGTGTGTGTGTTTACTGCTCCGTGTGCAGGTTATTAAAAGCAGGTTTAATGCTTGGCTGCTTTCACATTAACGGACCAGTGGAACACAATAACCTCCTACCTCCAGGGAGTCTGGGAGGCCTTGTGTGAGCCCTTAAACACTGCTGCAATGTTAGACGCTCTTTTTACTTTCTTTCCCTTCCTCGTGCACATACCTGTTCCCTCGCTTCTTTATATTCCTGTTCATTATTTACTGTCAATAACAAGCATACACGTGTTTAATTTCCAGGGAGTTTCTGTGTAATCCACCTTGAGCAGAAACAAAGATATCACTGCTAGTGTTCTGTTACATATTGCACTTTATTTAGTTCCATAGAACTTTTAGGATCTAGAACAGGTTCTAGAACACAAAGACGGAACCATCAGCCTTCACTGTCGGAGAATGCTTATTGCTTTGCACTTTGTATTTCACATTTTCGAGCATGTAGAACAGTTTGCGATGCCATAGCCAAAGACTTTTGTTACACATTCAATTTGATAACCACTAAAGGAAAAACACACATACTACTACAAAACTAATGTCTCTGGAATGATGTGGAAGTTGTACGGTGTCTGTGGCGCTGTGTGCTGTGTTCAGCATTATTGATGGAGGCTCTGAGAGTGGCAGCTGTGTCATGTGGTCATGTGATTTGGCATCTGGGTCACAACACAGAAGTGCTGTCTTTTATTTTCCATCATGGAACTGGCCAGAATGATGATTCTGTCTCCGTGGTTGGTTATAATGATGAGGACAGCGGCAGGTGTGGATCAGTTACGTCATTCTGCATCCAGGTCATATGATACAAAGGCTTCAGTGGTCCAGGATCCGAAGGTTCCCGGACACTATTTTGTTTTCCAGCATAGAGCCAGCCGGAATGTCTATTCGGTCTCCATGGTTGGCTATGATAATGACTGTTCCCTGGAGAGGACAGAGGAATAATCAGACTGTGCAAAATCCTGCAAAAACGTCTGATGGCAGAATTTAAGATGTTCCTTACTATTACCTTCAGTGAGACTTGCTTTCCGAAGGTCACATCACCAGACACCGTCAGGTGATCCAGCTCTAGCATGTCTGGAATGCTCTCGAATCGTGAGATATATTCCTGAACCTGAAAGAGAAGAGAGAACTGGATCAAGGCTTGCTAAGTATTATTTGAGAGTCATTGTTCTGAAACAAAAGCTGAGATCATGTCCTTGTTTTCATATCTTAGTGGGTTTCTGGCTGGCAGACTTGGTAATGTCACATTGGTAATGTGATCGTGCCTACACACTGTGTGTGTGAGAGGAACACCATGCGTTTTGAATGGATCATTTGTTGTGAATGCTTCATTAGGTGCGGTACCTTGGTAAAAGAGCTGCCCAGTTTGACGTGAGGAGTTGTGGGAAACTCGCGCCTCTCGCTCATGGTCAGAGATCCTGCCTCCAGGCTGTACAGATTGGACATAACCAGTAGGAGGTCAGATGTGGTTTTGACAGGCAGGAAGCGGCTGCGAGGCACGTTAATGCCCAAGGCATTATCAAAGCATTTGATGGCTGCACCCACCGCAGTCTCTAGCTGAATTACATTCAGACCCCCGTCTATAGTCTGAGAGAGAGAAAGAGAAGGATTTTAAACAACAGTTTTGTAATTCTCTTAAAATTGTCAAATAAATGAATTATTTGTGCATCACACAGTTGCCATAAATTAGGTTAAACTTCAATTTAATAATAATACATTTATCAAACTCTTAAAACATTATATTTATATGAAGGTTAAAAAACAAACAAAAAAAAACCCCTCAAATTTTTAGTGTAGTCTAATAGCCCGCTGTGTATAAAATTGGACCTAAAATGATTTGTAAACCTTAAACGGATTATTGAAAACAAAACAAAAAACCTGTAGGGTGGGGACTTGGTTGTATCCATTAATCGAACTAAATGAGCGGAGAATTCGAGCATACATAACCAGATGTCACTCCAGTTATGACATTTTCATTAAAAAAATTACATGTGAAAACTAAAACATAAGCATGGATGAATCATTCACAATAAGATCGATAGCATACATTTATAAAACAGGTAGGGTGAATTTTATTTTCAAATTCATATTCATGTTATTTGACAAGTAACCATGTAAATGACGGTGAGGAAGTGAGAGGTATCACTGCAAGCACTGTGAAGGTGCTCTTGGTATCACACATGCAGAATAAGCGTAAGGTTGACAGGGACAGAACTGGGTGGGATTGGATGTAAAGAAATCTAGAACAGACTCTATCTAGATTAGAACAGACTTCTGCCTGGGCCTCAGGGCGAGAAATTGTGCTACAATACCAAGCTCTGCTGAACTGTGTACTACTTCACAAAGACACACACTTAATTGTTTATCTAAATGAGCACATATCATAGAATTCTATTGATTTTATAGAATGCAAATTATAATTATTACACACTACCCACTTTGCATGTTTATACTGTGTCATAACCAGACGCAAACCTCTTCTGTCTTAACCAGCTTCATGTGTGGAGAGACAAATTACTTGTCACTTGTAAACTGGAAATGCTGGATTGCGTTTGGTTTGGGCACAGTGATAGAATAATAAAGATAAAAATTGTGTTTTATGTATCAATAGTTTTTCCAATTGATGAGGTCCCTGTATGTCCTCAAAAGGAGTTTTTTTGTCTCACTTCTAAAAAATGTGTCCCCAAAGTATAACTATATAAATTGACACACACAAAAATACACCTCATCTTATGGTTACCTTTCAATTCTTTAGTCTCCTGTGATGCACTAAGAACAGAAAACCCAAATTAAATTGTTTATAAATGTACTTTTAAATGTCAGTTGTAAAACACTTCATAAATCCCCTGATCACACTCTGAAGCCTTGGCTCGAACTAGTTCCCAAATGATTCTCTACTCAAATCAGATATGGGTATGGTATAAAACAGACGCTCAAACAGTCTCCACAACATTAGCTTGTTAAAGTGCTTGTGTAAAGAATAGACTGTTAAATAAAGATGGACAACGCGTCTCCGCTTCTTCCACTGTAGAAAAATGAAGCCAAAATATCCCAGAAACAGTCATTGCATATCGTCATTTGGAGCCCGGATGACAATATGTCTGCGCAGTAATGATCCTGAGGTGGACCCGCAGTATAAAAGTCCTGCCCATACTTCTACTTCACAAACCCAGCTGTTATTCATGACGTTACACCCCGTTTTTATAGCATCAAATATCTAACTAAACCCAAACTTATTAGAAAAATGAACACAAACCATCTTTGCAAAAAATTATTTGAAGTGTAATTGGATTTCTTACTTTGGGTCGCGTCCCATTCGATTATATGGAGAGGGCAGGGCTTATGACCTATACTTCAGCCAGTCACCAGGGGGGGCGATCAAAATGCTTTGACTTCACTTTTCAGGACATGTGCGGCACACTTGATTTAAAGCAGGGGTGTCCAAACTCGTGCTGGAGGGCTACTGTCCTGCAGAGTTTAGCTCCAAGTTTCCTCAACACACCTGTCTGGATGTTTCTAGTATGCCTAGTGAGACTTTAATTAGCTGGTTCAGGTGTGTTTAATTGGAATTGAAGCTGAACTTTGCAGGACAGTGTAGCCCTCTAGGAGCAGGACTGGACACCGCTGGTGTAAAGGGTTTTGTAAGTGGGTTTGATTCAGAAGTGAACACTCTGCAAAGGAGACTAGTGAAGCCTAGTGTTACAGGGTCCCATGTGGCCTGATAAATGGATCATGGTCTCACCTAGGGTTTCAGAAGTGGTCGTGTAAAGAAGAGGAAGGCCAGGGAAATAAAACAGATTTCTGGGGCACAGATAGAAATCGTGCTTTACAACAAAATTAAGAGTGACTGTTGAGGGGAAAGGAAGACTTGACAAGGGAAATAAAAACAAAAAATTAAGAAATTCAAGTGTCTGGTCAAATAGCTCAAATAAAAGTTCAAATAATCCTTTTATTATCATTACATTAATTGATGCATTTGGCCGACACTTGCAGGACACTCAAAAAACAGTAGTATTTATGGACCCTAATAATCCATTTGTAATCGAAGTAGCAGCACAGTCAGAATAAAAAAAGTCACATGTAACCATGTCAGTTGCAATGAATTGGCCAAACCCAATTTAAATTCTATCTGATTGTAAGTGGTGGTTTAAACCATTTCTAATTAGTTCTATAGGACATGTAAACACTTGATCTGATTTTTAACTGGAACTGCATTTGAAATAAAATCCAATGTACATAAACACGCACATCTACCTGGGGCCTGTTTCAGAAAGGAAGTTTAGTGAAAACTCTTAGTATGTTAACCCTGAATTAAGGGAAACTGGGTTTTCCGTTTCAGAATGGAAGGTATGTCAAACCCGAGAAAGCAGAGTAAGTCAAGCCCGTTTCTGAAAGAGAAGTAACTTAGAGTCAGTTACCATGGTAACTTACTCTGTGAACCTAACCTGGTTGAGAGCAGGTTTTCTTACATAAACCCTGAGTTTTTCTTTTAGTAAATGCATTTTGATTTAATAATCTATAAATATTTTGACTGGAAACAACAAGACAAAAATGCTAAGTAATAAAAGCATTTTTTTGCAGTGGAGTACATTCATTCATTGCACATTTTTCTATATAACATTGGAGAGAGCACATTAGTAAAGCTGCTGTATCATAGCGGGAAGGAAAATGTGCCTCGCTCTCATGCTCTTTCTGAGAGTTTTTGTGTTGTTTCCTGCACACAAACTCATGAGATCCATCAAAGAGGAGTTTCACAGGACTGCAGGACAGTAGTGGAAAAATCGATTTAAATGAGGCTAATCTGATAAATGACATTTATTTGATAACATCTTGCTGTGACCTCTGCAAGTAACTTAATAATTAGATTTTCCTTTAGGATTTCCAATGTGGTTGATGCATTGATGACATGCATATTCCCATCATCGCACCTTCCGAAAATGAAAGAGATTACTGTATGGAATAGAAGGATAGTCTGAGATGTATGCCGTAACCACCACCACAACTTTTGAATTCACACAAATTATTCACAATTTATTTGTATCTTTATTTATATCATCTTTATTTCCTACAAATAAAAAAGCAAGTTATTCTTTTTCCTGTTGGATTTTAATATTCTTCCAGTATTGTGTATCTCCTCTTCATCTATCAGTGATGGTGCAGGTCCAGCCTATGCCTACTTGCTGTTGGCCCAGTAGAAGTCAAATGTTAATTTCATTAGCCTAATTTAAAAAAGTAACAGGTTGGATTAGAGAACATTTAATTATGTGAAAAGAGCATTATACTATGTGGAAACAGCTGCTGCACATTGAAATAGACACTGAATTATATTTATTTAATATGTCAAATGTTTGTAAAGTCATGTAGCCTATATCCAAAAAATGAGCTACACGCATCAAAAGAATGAGAAGAAATAAGGGCGATGATGTCATTAAAAAAAATGACAAGTTATAGTGCTGCAGAGATATCAACCTGAATTAGCATGCTAAATTACTAGCCACGGCCCGACAGATGTCATAATACCAGTTTCGGCCATGGGAGGCGGTATGCGGGCAACACCAGCCAAACTGCAATGCACGAAAAACTCGCACGGCTTGTGGGCGTACTTGAACCTGATGAGTTTGATAGTTAGCTCTACTCACAGATCCGATGCGGTTTTCACCTGTTATCTACCAGAGCCCGTCTCTACCAAGCTGATGATAAAATGTAACATTAGCTAATTATATTATGTTCATTAAATTGCTTTCCTGAGGTAAATCTGACATATTTCTTCTCCAGCTATGTTATTGACCTCTGCACGCTGATTAAAAAAATGATTTGTCGATATTATGTATGAGGAATGCATTTTGGTTGTAGCCTACTGTATCTTTCAACAGTGTTCGTGTTTTTTTACTATTAGCTAGTAGAGATGATCGGTTCACGTGCGCTAGGGATCTGTCGTGTAACATTTACAAGCGCCAAAACGGTATTTATTGTTTGAATTGCGTAATAAAATTGACAATCTGAGAGCTGAGATTTGTTTATATCATAACTAACCTGCTCTGTCTAGTCTGTCGGTCTCAGTGTCCTCTTTGCTTTGCGATTTTTCTGTGCGTGACAAAATTGATGTGTGGCGTGACTGAGAGCGTGTGAAAAGTGTCAATTGTGTGTGTCTCACGGTGAATTCATGAGAGTTGGCAGCTCTGAATGGCGCTAGCTTGGTCAACATCAGCGAATGCTGTCGGTCAAATTAATGTAATTCAAACTAATAATAAAAATGTAATATGAACAAAACGAATATGAACATATTCACTGGTAAAGGTGAAGGGGAGTAGCTTGAAGATGTCATATTTAAAAATCACTTGACATCAACCAACATTCCTCTGAAGTCAAAACGTCCTCTATTAGGAGTTGGCTCGGCTTCGGCTATGGCTCTAGGGTCGTTGTGAAGGTAGGGGCGGAGCATAGAGACTATGCCGTTTCTCGTTAGTTACTCTAGAGTAGACCGACTCACTTTCTGGAGGTATACTGCCCCCATCTGGTATGGAATGTGGAGTACGAATAGATTTTTTGGCGGACATGACAAGGCACCTTTAAAGATTTAACTGATTGAATTATGAATTTATTGTTCATTTTTAGTTGCTGCCACATTTTTTTAAAAAATTTTTTTTTAACTGTGGGATACCATGAAAATGAGTATTAGTTCAATAACTTACCTTTCTGTCAGTTTTCACCTGATAATATAACAGTGAATAAGAATTATACTTGTGTATTGACTCGGAACATGTGGACGTCTTTTTGTCGGGTGCTGTTGCCATGGTGAATCGTAATTTCGGAGCTCCATTGATCATGACTTTTCATAGTCGTGGTGCACGTGCTTAACCTACTCAGAGTTGATTGAACCAACTCAATTCAGCTGTTCTGAAACCGAAAACTCAGTTTCCCATCTCAGGGTAAGTCAACACAGAGTTCAAGTTTTAACTCAGAGTTGGTTGAACCTCCTTTCTGAAACAGGCCCCTGATCACTTATTTAGCATTCATGTAAACACTATGTTCAGATTCAATCAATCAAAATTATTTAATTCCAACTGAAACGAAAAGTGTCCATGTAGATAAAAGACTTATTATATTTAACATCCTGATTTTCCACACAAGCTGCGGTTTCTGAAAGTTTTTACGGTTAATTTTCCTACCTTAGGGTTTACTATGATTTCCATGTCCATGGCATTCTGTTCCTGGAGTCTCTGTATGGCAGATAGGGAGATCCACAGGTTGTTGGTGTTGAAGATCTTAAACTTGGTCACTGATTTGAATTCATCAACATGAGACTTGGGAACCTGGGCGATCTCCAGTAACCGAAGCTTACCATCATACTGAATGAGCGTACCTCCCTAGAGAACAAAAACATGCAACATTCAAAGAAAATATATCAAATATAAGCCTCGTTCCCCACAAATAAACCTCATTACGGAAGTAAATGGAAATTATTGAATTTCTTGGGAAAAAGAAAATACATCTGTTCTGAGAATTTTTTGTTATACAAGTCATAATGTTGTTTTGTACTACTGTACGATATCACTCACAAGTAATATTCTCTCACCTTCACATCTGCTCTGGTCTTGTCTGTGACCTCCATGATAAACTCACAGCGTTTCCCATTTGGCTGGCTCACCAGATGATTCAATATACACAAGTCTACTGTTGCGCCCAGGTTATCGATGTTGGAGACAAAAATGTACTCCTTCCCTTCAGCGATGAGCTGCTCCAACAGACCAGAGTTATAAAAGCTGGCGTAAATGTCACCATGACCAGGTGGATACCACACATCTGCATTCTCTCCTGTCATACCCATGTCCGTAGCGACCGGCAACAAAGACTCCTTATTTATCCTTGGATACCTGGAAAATTCAGAGAAAGAAGTCTGAATTTCTAATATAGATTTGTAATACTGAGCATCGGATTTGTTATCGTCCATGTTGTTATTGTCAACTAAAAAGTTACTAAAATTACTAAAACTGAAATAAAAGTATATTTAAAGCGAAATATATAAGTAGAAATTACAAAAGCACATAGCAAAATTACTAAAACTAAGTAAAATAAAAACTGGAAAATATAAAAATAAAAGATAAATCTAAATATTAATGAATACTGAATATTGAATACTGAATACTGAATATTAATGAATAATGAATAATGGGGTGGTGATGGCGCAGTGGATAAGACACATGCCTTTGATGTGAGAGACCCGGGTTTGAATCCACTGTGAGACACCAATGTGTCCCTGAGCACTTAACCCCTAGTTGCTCCAGAGGCGTTCGACTTCTGACATATATAGCAATTGTAAGTCGCTTTGGATAAAAGCGTCAGCTAAATGAATAAATGTTAATGTGTATATTATTATAGTATACAAATAATACTAAAACAACACTAGTCCATAATATGAAAATGATTATCACTATAAAGTCAAAACTTTTATTTCTGCGTCACATATCACTAAAAACTACAAGTTTAAAATAAAATAGATCAAATGGATAGATAAAATAGATGCAAACACACACATAGGGCCCTGTTTTAATGATCTGAAACGCAAGTATCAAACGCAGAACGCAAGTAACTTTGTGGGCAGATCTCGCAAATCTAAAATGGGTTGGTCTGAAGTAGCTACATTACTCATAGGTGTGGTTTGGGCAAAACGTGAAACAAACCAATCAGAGCGTCATCTCACATTCCCTTTAAAAGCAGGCGCGCTTGTTCCATGGCGGATTGCGGATTTGCCTGTGCGGTTCACAGCCGAGGACACCGACGTTCTCGTCAGGGCCGTAAAAGACAGAGAAGTGACATTGTATGGGGATGGGAGAAACCCACCCAAATTAGCTTCGGTGAAACAGGCGTATCATAATTTGGGTAAACGAGAAAACTAGATTTATGCCTATTTTTTCACATCTTCATGGACACCACAATGATTTCCCTCGAGTGGTATTATTTTTCCTTGTAATGTATGGTTTGCAAAAATGGGAACTGCTTCGTCTGTGTAAATGAGAGAAGCAAAGTGTATGCGCGTTGTGCACACGCTACATTATGGCCAAGTATGCGCCCTTAAAATGGCATCTGAATAACGCGCCACTGACTTTAGACTCGGTTTTTCCTGGTCTGTGGCGGAATTTTTTTCTGAAACTGGAACTAGCACCAGGGAACGTTTGCGCCGGAACACGCAAGTTCATTCCCTAATTTACCCACGTGTGTCTGTGGAGGGAAAAGTCTGCTGTGCGTCGGGTGCAAAATGGGAATGATACATGCGTTGGTGTACAAAGTCAATTGCGCTGGGTGCAAGATAGGGCCCATAGTGTCAAAAGTGTTTCCTCTTTACAGAAAGACAAAACAAACCTTGTTTATGATTATAAGCACAAAAAACAACTGCTTTGCTTATGCAAATGTGTTTTCAGAGGGGCTCTAAAATCTTCTCTGGCTCCTGCATTTCAGGCTTATTCAGGTCAAATGAAGCCAGGGAAAACATCTGACGTTTTATAAAGCCTTCATCCTCCTCCTCTTCCTTTCATCACATTGTCTCTTCCACAAGCTTCAGCTTCAACCGGGACTGAGTACGTGCTGTCTTTTAGCACTGTATTCTAAATAGCATATGTAACCGTATCCCACGAGTGTCTGTTGTTAGCTTTGAGATAAATTTCAACTCTGACAAGTCCATTAAATATTAACGTATCCCTATTATTGCTTAGAAACCTCATCAATCTTTAACTAGTTTTTACAAAACTTTTTAAGTGTTTGCAGGCTAAGGGTCAGCAGCGAGCACGCATTACGAAGGTGAAGAAATTCAGCTTTTTTCATTCTGCGCTAAAACCTACCTGAATGACAAAATGCGTTTTTGTTAGATGTGTGTGCTAGTGCGATGGCATCAGCTGGGTGGTATTTTGTGCTCAAACTACATAAATGTCACATTATTCCTGTGTATATATCTGTGGTTAGTGTGTTTAGATAGCTAAACTCAGAATATTTGCTATGAGAAGTCAGATAAATCTTAAAAAACCTTCCTTTCCTAGATATAAAAACTATGAATAAATACAGTTGCATGCCCATTCAAACCGAGGGGGCAGGAGCCCCATCAAAGTTGTTTGCAAAGGATTTAAATGCAGCTTCCAAAAGACAAAAATGTATATTTTTAACTTTGGTTAACCCTTTGAAGCGTATGATCACGCTAGTGTGATTAAAACGTTCAGTGAGTCACGTGATCCAACTTCTAAATTTAAATCTGCGTTCGCGCTTTAGCTGAACCAGAGACGGACTGTTTAGTGTTTTCAATCATATAATGGTTATTTTTTGTTTCTTACATTTAAATACAGTTAAGTACTAGCAAAAATACATGTATAGTTTGTAAATATATACATGGATGTCAATGGAAGCAGCAATAATCCTTTCAAATATTTGTCTTTTAGTTTATTTTAAAACGTGTGGTGAGTAATACCTGCTCTGGTTGAAAGTGTGTATCTTGACCCTGTGGTGCGTGTATTTCTGTAAGATCTTCTTGGTGTCTTCATCCGTATTGAAAGAGTTCATTAGCACCAGTGGAACATCAGCGTTATACGTTTTATTCAAGTGCTGAAGAGACCAAAAAAAAAATTTGACTTACTAAAAAACATTATCAAGCAAATTAACTCATCGTTTTATCTATTAACATTGTAAAAAAGCTAACAATGACTGTGATCCTACAATGTCTCTCATTAATACCATTTCAGGTTGAATCACTGATTTGAGAGGTTCAAAGTTCTGAGACATTTTAGCAGGTTTATTACATTCTGCACATAGCACATTCTGTTTTAGCGGGGATAATAGATAATAAAATAAAAAAAAGTTATTATTTAGACAGCAGTGCTGTAAACATGTGATCTTTAACACCAGAGTCAAGCCGATAAAACACGGTCTCAGATGGATATAGACATCTCTCCTATCTAATCTCTACAGTTACACTGTTGTGATGAACATGGTCAATAATTTATCAGAACAGAAGTATTAGCTGAATTGACTAATATCAACAGAACTGTAATAAACACAGAATAGGTTAAAAAAATAAAAAAGATGTCTTAAACTTTGCTCAAAACACAGGCAAGTCCTAGATACCAGTTTCAGCAGTAATTCTTAAAATGTTCAGATAAATTAACAGAAACCCTTTACTAAAAAGGCACAAGTGTCCAAATGAATGCAGATGCCTTTCAACATAAACTATCTTGTTTAAGTTTAGTCACACAATAAAAAGTTTAAAACTTACTGTTTTTTTTTTTACAATCATACTAGGGGACAAAAACCTTCCTCTAATTGAAGAATTACCCACAAACACAAATAATTTCCCTGTATTAATGGTAGCTGTCCAAATAACTACAAAGTTTAAAAACTTTCATCCGCTTTCATAAACTTTTAATCGGTTGACAGATTTTAGGTCAGTTTCCTATAATGAATGTATGCCCATAAGCCAAAGAGAAGCCAAATGGTATAAAATGGCCTAAGGGCTTGCTAAAGGCCTGCCAAGCCCAGAAATGACAGCCTGTATTTTCTGTGGAAGAAGGACAGATTACCTATTTACATGTACTAATAGGCCTTATTCAGTGAGCAGGATATCTGACGACATGAGGCAGGTAAACGGTCTGCCGAAGAGACACTGAGCTGAGTGTTCTTCAGCGAGGGCGTCCCACAGGGCTCAGTATTCTGCCCCTATCTTTTTCCCTCTTGCCCAGAACACAGCCCTCTCTGTTTCGGTTTCACCCGAAGTTCTCTTTTATGCACACTACCTACAGTCCATGGCACTGAGAAAAATAACCAGCACAGAGCCTGTTGCTCCTGGTGTAAAATGCTTGCTCTGTATAAATGAAGGAATGTGCCTGTGTTTTACAGCTGTAGATGAGAAGAGCCAGAGAAGGGAAAGACAGAGGAACATATGTTTGTGATTTAAAACTTATGGGTGGAGGTCTATTTGCTCACTTTCAAATCTCTCAGACAGCAGCTGCTTTTTCCACAGCTGGAGTTTATATTTCTTTGGGTTCAAATCTGAGAGTCTCTCCTATTTGAAATACATCACAAGAGACAATAATTGAATGTGTGTCCTCTATAGATAAAAACACAGAAGGATATTAGAAAGACAATTTTCTATTTCATGGAAACAAATAAACTAGACATGTTTAAACCAAGGGGCTGATGTTTGGCTTGTTAGCATGGCCACTTTAGCCCCTGCTGAACAACTGTCATTGACTTAAATGGGAAGATATTTTAGACCTCCATGGATTAAGCTGCCAGTGTCATGTGACAAACCTCGATCTGTTGGACGGTCAGATCCAGGAAGGTATTCTCGTTACGGACACTAATCAGGCTCTTGGGCCCTTTGCAGCCCATGCTGGTTCCCAGACCTCCATTCAGCTTCACAACCACCAGCTTATTGAGACTGTCCGCTATGTTGTCAGGTATACCCTTCACCTTAATCTTATCGTATGGCTGGATCTGAAACATAGACAAAAAAAGAGAAACAACTGTCAGTCAGGGAATACAGTCGTGGTCAAAAGTTTACACACCCCAGAATCTGCAAAATGTCAATTATTTTACTTTTGAAAGGGGTCACTTCTATAAATTCAGCTATTTTTTGTCTTGTGTAATGTAAACCATATGTAAATCTTTTATGTAAAATATATTTTTCAGGACAGTACTAAATAAAAAATAACATGCATTTTGTATTCTCCCTCTTATTTGTTAAAATAATTAACATTTTGCAGATTCTGCAAGGGGTATGTAAACGTTTGAGCATGACTGTACTTAATTTTTTTTAGCATTTGGAGGTTTATATTTTAAAGACTGGAGTTACATCCAGTGACTACACTGAAGTTTCTAAATTTCATCCAGATGCTGTCGCTATTGTGTGTCTATAGTTGCCTCATTAGATTCTTCTCCTACAAAAAAATCTAAAGCGGTCAGAGGTCAACTGTTGAGGTTAGTGAGCTGTTATGATCATGAGTGCGGTCAATTTTCAAGAATCACTACGATCAACTTGCAAGCACACCAAACAACCACCACACACATTGTGCAAGTACAACATTCCTCATGGAGACAGAAACAAATGGCCATGTTTAACCGAATAAACAGTCCAACTGCTGGATCAATATGGCAAGTGGGAAAGAGGAAGGCGAGAAGAGAAAGAACGATGGATGTGTTTTTGAAAGAAAAGAACCATTCCCTTTTCTTCATTCCTCTTGTTTCCCTGAGGGCCATAGAGCAATGCCATGAGAATTACTGATGAGTCAGATACCAATAAAATATCACCACACACACACACGCTAATATTTAGCTCACAAAGCCCCAGTTTCTGTAAAGAAGAAAAGAAACAGTTATTCAGAAAAACAAGTTAAGCACAAGCCCCTGCCCTACAGCGATTCTAAAGATTTAATTGGTCATTTCAATCATAGTGCCTACACAACGCTCACTCTTAACCCTACACTAAACTCTAACCAGTTAGTATAGCTTTGGTTACACATCCTGATTCATAACATTACTGTTTGTCGCGATGAGATCAATCCATGATATTTCTGAACTCTGAAATGGATCCTCAAAGTCTGAACTTTGCTCGACAGGGTGAGTAAGTTATTGAGTTGACCAACAAAATCAGCTTTGGGGGGAGGTTTGTGCGCAAATAGTTTGGTAAAAAATAATGGGAAAAAATTCTTCAATTTCTTAAAATTCTTCAATTCAGAATCTGTGAACACACAACTTCGCAGAAATCTGCACTGAATTCCATTCCATATAATTCCGCTCTAGATTGCTGGTCATCAGTTATTCGGATACAGCAGGACCATATGCTGTCACAGTGATCAGATGAAAGAAAAACAGGAGTATAATGGTGCTGCTGATACAACTTATCGTGTGCATTACTTGAGCTTTACAATGATCAAACAGTGAGGTTGCCAGCAGAGAGGTTTGTGGGTAAAATCCCTGGGCTACTCATCGCTTGGTTCCAAATAGAAAATCCTTTTAAATGGCCTATTAATGGCCTAACAGATATGCATACGTAGATTCCACATTCGACCGCTCCAGACACATAGGTGCACCGCCCTCTTAGGGATTAATGCCACAACATTGCGCAGCTTCTCGTTGTGAAACCGCAGAGATTTAAATTCCCAAAGAAATGGGATAAACTTTCACAGGTGAGAATGTGTTGGTTTGAGTTTTCATTTATATGAACTCAATATTACAGGTTTTTACTATGGTACTTTTTAATGTTTTTACTTTTACTTTTAATGTCGTGTTAGCTGACGCCTTTGTCTTGTATTGTGTTAGTTTAGCTAAATCATCTGCTAAAGTCTATTGCAGATACAGATATTCATACATGCGTCCAACTACGGTTGCAGACAGACAGTCATCCTGCTCTCGAATGTTCACAGACTGGCTTTGACCGTTCCAATATGGCGGACGGCTTACATATAGGAGCCCACAGAAACAGCCATTAATAAGGCATCTATGTATATATCTATGTGGCTACTGTGTGTTTATTCAAATAAAAACATTATTCATCATTTATTTTCAATCCCTAAATGGATCTTCAAACTGTGAGGACAGTCTGCCCATGAAGATTCAGAAACATTGCTGTAGAATGACAGGTAGAGTTGATTCTTTGACTTTATCAATGAATGTTATAGGCTAATAAAATTGACCTTTATCACACAGTGTGCCCCATTGTATTGTATCAGTTGGTAATAACATGATACGTAATTATTGCCATATTCATATACCATAGTATTCATATGTTAATCCGATGAATTCAAAAGAATACCAATTGCTGTTTTGTAATTTGGTTCATTGTTTTGATTGGCTTGGTTAATGCCACTGTGCAATGAAACTAGGTCATACACAACCGTGTAGTTAAAAGCATCTACTCTCTATTGACTGCATTTTTACAATAATTTTTTATGGCCAATAAACAACAATACAATAAATAAAGCACACACATTCATAATGACATCTGCTAACACTCCTGTTATTAAAATCATTCAGTAACAGCAGTGATGAATGTGACTGTTAAAATGTGAAAGAAAATATTCAGTAGTATTAGAGAGAGAGAGAGAGAAATAATAGATTCTCCATATACATAACTCTTCCGAAAGCATTCAACACACTAACTAGCCTTTTTTGCACTTAAAAATAGCACTTACAGTTTCATTAGTGCTGTACTAATTGCACAAATTCGATATGGTAATATTACTTGTATTACATTACTTTCGGTTTAATGCTTCTGCTTGTATCTCACTAAAAGTGTTTGCTAAATTAACAAATGTAAGTGATTTTTATCTGGCTCTACCACAATTGTGTCCACCTGCTTATTTTTCAGATTAAGCAGCATTTAAATCCTTCCTTTTTAGACAGAAATTCAAGACAAACACACACACACACACAATATTCTTAGTGCATATTACATAATACAGCTGAGGTGGAATAATTGTGCCAACAAAAGGCACATGACTAAGCCTGAATCCAGTTCTAAACCACCATAACACCACTTGCCCCAATGTCCTAAACGAAACCTGTCTGACTGAATTAACCAGTTATCAAGAGAACAAAAGGAATTCCTAACTTTGATAAAGAGAAAGAAGAAAAGAAAATATGAGAGACCTGAGCTTTAAAACAAGGGCAGGAATCCTTTAAATTGAACCAGGTGCACAGGTTGAATCCACTGATCAATATAAATGATGCTCAACGTGTTCTAGCAGCCATTTTGGTATTACCTACCGACAGCCAAAACCTTGATCTAAAATTAGACCTTTTGCAGCTTATCAGTGGGACTTTTCTAGCAGGATAAGCAGCGATATATAGAAATCGTTAAGATTTCGACACGGGTAACTAACTGACTTAACACAAAATAGATTTCTTTATGTAATTATCCAGGAAATATTAAGCTTGAACATATGGGATTGTTATCAGAAACTTATTTGAATATATTCAATAAATATTACAATACATACTACTATACATTACTATACTATACTACACTACACAAATATTACAAGCCTCTACTACTATATTGCACTATATTGTATTAAAAGTAAGTTGCTGCCTTGAATCAAGTACAATAAAAAAAAATGGGTAAAAAAATTTGCTTAAGTTATTTTGATGAGATAAAACAATGTAAAAACCTATGATGTCCTTATTGATCCTTTTTTTTTTTTGAAGGTTTACCTTATCTTGCTCGGATTGACAAAGCTTCATGTCTTTAAATCCATATGCAGTCAGCTTTATTTCTCAGAATATGCTGTGAAGCGTGTATATTATTTCTTGGCTTTTTGTTGACCAATGTCTACTTCGGACTCTTAGAGAACTTGTTAAAAAGCCACAGGTCAGATCAAATTCTATGGCTTTTTACAAGTTTGCATATGAATTAAGTGTTATTTGTATACCTTGTTTAAGTCGTTATCTTTACTGATTCAAAATACATGCTGTTATTGAAAACACGGTTGAATCATTTACATTTTCTGTATGAATGAAAAAAACATTATATAACAACATAATTACATAACCACAATGAATAACTATACATGGTGAATTAAGTTGTATGCGCATGTCTTACAAAGCATATTCAGATCTCAGAAGAATCATTTTGACATTTGTTATACAAATCTTGAGGTGTCTTGTCCATCAGCTGATCTGATATTCACTACTATAATCAAGATTAATGTAACTTTTAATAAACAGGGGAAATTCCTAACTTTAAAAAAATAACCATTTAAATGTGTATGACGTTTGCTTTGTAAAAATGTACAGGGAGACTTCAGGTATAAAAACGCTGACCCATTAGGTAGTTTCCTCATTAAAATCAGATGTTTTCCAATGAATTCACTAGAATTTGAGAGAATACTAGGGAATACCAACATCTGGGCGAGGCGGCTTCATTATTTGACGCCATGAGCAATCCAGTAATTTACTGTGTATATAGATCAGTGGTTGAGTCAGATTGTTGAACTGTTGTTTCTGGGTTAGCCACATTCAATTTGCTCTAAACTCAGACCTGTTCTCACACATTCACAATCTCTTCTCTCTCTCTCTCTCTCTCACACACACACCACACACACCACACACACCACACACACCACACACACACCACACACACACCACACCACACACACACCACACACACACCACACACACACCACACACACACACACACACACACACACACACACACACACACACACACACACACACACACACACACACTAAAAGCTCACAGCTCCCACAGCGTCACAAGACCAGAATCTAATTAGCTCAGTCAGAAAGTCTGTTTGCGTCGTAAGCACATTAGAAAAGCTTCTCCATCTTGCAGAAAGAGAGGCTGATGAACAACTACAGTTCTTAAAGGTTCACAGAAGTAATAAGGCATTTGACGATAAACATTACCTTAAGATCATCAATCTGTGTGCAGTGCGTTTTTAAATCTGGAGTAAATACTGTGGTGAATTAAGGCAGGAAGAGGAAGGACAACATTCCCTTTGGTATGGTTCCTACAGACGCATGCAAATTATGAAACAGACTTGCAGGATATTTCCTGCATTTAGGAATCCTTTGCCGACACAGTGCTCAACAATAATGATGACCTGGGATCAGCATTTTTAATACTCCTTACCTTTGTTTATTATGTTTTTATGTCTTGCAAACAGAAACATTGTGTTTTTATGAAGTATCGAACACAGTTGTTGCTACTTCTGCTGATGTAAATCTGTCAACAAAGTAAACTTATTTAGTTGACACAAGAAAAGGTCTTGTGAACATCTTGGAAATATCAGAAAAATTATAAATTAATTATGTTTTTATTGAACTGTATGTCATAAATTCCTGCATAAGTGTTTGAATTGATAGCGGTTAAAAAAAAGGTTAATATAAAAAATATAATCATAATTTTCTGACTCTTATGTAATAAATAAAATGTATTAAAAAAAACAAAACAAATATATTTATATTTAAAATGTCCATTAAAACGCAAAATGGTTGAGCTAATCAGGTTTTTGAACTGAGATTGGGTGGGAAATGTCATGATGAACAACATAAAATCAGGGTAAAAATTCTTGGTAAAAGTTCCAGTGACTTAGTCAATCAGTAACTTATATTGGGTATAATATATCTAACGGGATGACATTGGTCATTAATACAGCAAACATAAGGCATGATGAGGCAGGATCCAGAGAGTATGTGGTAAGTTCTGGCAATGATTGGTTAGCCTTTATACACCCAGATGTTTAACGGAAAATGAGTTGCATTTTTGGTCAAAGACAGTTTCATAAGGAAATACAACAATGACACACCCTCAAGTCACAATGACAGAAAATACTGCAGTACATAGAGCCCATCACTCAGTTCCTCAAACCAAACATATTGCAGGAATTTCTCCAACAACAACCTCACCTCCTCCAAATATCCTTACATTTATATGCATACACACATACATGTAACGGTCTGTCAACTACTTTTTGAGTCTGAAAGGAGCTTGGTTTTAGTTCTTGTCTTGTATCCGCACTCAAAACAGGAATTTATGGAGTGGTGTATTTAATATCCTGTCCAGATAACCTTGCTATATGCTGCAGACTATAGTATCAAACATTTCACAAGCAGTTTCATAGTATAGCTGGCATGTGATTCCTTGTGGAGCTAAAAGGCTTGTGTGTAGGTTTCTGGCTCTTACAGACCCAGAGGAAAGCAGAATGACACTGGATTCTTTATGTGAAACATAAACACACAGCCAAATCAAATTAGGAGACACTTTTGTTCACTGTTTGTCTTTCTTACACCCTCCCTTGCCCAAAGACACAAATCAATGTCGAAGCTTTATTTATAATTTTCCTTGCACACACACAATCATTCACACTAGGTCTATCTACAGGCTAATACTTTAACTCTAACTGGACCCAAAGTCTTTGGATACTTATATACTTAACCCAAAGTCTTTGGATACTTATACACTTAAGTGTGTGAATGGCATACAAATTAATTCATGCTGGAATGTGGGAAGCTTTTAATCACAGATGACTAATTCCCAGAGCCTGAGGCGATACTAATGGCCACACATGAGACTCAAAGCAGAGGCTCTGAGTGCCGTTCACCTATCGGTTTTAATACTTGAAGTGTGTATAGACATACTAGGCTTGACTTTCTCTGCATATTCAGCTTATAGGTCTACAGTCAAAGTAACCAAATGTGGGCTAAATTAAGAATCCAATCGAATGTAAGAAATAGGCTTGAGTACGATCAATCACTTGCTTATCTTACCGAGTCCTCAGGGGGCCTGTTGATTTTTGGCCATTCTACTGAAGGTCCCTTCACCTGCAGAAATCGGTGGAATATCTTCCTAAAGCCTTCAAAGTCCTTCTTAGACACCTGTGGAAGAGATCAGGCAAAAAAGAAAAAAAAGATTAAGTTATTGAGGACTGTCCTTCCTGTTTTCTCCTTCTGAGAAACAAATACTTAAAACTCAACCTTTTGGCAGATGATGCCAGAGTGTACAATGCATTGACCTCCATAACCTTTATTGACATTAGACAGAGAGATATTTTCAGAATAGTGGTCAGTACTTAAACGTTTACATTTGCCTTTAAATTTAAGGACATCAGCATTTGTTTCTTTTTGAAAAAACAAAACAACAACAAAAAAAGCATAAAAAACAACCTGTCAGCATTACTTTCTTATCCTGTTCTGTACAATCTGGCAATTAGAACTCCTTAAGGCTTCTGACATAATTACCACCCTGCCGCGAAAGATTTCTGGGTCCTCAGGCCTCTCACTGAGCACATCATTATTAATAAATCCTGTTTGATGAAAATCCATAAAACTCCTTGTGCCTGCTGAGAATTTAAAGTTACTTCTACAGCTCTGTATTTTAATCAAAGTGTAAATTCGATACATAAACCTTGAAAGAAGATATGAAGTATTGATTGAAGAGATCAAAAGATAAGATGCATGTACAAAGGGCGTCGGTGTTACGGCTTCTCATTTACTTTAAATGGGTGACGTCATGCATTGCTAAACTGAATTGTAGGTTTCGTTGCGCAGTGTCACTGCTGTTGCTTGCACAGTAAACATTTATATTGTGAAATACATTTTAAATATTTATATTTAAAATATTAACATATATTTATAAATGGAAAACATATTGTGAACTATTATTACAATTTAAAACATATTACTGTTTTATCTACAAATGCAGCCTTGGTAAGCATTAGAGACTTCTTCAATAAACATTAAAATAATCTTACCGACCCCAAACTTTTGAACAGTAGTATATATAAATAATATTATATTGTCAAATATTTGAATAATAATAGACGGCATTACAGTAAAACGAGGACCATGACGTCTCCCGGTATGGCGCAGCCGGGGCCCCACCCTGGAGCCAGGCCCGGGGTTGGGGCTCGTATGCGAGCGCCTGGTGGCCGGGCCTCCCCCTACGGGGTCCGGCCGGGCCCAGCCTGAAGGAGCGACGTGGGGCCGCCTTCCCGTGGGCTCACCACCTACAGGAAGAACCGTAAGGGGCCGGTGCTGAGAGGATCGGGCAGCAGTCGAAGGCGGGGGCCTCGACAACACGATCCCTGGACACGGAAGCTAGCTCTAGAGATAGTCGGAATCACCTCTACGCACAACTTGGGCTCTGGAACCACACTCCTTGAGAGAGGATGGATTCTTCACCACTCTGGAGTTGCCCATGGTGAGAGGCGGCGGGCTGGTGTGGGTTTGCTTATAGCCCCCCAGCTCAGCCGCCATGTGTTGGAGTTTACCCCGGTGAACGAGAGGGTCGTTTCCCTGCGCCTACGGGTTGGGGATAGGTCTCTCACTGTCGTGTGTGTCTACGGGCCAAACGGCAGTGCAGAGTACCCGGCCTTCTTGGGGTCTCTGGGAGGGGTGCTGGAAAGTGCTCCGACTGGGGACTTCGTCGTTCTACTGGGGGACTTCAACGCCCACGTGGGCAACGACAGTGACACCTGGAGGGGCGTGATTGGGAGGAACGGCCCCACTGACCTGAACCCGAGTAGAGTTTAGTTATTGGACTTCTGTGCTAGTTACAGTTTGTCCATAAGGAACACCATGTTCAAGCATAAGGGTGTCCATCAGTACACGTGGCACCAGGACACCCTAGGCCGTAGGTCGATGATCGACTTTGTGGTCGTTTCATCTGACCAGCGGCCATATGTCTTGGACACTTGGGTGAAGAGAGGGGCGGAGCTGTCAACTGATCACCACCTGGTGGTAAGTTGGATCCGATTGCGGGGGAGGAAGCTGGACAGACTCGGCAGACCCAAGCGTACTGTAAGGGTCTGCTGGGAACGTTTGGCCGAGTCCCCTGTCAGAGAGATCTTCAACTCCCACCTCCGGCGGAGCCTCGACCAGATCCCGAGGGAGGCTGGAGATATTGAGTCCGAGTGGACCATGTTCTCCATCTCCATTGTCGAAGCGGCTGCTCGGAGCTGTGGCCGTAAGGTCTCTGGTGCCTGTCGAGGCGGCAATCCCCGAACCCGGTGGTGGACACAGGAAGTAAAGGATGCCGTCAAGCTGAAGAAGGAGTCCTATCGGGCCTGGTTGACTTGTGGGACTCCTGAGGCAGCTGACGGGTACCGGCAGGCCTAGCGGACTGCAGCCCGGGTGGTTGTGAAGGCAAAAACTCGGGTCTGGGAGGAGTTCGGTGAGGCCATGGAGAAGGACTATCGGCTGACCTCGAAGAGATTCTTGCAAACTGTCCGGCGCCCCAGGAGAGGGAAGCAGTGCCCTACCAACACTGTTTACAGTGGAGGTGGGCAGCTGTTGACCTCAACAGGTGATATCGTCGGACGGTGGAAGGAATACTTCGAGGATCTCCTCAATCCCGTCGTCACGTCTTCCATTGAGGAAGCAGAGGCTGAGGGCATAGAGGTTGTCAGTAAACTCCTCGGCGGCAAGGCACCAGGGGTGGATGAGATCCGCCCTGAGTACCTCAAGTCTCTGGATGTTGTGGGGCTGTCTTGGCTGACACGCCTCTGCAGCATCGCGTGGCGGTCGGGGACAGTGCCTCTTGAATGGCAGACCGGGGTGGTGGTCCCTCTTTTTGAGAAGGGGGACCAGAGGGTTTGTTCCAACTACAAGGGGATCACACTTCTCAGCCTCCCTGGGAAAGTCTATGCCAGGGTACTGGAGAAGAGAATACGGCCGATAGTGGAACCTCGGATTCAGGAGGAACAGTGCATTTTCGTCCAGGCCGTGGAACACTGGACCAGCTCTATACCCTCTACAGGGTGCTGGAGGGTTCATGGGAGTTTGCCCAACCAATCCACATGTGCTTTGTGGATTTGGAGAAGGCATTCGACTGTGTCCCTCGCGGTGGCCTGTGGAGGGTGCTCCGCGAGTATGGGGTCCGGGGTCCTTTGCTAAGGGCTGTCCGGTCCCTGTATGACCGAGGCAGGAGCTTGGTTCGCATTGCCGGCAGTAAGTCAGACTTCTTCCCGGTGCATGTTGGACTCCGGCAGGGCTGCCCTTTGTCGCCGGTTCTGTTCATAACTTTTATGGACAGAATTTCTAGGCGCAGCCAGGGGCCGGAGGGTGTCAGGTTTGGGGACCACACGATTTCATCTCTGCTCTTTGCGGATGATGTTGTCATGTTGGCCCCTTCAGACCAGGACCTTCAGCATGCACTGGGACGGTTTGCAGCCGAGTGTGAAGCGGCTGGGATGAGAATCAGCACCTCCAAATCCGAGGCCATGGTCCTCAGTCGGAAAAGGGCGGCTTGCTCGCCTCAGGTTGGTGGAGAGTTCCTGCCTCAGGTGGAGGAGTTTAAGTATCTTGGGGTTTTGTTCACGAGTGAGGGAAGGATGGAACGGGAGATTGACAGACGGATCGGTGCAGCTTCTGCAGTAATGCGGTCGATGTACCGGTCTGTCGTGGTAAAGAAGGAGCTGAGCCACAAGGCGAAGCTCTCGATTTACCGGTCAATCTACGTTCCTACTCTCACCTATGGTCATGAGCTTTGGGTCATGACCGAAAGGACAAGATCCCGGATACAGGCGGCCGAAATGAGCTTTCTCCGCAGGGTGGCTGGGCAATCCCTTAGAGATAGGTAGACAAGCTCGGTCACTCGGGAGGAGCTCAGTGTAGAGCCGCTGCTCCTCCACATCGAGAGGGGTCAGCTGAGGTGGCTCGGGCATCTGTTCCGGGTGCCTCCTGGCCGCCTTCCCGGGAAGGTGTTCCGGGCACGTCCCACTGGGAGGAGACCACGGGGAAGACCTAGCACACGCTGGAGGGACTATCTCTCCCGGCTGGCCTGGGAACGCCTCGGTGTCCTCCCGGAAGAGCTGGAAGAAGTGTCTGGGGAGAGGGAACTCTGGGCATCTCTGCTTAGCAGGGTTCCAGACTGCGACCAAATTGGTTGCATATGCAACCATTTTTTGAGAATGTGCGAGTTAAAATGTTATGTGGTCGCATTTGTGCGAGTGGACGCTTGAGCAACAGAACGCCGTGGTATCAGCTGCTGCAGTCCGTAACTTATGTTCAAAATGAACGAGTAGGCTACATCATGAATCCATTTTCCAAACCGTGTTTTTGACTTATTCTGAATCACTACGGTACGCCTATAATAAGTGTTTATATTCGGACTATTTTATCCCGGGGTCGACTTGGCTGCGGAGTAGCCCAGTGCCTGCGTGACTCGCTATAGACATTAATGGAGAGAAGTTCCGTCTACAATGTTCTTCCGCAAGACACGTGCAGTTTATTTATTGACGAACGTAGACGTCACGCGCATTGCACACTGATGGTGAAACGCGCCAATTAAGAATTCACGAATTAAGGCGTATAAAAATGATAAAAATGGTCTCACGAAACACAGAGCCCCTTCCTCCTACGTCTTTTCAGCGGTTATATTTTCCTCTGTCGAGCAATTACTCTCATGATCGCTCGACAGAGGAAAAGGAAATTATTATAAAATTCAGAAGGTAAGGAGTGTGAGATTTCTGCTTTTTGTTACAACTATAAACTTTGATAACAAAAAATCTGTTTCAGTTTATTATAATACTCTAATCTTTTAAAATGTAATGCATACATTTGAATGTTTATTGATTTTTAAAAGATAGAAAGATGATAATAGACAAATAGATAGATAGATAGATAGATAGATAGATAGATAGATAGATAGATAGATAGATAGATAGAATATGATTAAAATGTAAATAGATAGATTGTATATAATTCAAATGTAAAATGCTTAAAATTACAGATTAAAATTACTGTCCAAAATCCATGAAAATCCTGAAATTTGGCAATGATAATTAATATCTTACAGGTATTTCTGCTGCAACCCAGAAAGCCTTTGCTAGCCTTGGTCCATTAAAAACACTATTCATCAGCATGGATTGATTAATCCCATGGCATGTAGCAAAAAAAAAAAAAGGTGCGACCAAGTCATATGCTGGTGCGACCAACTGAGAAAGTTGGTAGCACCAGTGCAACCAGTGGAAAAGTTAGTCTGGAGCCCTGCTTAGACTGCTGCCCCCGCGACCCGGCCCCGGATAAGCGGAAGAAGATGGATGGATGGATGGATAGACATCATTAGATCTATTAGAATGTATTTCACTGGAAGGTCTAATAATATTTAAACACACATCCGATTTTCGTCCCACCTGTTTATATTAACTTTACTATGTTTACATAATTACATTTCAATGCATTTTGAACTGGTACATTAGATTTGATTTGATTTGATTCACAGAGCGCGCACATACACATATACGTATGTAAGAGTCAAAAGCAGCTGCCCGTGAATCAAAAAACTCTACTGGTTATTATTATTATTTTTCAAGAATCAATGTGATACTAAAGAACTAGTTCTTTTGATATCCCTACTTAAAAGGCAGCTACAATGTTTACAACTGTAAACTGATGACTTATCTTCACATGATCTTATCATATTTTATTTGAGCTAGCAGGGTGTGGATTATAATATGTCATTTGGCAGTAAATGTTTGGGTGGAATTATGGGAGTCTGTGTGCTATGGAGAGGGAGGGGTGACACAAGCGGGCAGCATGTGTCACGGTGATGACGGCTAAGTCTGATTATTACCATATGGTGCTGAGAAAACACTGGGGTGAATCGCCAAAAAGCTCAGAGTTTTACTATCTGACATGCTCAAAGGAACTCTACTAACTGAGAATTTCAGTGTAGCTAAAGAAAGAAAAATGAAAGAAGGGTAAAAGATGAACAGAAGGAAGTGTGTAGGGGCTGAAGAAATGCCAGGGAGAAGATGCATCATGATGAAGCCAGTCTCATGGTGAGACTAATTAAACATCAGTTCAGCGGTGCAATGAAATCTCTCCCGTAATACTGGCACGTCATTCATCAGCTACAGCACTCAGATGGCACCCAAAGAGGTTTCCTCTCATTTGTCATCTTAGCTCCCTTGTCATTTCTAAATGCACTAAAACTGTGAGACTGTAAAAAAGGGTTATTTCTACTTTTAATTAAAAGTGCATTAAAAACTCCAGTCATATCAATAGCCTAATAAAATTGGTTTTATTTAACATGGAGCAGGTTGGCTAGTCTGACATGTTGAGATCACATACGGGACAAATACTACTAGCTTTATCGTGAAAAAAATAAAAAAATAAATTGCATCACGGTTTCCACAAAAAATGTAAGAAGCACAAACGTTTACAACATTGATAATAAGAAATGTTTCTCGAGCAGCAAATCAGCATATTAGAATGATTTCTGAAAGATCATGTGACACTGAAGAATAATGATGTTGAATCACAGGAATAAATTACATTTTAAAATATATTAAAATACAAAAGTTATTTTAAATCATACTAATATTTTACAATATTACTGTTTTTACTGTATTTTTGATCAAACATATGCAGTCTAGGTGAGCATAAGAGACTTCTTTTATTAAAACATTCAAAAAACTTATAGACACCAAACTTTTAAATGGTAGTGTGTCTATAAATCACTCTTTTTCTAAATCATAAAAAAAGTTAGCTGAATTTTTGAAAATGTGTTTGTAAGCTTGTATCTCACCTCAGCGTCTGCACCTTTGGCCGTGCTTAAGAGTTTCTCCAGCTCAACATGCATAGAGCTCTCCAGCTGCTGTCGCATTACTTCCTGAAACTGAGCCATCCCGTAGAGGTTGCTTGGTAATAACTCTTTACTCAGACCTACAATTGAAACCACACACCTTAATGTTAAAGTTTTTCTGATGAGTCGTACCAATAAATAATACAGTTAGTGTGTTCAAACTTTACAGTTCCTTAATAAATCTTTTAAAATTATTTTTAATAAATCTTATTTGCAGAGATAATATGACCATATGATAAGGAAGCTGGCAGCTGTTACTGATAATTGTATATACCACTGCCTTACTTCTGGCCCAAAATGAAAATACCAGAAGGCATGAAACCAAAGATACAATATGTTATCATCAAGAGCATTTAAAGAGTGTTAAACACACATCATAAAGAGTGTTAAACACACCCATCAGTGGGCTCTGGGTTAATTTCATGTATTGGCACTGTTTAACACTGACTGTACTGGAGAAAGAGCATTATTATTATTATTGGGCCTTTCAACTCTTATTACATTTAGACATCAGATTTTGTATCTATGTCATGTTCAAGTGTGCTACCTTCTACACTACATTTTGCGACTACCTGACTGAATTCCGCTTGACCACATTTCATCTGTATACACCCAATTTAATTCATTCGTCTGCCAGTGTGCCAAAATAGGGTTTATGCTGACTGTCACATGAACAAACATTAAAACAGGCCTCATTGCATCCGCTTGTCAAAGAAAGCCTGGCTAGTTATTTTTATTGTTGCCGTTTTATTCGATTTAAATATCTAAATGTTAGTGAGAAGAAAAAAACTTTTAGATATCAATCTGCATACGTGATGGATATCGGTTATGCTCATCTTTGCTTCCTCCTTTGAAGGCATCTTGAGTAAACGGCTTTATATTTAACAAAGCACTTACAAAAGACTTGAACCAGTCCAGAAGCAATGAAGTTTGTTGCGTATAATCCCCAATTATTATCTTCTCACATACTGCCTGGCATGTGACATTTAACATCTACAACAGCCTCAAAGTGACAGTGTCAGCCAGTGCATTAAATAAGAGACCATTTCTGTATTTCTAAGAATTAGTATTTGTGATTTTCTATGCTGAAAACACTCAGCGAAGCACAGGGTATGTCACGAAACGATACATGGCTCACGATACAGCAATTCTGCGATAATCAATATATTGCTAGAGAATCCTATAATGATACATCACAATATCTAACTATGAAAACACAATGCCAGTGAAAAGGTTAAGTACAGGTTTTCTCTCTTTATTCAAGTCCAAACTGTTCGAAAACAGCACAAAATGTTTTTCACTCTGTAAATTAAATTGAACATTTTAAGTAAATTAAACATTTTCAATGAGATCAGAGTGATGGCTTTGCATGTTTG
Source organism: Siphateles boraxobius (assembly GCF_051911475.1). Classification (NCBI taxonomy): domain Eukaryota; kingdom Metazoa; phylum Chordata; class Actinopteri; order Cypriniformes; family Leuciscidae; genus Siphateles; species Siphateles boraxobius. Next base: position 29,529,408 of record NW_027508833.1, on the reverse strand, counting down.
TGGTCATTTGGCGCCATTCTTTCGCAGCTCTCGGCCTCGTCCTGCTCGCCACAATCACGTACTCTTTGTCAATTTTGTCTGTCCCATCAATGGTATAAAAGCCAAAGTGGGTCCAGACTTTGGACTTAAACATAGCTGGGGCATCTATTATTTTACTCACACTGCTGTCCGCCATCCCATTAAAAAATATATTGACAACAATATATTGCCCTATCGATATTTTGTCCCAGCCCTACTGACTAGTATTTACACTGTAGCGCCAGTCAAACTGAATAGTTGTGATTTGCTATTCTTTCATTTGCTTCGGCATTTATGGGCTTATTTCGTTGTATTATCGGATAAGGAAGAAAGTATGTAGAGCTTTTGTTATTGTTTTTTATTCACTTTAATCCTGAATAAAATCTTCAGTGAGAGAGATCTTCTGTTTTGTCATTAGTAAGACAAAATGTTAATTTTTCGTTTAATTTTATTTAAAACGACACTGCAAATGATAATGTATACATTTTTTATTTTATCGAAAAGGATGAATGAGAGAACGACATTGATAAACAATTCCTAATTCCATTTACACGAAACACTGTAAGCCATCCTTTGTCAATTATAACAGTGTTAACTCAAAATACTTATTTTAATATGCAAAAGTTAAAACTGTGACCCAATCATAGCAGTGGCCATTTACTTCCAATTCTTGCAAGCGGCACACCTATCAAAACGGAGTGTTCGAAAGAGAAGGTCAAAAACAGGATAGAAAACAGCTTATTACTTCTAAATTAGGCTGTAAAAAAAAATCTTGATAACATTATAAGTCGACCTCAGAGAATTTTTTTTTTTAACAATATGACGTTCATGGCCCCTGTAAAGAAGACCGTGACAATGCACATTATTTCAAGTATACAGCTACTTACCAAATAAATTTAAAAAATAACAATAAATAATCTGCAATGTCATAAAGAATGACAATTGAACGATGCAGAAAGTACTACCAATACTCTAGGGGTATTTTGTTAAGGTATACTGTAAAACAGACAAAAATTACCATTTACAAATGATTGTACCAACACATCAATAGTTCATCTCACTTTCATTTCACAGCAAAGAAAACATGCACTGTACATCCAGAGGTCCAAAAGTCTAAAGCCGGGCATAATTATCCTTTACGATTGTTCCTTGTCAGAGTCAGACTGTACGAAATGATCCTGATGCAATCCATGTCAGAATCTCAGTTGTCATTAAGGTCATACTGTACGACAATGAAGACGTGTTAAAAACGGACGCACACAAGAAAACTCGTCTGGAGTTTTACATCAATCAATGTTTTTTACAATTGTATGTCGCTCTTTTGACCTCGAGCTCAAACTCCACAAGTATTTGTAAAACCTGATGCTGAAGTTCTCTAGTATGATTTGATAATGATTTAAAGTAAGAACATCTGACCATCTGTACAAAAGAATCATCATCAGCAAGTGACAGTAAAGTCATTTATAATGTTTCAAAATATTTCTATTGCAAATAAACACTGTTCTTTTAAATGTTCTATTCGACAAATAATCCTGAAAAAAGTACCAAATCATCATTGTGACACTGAAGACTGGAGTAATGGCTGCTGAAAGTACAACTGTTCCATCAGAGTGATACATTAGATTTTTCAATATATTAAAATATAAAGTTATTTTTAATTGTAAAAATATTTCACAATGTTACTGTTTTACAGTATTTTTGATCAGATAAATGCAGCCTTGGTGAGAATTAAAAAAAAGAGTGATAATAAGAGACTACTTTCAAAAATATAAAAAAATCTTATTGACCCCAAACTCTTGGTAGCCTATACTGTAAGTCATCATGTTTCTTAGTATTATTTTTTTTTTAAATCCTAAAGCTTTTTAATTTCAAGATTTAAATTAGTACTGTACATCCGAAACATGTTGGACGCAAACAGTCAGAAGACTTAACTCGGTAACTCCTATAATTATGTTTAAATTAGACACTTTCAAGCCAAATGAACCTCTAACAGCAAAACCAAAGCGAGAAATGGACCGACAGTCTGGAAAGGTCAAGAGTCTACAAAATGCCCTCCATAAAGCTTCTATTTCTGCAGAGCCAAATTTCTAGAGCAACTTTTCCAGTCTATCAGTCAACATTGACTGAAGGGTCCATTCAGCTCTCACTCTCATCAGAATTCAACTGACAGCTTTTACATGGTATGGTAAGATCCAGTTGATCACTAGTATCATCTAATTAATCAAGATACATCGAGAGAACCAATACAAACTTAAAAGTACTTTATAAGTAAGGAAAAAAGAAAACCGGATTGATTAATGTTCTTACCTTCAACGTAAAGCGACATAGTGCTACAGTATCTGTCCTCTAAACTCTATGAAATGCAGTTCGGTTCAATATCACAACAAAAATAATCCTGTATTTTTTCTGTCATGGGAAGAACAGCAACATAGATACAGTCCAGTCGGGATGTGACGCTTATTCGTGATAATAATAATTAATAAAAATAAGACAGAAGGTCAGCTGATCGATTCTCTCATTCTGTTCACGAGCGCTTTTCTCTGTTGTTCACGCGCTTTTAACTAAAGTAAACCATCTCTCTCTCTCTCTCTCTCTCTCTCTCTCTCTCTCTCTCTCCTCCCACTGACTATCAAGTAACGCAGGGTGAATAAACGACTGCCTCGTCGACCTTTCGCTCGCTCCGCGCGTTTATTGCTCAAAGGAGCCGGTGTGTTTTATTAAAAGGTGAAGTAATTATGTTTATCTGTGTGTGTGTAAATGTAGGAATTGCATTTGTGCTCAGCCCCTTTTGGCCAGTCATTATTACACGTCACATTATTCCGGTCACACTTCCTCGATCACATCCTCCCGAACCTGGCTGTGTTGTCTTATGATCATTTCAAATATACTAGGGCCAGATTAGTTAGTTGAGTTTAGGGGGTAAAGAACGAAACGTTTTAATATCACTATATTCTATCCTAAGAAAGGAGTTGTCATAAGCTGCAATTAAATCATTTATCATGATGGAGTTCACGCGTTATTGCAGTATTTTACTTTGCAATCACAGAGCAGTGATGTTCTCTCATGCATAAATCCATAGCAGACGCTTGACGTTTTCATTGCATCGAAAAAACGTCGACTTTTAGATTTTTTTTTAGGAACACGGTACAGGTGGTACCATGGCGTTAAAGTATTATGATTGCAGAGCGAATGTGAAAATAGATTTGAAGCGTCTTACTCGTTAGGCTGAAGGATGCTGTCGGGGAGCAGCTGAAGGTTGTTCCGGAACAGCGACGTGTGTTTCCCTATCTCTGACCAACCAACTTTCTTCTCCAGAAACAGCAGCGCGGGGTCACTGGAACACTGCGGAAGTGTTTCACCAAGAACACTGTTTAAAAACATCCTGAATATTATTCGTTGAATATATTTAAATGAAAATAACTGAAACCAAAATTATGTACGCCACTTTGTCACCCATGACTTTAATTTATTATTATTTTCGGTAATTATTGTGATTTATCCTAATCATCAAGTCTCGATGAATGGTGATTATGGATAAATGTACCAGTTCACACTTACGTTTTTACATTTATAGATACAACGGAACAGTGGCTTCTTTTAATTTATGAAGTAAACAAATAAAAAATGCAAGTTATTTATTACCAGCGTTAATGTGTTGCAAAGGGGAAAAATGTAAACTCGCAGTAACCAATGAAAGCACTGCATTTCATTACGGCAAATCTCATTGGGTGACTTCAATCAGGCCGCAGTGTTGCCATGTCCGCATAATATAAGCGACTTCAGGGTTGCTGCTTCATAACTAATTCACTTATAAATATAAGCTCTGTCGTGGGCTTAGTTTTTTTATTCGTAGAATACAGTAACGTTTTGGGAATCTCTAGTGCTTGGTCTCCTTAGTACAATAAAACAGACAGCATAAAGATAAAAATAAGACAGCAAATTTTGGATTGTTTTTCTATCGAGATTTGGCAACACAGTCGAGAAGGCCACGTCTGCACCCTCACACCAATGACCTTGCAGTACAGAACGTTCATTCTCTTTCATACAGAATGTAATGTGTCAGAGAACAAGTACAATATTTTGTTTTTCTAATATTTCTAAGTGAGGTCAGGAACACAAAAAGTATCCTGACTCTTAACACTACAATACTGACAATACAGTGGTCCTAATATAACACATTTTGAGCACCAATTCAGTGTAAACTGCAGTGTGCAAGAGATTGATTTATTAATTTAGGAAAACTATCTAATTTTAAAAATGAATGCAAGTATTCTTTTTAATGTCTAGTTTTTATTGCTGGATACATATAAAATCTGTTACAGTAACCGCACTGCCAAAGCACTTTAACACATTAAACATTCATTGTTAATTTCTGATGAACAACTATCAGACATGCAACAGTTGAAATTTCAGTAAAGGCTGGAAAATGACCAAGAAAGACCTAATTTATGTACTCTGAGTCCTTCCCAGGCTTTGTTCCTCCTTTCTGCAGCTTTGAATTAGAACTATTGTTTCTCAGATGGAAAACAAAAAACAGGAGGGGAAACAACCAAAGTCCCCGCTAAACAACAAGATTAAGTTCCAATTCTGAAAAATCCAGCTGAAAAGGAGGATTTAAAAAAAAGTTTAAAAAGTTAGGATTTCAAGTACATACAGTTCTAGAATTTATGTAACAGTTTCAGGGGAAGATAGGGGTTTTCTGGAGTGTTTCACAAACGTGCTTCTGGAGTTTTCTGGACATCTAAGAGTGGTGAATATGGCTGGGTTTCCAGTCACACACCCAGGAAAGAGACAGCAGTGTCTCTTTCCTCCACTAATTCTGCTGCTGTTGCATCCATCTTGGCTCTTGAGAAGTCGTTGATGGCCAACCCATCAACAATCTTCCAGGTCTTGCCCTTAAGAAAAAGAGAAATGTTGAAATGGTGGCTAAACTCATACTTTTCTAGTTGATTAGACTAGAGAATGATAAATAGATGTGAATATGAATTTGATCTCAGGATTGATCTCAGTAAATAAGGCCATGGTGTGGAGATTAAGGAAGAGATATCAAACACAGAATTTGGGAAAGTTTTATGACAAACCTTGATTGAAACAGGGAATGAGTAAATTAGGTCCTCGGGTACTCCGTAAGAGTTTCCAGTGGAATAGACACCCATAGAGATGAACTCACCCTATAAAACAAATGCAAGAAGAGTTCAGAACAAGTGGCCTCCCAATAAAAATGTATAGCATCAGTCCAAATAAAGTTGTTGCCTTGTGTGCAATATCAAACAGCAGAGAACACTTCAATTTGACTATCACATTATGCAATCATCATACTGAAGATGAAATTACTTGTAGACAAGTAAATACTTAATAATGTAACTCATATTGTTTTTTTATGGGAGTGGAAAAAAGACTAATGAGCAAATGTACATTGTTATTACACAGTCCTTGGGCATTTTTATTTCCTATTGCTTGGCTTTTAAGCTCCATAGAGCGACATCAAGCATCTATAGGACATTTCAATCAGCGGACTGTTTTAACAGAAGTTTAGGTTTATTTTTTACCCTTGTGTCTTCCCTGTTTATTAGGCTGACTTTGAGCCTTGTTTTGTCAAAAATCGCTGGTAAACACATAACTTTAGAGTAGAAATCATTAAGAGATTCCTTTTAAGGTACAATCAAAAATCTACATCAGTAACTTTCAACTAGGGGGCCAGGGCCCTAAAAAAAGTTGACCTCGGAAGTGCCGGTCCAGATGTCTCTCATGTGGTCGCAGATAGCCTTGGCGGCTGACATGGCACTGGAGAGCTTCCTGGCCTTAATGACTGCAGCACCACGCTGCTGCACTGTCTGTAAAACAGAGGAAAAGTGGAGTAACAATAGAAAGTTTCTGATCAGATTATTCCAGTCATGTGCAAACTGAATGTTGTTACAATGGACCTACTTAAACGGACGTTCTTATTACTAATGTCATACACATGAATGCTAACAAACATACTGTAATATTCTTGCTTACTCAGTAATGTGGCATAGTAAATAGGCCAACAGTGACCTCTACAGGAGGAGGAAGTCATAGCAGACAACACTTACAGAAATGAATTCTCCCTTCAGCCAGGCATCGTCCTTCACTGCATCGAAGGCAGTCACGTCCTTTCCCTGCACAATCACCTTGCAGTGGTGGACGTCAGGGTACTGCGTAGATGAATGATTTCCCCAGATGATCACATTCTTCACACCGTTTGCTGAAATGCCACAACGCATTGCCACCTAGAGGACACATTGTTTGGTACAAGTTAGTGGGTATAAATTGAATCATTTCACCTCTTTGTTTTGAGCTCCATTAGCATGGCGTGGACCATCCAGCAAGGGGGTGTTTTACCTGAGAGCAAGCCCTGTTGTGATCCAGGCGTGTCAGACAGGAGAAATTCTCTTTGGGGATGGACGGGGCGGATTTGGCCGCAATCAGACAGTTAGTGTTGGCTGGGTTACCAACAACTAGAACCTGCATATTAAAACATAAGGGTCAAAATACTGCCTTCATACTTGATTAACTTTCTTCCAACTGTGCAAGCACTTAATTAGGTCATGGTTATTCACCTTGACTGTTTTCTTTGCATACTTGTCTAGTGCCTCCCCCTGAGCCTTAAAGATGGCAACATTGGCCTTAAGTAGGTCCTTTCTCTCCATGCCGTCTCTCCTTGGCATGGAGCCCACCAGGATTGCAGCATCCAAATCTTTGAATGCAACTTCCTCTTTATCGGTGGGGATGACCTCTAAAACACAAAGACACAGACAGTGTCTCAGTGGTATAGAGTAGATGAAGGGTAAACACCAGCAACACTCAGGGACTCACAAGACAACACTTTTTAGAAGAATCTCAGAACTAAAGAACTTGAATAATGTGTAAAACCTCATTATTAAAACTTGATATGACATGTAAAAACAGTCAGCTATTACTGTTGTAAAAAGTTTTTTTTTTTAAATTATAACTTGTTTGATATAAACAGAAAAAAATATTTTGCTGAAATACTACTTGTATACAATCATTGCCCTATTTCTTATTAACACAAATTATTAATTAAATGTGACTTTATGAAATAATAATGTATTATTTACATTATATGAAGTATATATCATGGTAATATTTGTTGAACTGTCATGTATTTATTATACATAAAAAAAATACTGATTTTCTTTTTAAATAAAAAAATTGAGTAAAGGTGATTGTTAAGACTGTAATGTCACAATGCAAATATATTGTTTATATATACATAAAGCCACTGCATTTTTTCTTTGGGGTGAAATGTGACCAATGGCATATTTTGTTTCACCCATCCAGTTTGGCACTCCAGAGTTTTTGGTTGTTAGTTTTGTTCCATACACTTGAGAGCTCACATACTGTCAAACTTCCCATACCATCCTCTGATGGGAACCACAATTCTAAGTTTAGCTGCCCTTTCAGCTGGGGATCATACAGGCAGCCAATCAGATTGCTCTGAGCTCTCGTCATTTGTGCAGCGAAAACACAGGCCTTTAAGACTGCATAACTGGCACAAAGACTAGAGAACACAGGGCCTCATGACAGTCGATTCTGTGCGAGTGTACCTCTCAGAAGTGGGAGGGCACAGTCCTGCAGCTCCATAACGACACCCTCCAACACAGGCAACATGGGAGTAATGTCCAACAGAACCAAAACGAGGGGCTGAAAGAGAGAGGGAAAGTGAACGTTAGTGCATTACTTGCATAACTGTCACAATATAGTTTTGACCTGCACCTAAGTATTAATCACATCAGATGTGGGTTGTCAAAGACATATATGGTGCCTATCTCCTGGAATTAGTCAAACAGTATGAATGATATACAACATCCTTTAATTGGATGTGACGGGACATTGCATAAGCCAAATCCTGCCTTTACCTGATCTTTACCGAAGACATCTCCCTTTGCGATGCCGAACAGCAGAGAGTATGCAATCTGCCCTGCAGCGCCGGTAACCAGGACTCTAATAGGCTCAGCCTACAGCGAAACAAGAGAGATAGAATTATAAACAATAGATGTCATGTAAGGTAGCAAAGAAAATAAAAGTGATATTAATCAACCACTCAGGACAGAGAAGCTCAGGAGGCTCACCATGCACATAAATAGTCCTGGCAAACTCTGCCAGAATGAAGTGCTGAGTGGGATATTTTTAAACTGGGAGACATTTATACATTTCTTCAATTAATTCCCTTTCACCATTTGGCACTTCTGCAGAAATCTTAGTTTGTTGCAAATTAATGTATCTGCATTCTATTCACTAATCTTTGACTTATAGCGTTAATACACCTTAAAATGCCTTTAACTGTTTGATATAGGGAATATCACATGTACAAACAAAAGTTCTAGACTTATATATTATTCTAACAAGTGTAATCAACATTATGCAATTCTTGTTTCCCGAACAGTAGGCTACATTATACATCTGATCTAACAGATAACTGCAAAAGTTTAGGTTCTGCAATAATTCTTAAAGCAAAACTCCACAAAACTGTCACTTTCCGCTAACGTGATCATATATAGACAGTCAAATACACACTTTTATATCAATTTGGAATATTATTTTGTCTTACCATGTTCAGCTGGTTTAGAATGACAGAGGCTTTTCCACTACGCCGGTGATTGCGGAGGTCACCCCTATTTCTCTCACGAGGCAACAAGTTGTCGCTGCACCTGCGTTTCAACTGTCTACTGGGAAATGTAGTTTTTAGTGGCCGTACAGCCGTTCATTTTGTTGAAATAAAGACTACAGTTCATATAAAATACGTATGGTAACGGACCCCTCTTCCACTAGTCGGACATATACGACTTATCACAGCGAATCGGTTCTTTTAAACAGTTCGTTTCAAAGCAACAATACCAAAACCCTGTTTGTTTGCAGTCATTATTCAGGTCATAAAATAGTCATTTAAGATTTATGTTAGAATATATTTTTTTTATTAAATAAAAAAGATGAAATCTTTACAATAATCAAACAGCAGAAATGATATATAGCCTACAACATACTCATTTACAATAAACAGTCCTGTAGGTTAAATATTCAATTAGTACGTGCACTTTAAATAAAATACTATCCATTATACATATTTTCAGTAGGCATGTGTTGTATAGCTATAGCATTTCTGCTATTTGATTATTTAAAAAATTGTCAAAGTTCAAACAGCTGCTCGGACCGATTTAGTTCGTTTCATGAACAAATCATCGGAAAAATGATCCGACTCTCAAGAACAATTAGCTGTGGTATAATAACGTAGTAAGATTATTGTCTGTGAAAAACATTATTTGCTCATAAATAACATATAATAAAGCCGTTTATGCGAAACTAAGGTGCTGATGGTTTAATGTTGAAATATATGTGTAAGTGTAGGCCTAATTGGACAATAAAGCAGTAATGAAAAATAACCAAAACATTTATCGAAAAAACTAGCTACTAATTGTTTAAAGAATCTGTCGGGTTTGTAAACTCATGTAAATGTACTACAAAATATCAATACATCCTGATCCTGACTGCTGGAACAACCCGGAAGATATTAAAGTTTACCGTAGTGTTTGGGAAAACAACGCGGGAGAAAAGTAAACAGTGATGGAGAGTTTACAGTTGCGTCCGTTGCTTAGACACTGTTGAAATCATGAACATGTCAATGGTTGGCAAGAGCTCTAGTCTAAAATATCGTGTGAAAATGTTTAAAAGTTACACAAGTGAAGAAGATCGCCTTTAACGGCAACAGTTTATTTTTTACAAGCGTTTCTCCTGAAGGTTCATTTGCAGTCGTCGTCTGGCAACAAACACTCACACGGCGACTTTGCCATCAATTCAATCAAGTGGAGATCAACAGATTATTTGTGAACTAATCGGTAAGTCTATGAATGAGTCAGAGCAGCCTGTGCACTGGAGTAGGCTATTTCAAGTGGTGAATCATATATGTGTATGGTAAATTAATTTAGTAGAAGCTGTTGTACAGTGCAAAACAATGGGTCTGTAGTTTTTCTTGTCTCACCCGAAAAATTGAAATTTGCAGCAGTCAGATAACGTTATGTCGAAATTCGGCGGACTGACTTATTAACGTTACTTCGGACCGGACCGGTTCAGCTGAACGGCTAGCTTCACTGCTGTCGGCAGTCTCGGCACTGATTTCTTTGCTGGCTTGTGGTTTTGTTGAGACTGAGTATGGAAAATATTATTAGTGGACATGTGGTATCAAATTTATAAATTGGAATACAGACTACTCGTAATCTAGAAGGTAACAGATATAACCAGTAATCATCTGATAGGCTAAGGAACGTCAGAAACCATAGGTTATAGCCTATCTTGTATCCCTTACAAACTCATGGATATACCCCAAACCTGTTTTGGGATGCAGGAGTTAGTTATTAAACCTTAGGCTATTTCCCATTCTGAAAAAAATATTTTCAGTTAGTAAGGAGGAGGCTAGTTATTGTCAGATAGTTTCTTCTAACTGTTGTACTAACAAAAATAATTTATACAACTGATCTGTTATCTTTATTCTGTCTGAAAATACAGCAGAGAGCAGCCATGTCATCACACACCCTGTATATCTTTATGATATATGGCCTTCACTAACTCGTACTGTATATTGAGAGTTTGATATGGCCTCTGTATCAGTTCAGTGCAGTGGGTGAGATAGATGATCTCCCTGCTGCATTTTACATGAACTCATTACAGGCTCATTACAAACTGCCTGACAAAGGAGCTGAGGATAATGTTGCCTCTTCATGTGATGTTCACGCACAGAACAACACCAAACACACTTCTCCACAAGCCACAACAGTTTATGAGTGCTTTTTAGTCCTTTTAAACAATTGTTACCGGATCACTGGATATATTTTGATGCATTTTATTGTATTTGGTGGAGTATTATTGAGAATATTTTATAGAAGACATTTTTTAAAACATCTAAGCCGGCCTACCTTATTGCCTTTCTTTTGCTTCTCTTTCTTTCCCTCTCCCTCCCTCCCTCAGGCTGTTTCATTTATGCTGTGTTTTGTGGTGTATATAACATCTTCAGTATTCTGTAAAAGGTCAAATGTTACGCCTTTAAATATATAATACATATTTTGTTATAAAGAAATACATTATTTTAGTCAGATACTAAGAAAACTTTAATTGAACTTTAATTTAAAATTTAAATTTGAATTATGCTTATGGGATAGAGATATTGTAACTACTGATGCAGAATACAATGTAACGATTAGTTAATATAGGCTATATTAATAATTAAACATTTATTAATTGATTTTAGACTATTTATATACCGTATTCAATTAAATAGTATTAATTCTTTGAGAATGTATAACAGGCTTAGGTGCCGTTCCGGGCCTCTCACATAGAACGCGTTTTTTTATTACAATACTTTTCCATTGTTTTTCTATGTAAACATCCGCTGGACGGACGTTTATAACCCTCTTGCGTCTTTTGCAGCGCAGACGTGCATGACACGACGTTTTAAAAATGCGATGCTTCAAGTTTTTTTTTAAAAAAACGCGTATCTTGAGACCTTGCGTTTTCCCCCGTCCCATTGCCCGCGTCTCGCGTTTTTCAAACCAAAAAAAAAAAACGCGTTCTGTGTAAACGACCCCTTACTGTAGGTTAAAGATGGATTTATTTTCTGTGTTCAATACAGTTTTAGGCATTTACTTTTGTCAAATTATAGTGGGATATCAAAGTTATTTTTATGCATAAGTTTTATTTATTTTAATTTTTTGTGCTATTGTAAATTCCAGCTATCTGTGTATCAGATCACTTTGGAAAACATTAACCTTTAGATCACACAACCTTTGCTCTTAACCATGACAGGATTGTCACACTAGCAAATGCAGTTTTGAAATATTTTAGTAGCGCAGTATCAGATTGCACCCTGTGAAAACTGAAATTCTAGAATAATCCAGACCTGCTTCAACAAGCCCCCTTTTAAGACCTTAATCTGTGCTGCTAGATGTTAGTCAAGTCTCTCCATGTCAAACTATTGAAAATTAAATTTCGGATTTTTATTGGTATGAAGTACTAATTATTATCAAGCATTTGTGAGATGCTCTTTTTATTAATTTTTCAACCATTAAGACTTACTGAGCTGAAAGGTTTTTAGTACTCTTAGTTTAAATAAACAATAAGTTGACTGATTTCAGGCTTCTCTTTGTGGATTATAAAGTCATATCTCAGTTGTCATGTTTCAGATGCTGTCCCTGATTCAGTGCACCCATCAACTCACACTCTAGCGACTTTAGCTGGTTTCTGCCTCTCTTTTTTTTTAACTGTGCTGTTTTTCACAGATTTTGTGGATTCTGCATTGCTTGTGTCATGTCAGTAGGGATGTTTGTTATTGTGTGTAATGCTCACGCTGTACCTGGTGAAATGAATAGGATATGGTCTGTGCATATAGAGAGAAAATCAAAACAATACCTGCATGGTATCCGAGAACATCTGCACTCCTTGACCTCATCAAACTATAACTATAAAGAGGTGCACTGGGGGATGTGTTATCAGTTCCTGAGCTACAAGAAAGGTGAAAGAGTGTGAGACAGTGTGAAAATTAAGTTTTTGACCACTTAAACTTTCTTAATGTGACCTGAGGTCAGACCAACATAGCTTTTTGGAAAGTGAAGGAAGGTATAGTTTACCATTTGTTTTGGTTTTTGAGGCAGTATGTTTATTTATACTATCCATGTGTCAGAAATGAACCGATTAATATGTAATATATAAAAAATGACACTTCCATGTAAGACTTTTTCCTGAAAGAAATGAATAGGCCTACTTTTATTCAGCAAGGCATTAAATAGCCTAGATCAATTTCAAATAAATGCTGATCTTTTAAACTTTTTATTCATTAAAGAATCCTGAAACAAGTATCACTGTTTCTGCAAAAATAAAAGCGACACAACTGTTTTTAACATTGATAATAATAAGAAAAGTTTCTTGAGCAGCAAATTAGCATGATTTCTGAAGGATCATGGGTAACACTTTATAAGGTTTCATTAGTTAACATTATTAACTACTTTAGTTAACATGAACTAAGAATGAACAATAGTTCTAAAACATTTATTAATCTTAGTTGATGTTAATTTTAACAGTTAACTAATACATTCAATCAAGTTGTATTTGTTAACATTAGTTTGCCTAATGCACTGTGAACTAACATGAATGCCAGTATTTTTTTAACTAATAGTAACAAAGATTAATAAATTCTGTATCAAATGTTTTGCTCATTGTTAGTTCATGTTAGTTAATAAATTATAATGTTAACAAATGAGACCTTATTATAAAGAGTTACCGGATCATGTGACTGAAGACTGGAGTAATGTTGCTGAAAATTCGGCTGTAGGAATAAATTGCATGTTAAAATAGATTCAAATAGAAAATACTTATTTTAAATTATTAAATATTTCACAATGTACTGTTTTTACTGTATTTTTGATCAAGTAAATGCAGACTTGGTGAGCATAAGACTTCTTTCAAAAACATAAATAAATTCTTATTGATCTCAAACGTTTATTGTATACATAAAATATGAAAGAAAAATATGGAACATTTTTTGACCACATATAATTAATATCTGGGGCTTGTTTTCAAATTCAGTGGCATTTTTACACATTTCAGAAGAGTAATGACATGTAATTTAACTGTATGGTTGTCTCACTCCATCATTGCTCCATAGACGTTGGTTATTTTTGTTTGTTTGTCTTTTCAACTGAAACCATCAGCATTCACCCATGGTACTATGAAAGTGCCAAGTATTATGTGTACATGGACATTTGTAATCCATGTTGATTGGATTAAGATTCACATACCCATATGCTCTATTCAAAGGCAGTTGTATCTGTTGATGATCTGGGACTGTCTGCCGGTGACTCACCAAAACCCCTAACCAGACAACTGTTATCTCTTTTCCATTATCTTTTAGCAAAAAACATCTTGATCATGTGCTGTCTCTCAATGGGGTTACGTGGGAACTGTGATGTCTATTATTGAACTTATTTCTTAGTATGATCTTAGATTATTTTTCTAGTGTCCCAAGTTTGAACCGCAGTTCCGCCTTGTGAACAATAGGTGTCAGTGTAGCACTAGTTTTCTAGTGTAATTCCTATAACAAACATAAATGCAACAAAATAATAAATAAGAATCAACTTTTATATTCCACAAATCACAGAATAGTTATATTTTAATTGTGCTCATTTTTAACATGCACTTTTTTGGAGTTTTGAAAGCACTACATTTATTTCCAGCCCCTTGAAACCTGACTGGAAGTAATTGAGCGAGAGTTTAGTTTCTCCTCCTTTAGGGGTTTTTAAGACAGCCGCATTTCAGGTTGTCACATTGTTTCACAAATGTACAGCTTGGTTCTCCTGGCTCGTGATCATTCTAAGTGCTCTTTGATTTAGCTTCAAACAATAAAGCCCTCAGGAGTATTTACTCAAGAATGCTTTTTCAACCCGAGACTTCCCCATGCCTGTCAACTACACACTCTGTCAGCCTTAAACTTTCCCATGCCTGGCAGCCACACACACACACACACACACACACACACACACACACACACACACACACACACACACACACACACACACACACACACACACACACACACACACACACACACTCTGATCAAAGTGAAGGCACACACTTCACCTGCTTATACAGCTGTCCCGCCCTCCACCTGTCAATCACCCTGTCTATCCTCTTCTGTGTCTGCTAAACATGCCATGAAATTCGCTGAGATATTGGTGTCAACTTAATTTGACTGACTGTATAATGTGCCTTTTCCTTAGCATAAGGGTACATATTATTTTTTACTATTATTATTATTTTATTTTATTAAAAAAAACATTTTAATTATATATTTTTTATATTATTAATTGTTATTTTGTGTTTAGGTGTGTGTGTTTGTATTGTTTCATGTTAAATTGCAGGCTTACGATCAGTTTTGCCATAGATGGTGGTGAATCTCCTAGATTGTAGTTCTCTCTGCGTGACAGTGGAGTGTGCTGATGGGCCACACATAACAATAACTCACTTCAACATTGCATTGTGTTTGGTCTCTGCCTCTCTGGTCTTTTTTGTTATTTCGTTGCTTGCTTCAACAGTGCTCTTCTTAGAGTCCTACACATCCACTACACTCATCTAAAGGAGTGAATCATTGCCTTGGGGATCAGAGGCTGGTGCTGTTCAAGTCGCCCTTTGTGTTCGATTGTAGCTGCCCAGCAATCAAAACATGTTGCATTAATTCAAATCCCTTAAACTGGACAGGCAGTCCTGGCCTTCACACTCTCTTGCACAATGGTGAGAAATGGAGAAACAGAGAGACAGTGAGCATCCTGGACCGGGTCCTGAGTTTGAGGTTTGTTTTTTTGTTTGTGTCTCTCTCAGTCAGTGTAGGGATTAGGCCTGTAGTCGTTGTGCCGTAAGTTACCGTACAGATGTTAGTTGGGATAGCATTGTCACGCCAACCATAGCCTCCTGTCTGGATGATGGGGTAGTCGGGTCCTCCAAAAAAAGCTTGCTCGCATGTACTGTATGCAGGTGTTTATGTGTGTGGTTTGGGGTGAGTCCAGTGCCATTTGTCTGACAAAAAAACTAGTTTCAACACTTTCAGTTATCTGTGTTTGTGTGTGTCCTGTTCTCCCTCTTTCAGTGCTAAAAAATACAGTTATCACAGTATAGTACTGATTTTACAATGTTGAAATGTTCAGTTTTTTCTGTTTATATACAGTAGGTATCAATGTGTTTGAGTTGATCGGTTAAAGGCAAGCTACAACACAATTGTCTTCCTTTGTGGAAATTTGTAAACCAGACCTTAAAACATAAACATAATGCTTACAGGGTTTTTTTTTCCTTAAATATTTTTACTTGCCATGACAACATTTTAACCAAGCCACAAATATGATAGGACGTCCCCCAAAAAAATGTGTTTTTAAACCGCGGTGTATATTTCTGTAAAAAGAAAAAAAAATCCTTGTTTTAAGGATATTTACATATTTCTTACTTAGAAACAAGACTAATATATTAAGACATTTTTTTTTTTTGCTCTCAAAAGTTGTTTCCTGGGAATAAATTGTGATGTGGCCCCCATATGAAACTCAAAAACATTGATAATTATGCTGTTCTTTCGGCACACTTGTCCCATAGGAGCCTTTTAGGCCGTCAAAGTGATGTAACTCGCGGCAGAGGCATGACACATTCTTAAGTAAGACTCAGTCCATGTCACTCGCACTGGCTCAGTCACACAACTGATTGGCGAGGACCATCTCATTTAGTTCATCAGGAGAAGGTGATGTCTGAAATATGAGATCTATGACAACCATTTTAATTCTTTAATTGCTGCAGAATACTCTCTGAGCTCTAGTCCCGGCCCCGCGGGCCCCTGCTTGGGAAAGCTGATATAGGATCTGACAAGACAGGGCTTGACACAGCAATGCACTTCCCTGCCATTGTGTCCACTGACCTGGGGCCAGCCTGCTGCATTTGAGGATTTTCCCATATAAAGAGGAAGAGGGGAAACATGTGTATGTGTTGACTATCATCAGTCAAATACAACATGTAGCAGCCATGGATAGAATGGCAAGGAGTGTGTGTGCTGGGTTGAACATCAAATGGGCATCCCATTAGAGTCAAAGCCATTGTGTTTGTAGAGGGGCACTTGGGTGGGTGTGTTTTGTGTATGCATGGTTGATCAGTCTGTTTTTTTTGTCAGATGGAGCTCCACCAGGTGTCAGAGAATTCCCAGTCCAACCCAGCACTCCTATTCCACCTGCTCTCTCTGTTCTTTCTCACCCGCTCACAGACTCACATGATGATGCTCAAACTCAAAGGTCAAGGGTCACACAGGAAAATCCGACCTTTATTTTAAATTGAAAATAACTTTGTGTCTCGTCTCTGTCCGCGGTGACGGCTTTAGGGGTCAGAGAGAGGGCAAGACTCTTATCCAGACGGCCAAAAACACCTGGAGAAAAAGATAACATTTCATTACAAGTTATACTTCAATTGTCAGTGTAGTCTGTGAAAATTGTGCATTGCTAGTAATCAGGTTTTTTTTTTTTTTTTACACGGTTCTCAACCAGCCTGACTCGGCGACATTGGCTCCACCAATAGCAGGAATTGGGTTTGGGACTATCTTTTTGTTTGACGGATGGCAATTCTTTTTGATGCCAGAAATTATATTTAATAAGTTTAAAATTATATAAAAAATATTATATTATATCTTTTTTGGCTAAATTGTTGGATGTGGATATAAATAAGTGGTCCTATGATTTTTCCCATGAGAGGTGCATAAATTATATATATTTTATATTTAATTATATTTTTTTTAAATGAAAAATATAAGAGTTTTCACTCAGAAACTATAAAGAAATGACACATACTGTAACGCATTGAAATAAACGTTTAATTTTGAAATTGATTCTTTTTTGTTAAACATTCTCCAAATAAGCTTGGTTTTATTTACAATTTCAAAGAAATTTTTTTTTTGTTTGACAGTATTATAAAAAGATCTCTGGGGATGTGATTTTTTTTTTTTTCCTCCGTGTGGTCTGATGTAGAAATGACTCTGAAAGGTCTAAATGAGGTCGATCACTCTTGATGTCACCCTGAAGAAAAAGAGAGTGAGGGAAAGAGAGTGAGGGAAGGGCAGGCATATGCTGTGTAGCTGCCACCATGTCAACTTTTGCCTTTCTGGACTGACAGGTTGTCATTTTTTTCGGACCGCACCCTGCAGACTCTCCGTAATGAGCTGCTGTGAAGTCCGGAACATTCTCCTGACCTTTCAGCTGCTCGCGACGTTCCGAGGCCTTCTCCTTCCACGCATCCTTGTCAAAGGGCCAGAACCGCAAAACGTCAGGGGATGAACGCTGGCAGGGACATTACAGAAAGTAAATCCAACAACAAAAACAAAGACACGGACACACTGACACCTGTCTCGCCAACAACCGCACTGGACACTGATAGACAGACTCCTAGAGCTGCTTCTCCGTAGTTTGGCGGCTCCTTGCGGCTTTGGCTTTTGTTGATGCTGATGTTTACTCACCTTTGGTCACCAGAATTTATTTCACAAACAAACTCTAGCCTAGTGTTTGAAAGTCACAGGGAAAAAAAACAGAGTATGCAGACAAAAAAAGATCCCTGCCATTTCTTAAATGACAAGAAATTCCTTGGCTCTGAGAAGTGTGACCCAACCTCGTGCCCCCAGTGTTTGGCTTTCTGCTCCAGGTCTCTGGGTAAACACCTGCTTAAAAGGCATCGCTCCTTTTTTCTCTCTTCTGTTCTTTTCTTGGCCCTCTTTCTCCTGATCATTTTTGCTCTAATGACGTTTACAGATGTACTTAGACCTCATTGTGAGTGTTTTAGACTCAGGCTATTACCACCGATGTTTACAGCTATGCTAACAAGAATCGCGTTACGCCCGACCTGTCGGGATAGAAGAATTCAAACCAAAGCTCATTCAAAGCTGTCTTTATCTAAGTGCCTAGCAAGACAGCCAGTCTGGACATTCAATTTAATGCTCCCATACATGCAGTCATATGAGTTTGTGGATATTAAATTGTTGTAAACCCACACATTCACACATATAAATACACACACACACACACACACACACACACACACACACACACACACACACACACACACACACACACACACACATAATAATAATAAAACTACACGTTGAGTCAATTTGACATGGGTTTTGACTAAGCTTTCCCCAGATTTTGAGAAAACTGAGTGTGAAAAACTACTAACTAAATTTCAAAGACTATTAAAGACAAGTAAACAGTCATTAATAAATAAAAACAAAAAATGCAACTACCAGCATTAGCACAAATGAATAAATACAAAAGAACAAAGATACAAATTAAATAATCTGCTTTAAAAAAAAATTCAGGTAGGCAAGTACAGAAACTGAATAAAGTAATCTAATCTGTAAAATAACACTGCATATAATCTTCACTGTACAAATTAAATAAAGGTTAATCCATATTTAAGTAACAGAAACGTTATTCAGTAAAGAGCAGAGAGTGATTTCCTTGTCTTTTGTAGTTTGATTAGGAATATTAGGCTGCTGTCGCTTTAAGACTAATGCACGGACCCAATATAATGATGCACATGCATTCTTTCTCTACATTTCACTTAAAGGTGCTCTAAGCGATGTTGGGTGACATCACTTCTTGTTGACGTTCGAAGTATTGTCAAACAAAACGGAGGCTAGCTAGACCCTCCCTCCTCCTCATCCGCGTTCTCCTCATGTGTTAGAGAATTTTAGGCCCCGTTTACACGTACATGGTTATTTTGGAAAAAAAATTTAATAGAAAAAAATATATTTTTTCCGAACCCTGGATATAAAAAAAATCTATCAACTTTTCCATCAAAAATATTTTTCTTAGTTTCAGCGTGGATGGATGTTACCGTTTTATTGTTGTAGGTCAAAATTATCATAACTAAAATAATGGAAATGGGTAATATTGCTTTTATATAGCAGTTCATTTAACAAAATTAAGAAATTAAGAAATTATTATTGAGTAACTTGCTATATTTTTTGCTTCACCAATAAAAATAGTTCTAAACTAAACTACAGCAAATTTAACTTTTGCACATTGCCCAGTTAATAAGTAAATGACTCACTCAAAAAGACATAACCAGCAGAAAGAGTCAGTGAAAAATCCCCCCATAAAGCACAGCTGAATCATTAATGCAGGCACAGTTGCACACGCATATATACATTGTACAAAAGTTTGGGGTCAATAAGATTTTTTAAAAAACTTTAATGTTTAAAAAGTCTCTTATGATTTACAGCAAAACAGTAGACTAATATTGTGAAATATTATTACAATTCAAAATGATGGTTTTCTTTTTTAAATGTTTTTTTTAAAATATATTCCTGTGATGGCAAAGCTAAATTTGAGTTAAATAAGCAAAATAAGCACCATTTCTTATGATTATCAATGTTGAAAACAGTTGTGCTGCTTAATATTTTTGTGGAAACTGTGAAACCATGTTTTTCTGGATCCTTTGATGAAGATAAAGTGCAAAAGAACAGCATTTTTGCAATTTTTACAATAACATTTTTTTAATACAATTTTTAAATTAAAATGTAATGTATTTACTGTTGATCAACACACATATATATATATATATATATTGGGGGCGTAACCGTTCCTTTCTCCAAGCATGGTTCGGCATGCACTTGTACCGCTGTTCATCTTAAATCTGACGATGCATTTGTAATATGGTTTGTAGAAAGCAACAATACGTAAAACAGACAGACAGAGTTTCGCTAATGTATGTTTCTGTCGTTGGATACATATTCTGGCTTCCCAATACATTACAACAGCGATAATCAAAAACACGCGGACAAAACAGGCACTCTTTGTAAACGTCTCGTCCTTCGAATGAGCTGTTAAACCAAAAAGGGGTCTTCTATGGCACCACTGCTAAAACACTCAGTTTAATGATGCTAACTCTTGTTTGAGAGTGCTGGCAACTCCTGTACATGTGTGCGCCGATCTTCTCTGTCTTAATCTCTTTTTTTCCCCTTCTGTCTGAACTTTTCAACTCTTGCACCTCTCAATGGCCTCGCTAACGTGCTCTTTAACAACAATTGGAGTAGATTCTTCCTTTTCAGATCATCCCTGTCGGGATCTCCTCGTTTTTCACACTTTGTTCATTCCTTTCTCTTCTCATTTGACAGACAGACAGACCTGCCCCCCCCGGCCACGTCACTCACGCTACCCAACTTCATTTACGGCCCTGATTGACACCTCTTACACACGCGCTCGCACACACAGACATACTGTAGATGTCTTCACATGAATGGTATTAGCTTTACCTCATTTTGAGCTGCTTGCCTGTCAGTCGCCATTATTTGCCTGCTGAATGTGAATAGAGGCCTCTCTCAAAGACACTCAGGCTGTGTGTGTGTGTGTGTGTGTGTGTGTGTGTGCGTGCGTGTGCGTGCGTGCGTGCGTGGACACCATGGCGCCACTCTGTCCTTGTGTCTCTTCAGTGGGACCTTCATGTTGCGTGGTGTAGCCACATATGTCATGGTGTAGCCACTTGTCTCTCCCTTTATGAGGACCTGGGAAAGTGGAGGAAAGAAATAGATGAGTGAACTGATATGATACGGTATAAATAGCTTGAAGCTTTGGTATTTCAACTGCTAACAGCAGACAGATGGGAATATATAGACTAATTTAGATAATTTCCTTGCTTGCATATGGTTTTCTGGCTGTAAATATAAATTTAAGAAAGTATTTCTATAAAAGGCTATAGCAGACTTTCAGAAAAATGCTCTAAGATCAAGTAATTATGGCTTGATTATTTACATAATGGCAAGAAAATCTGTCCAACGATCCAACCGTCTCCATTGACTTTGAAGCATGAAGCTGCCTCCTTGTCATTTCAGAATTGTAACAAAAAACAGAACAATGTCTAAAAGCTTATATGTGACATGGTGTACAGCAAACAAGCTAAAAGAAAAAAACAGAAATAAGTTTTTATAAGCTGTCGACCCCAAAAAATGAAAAAAAAAACAAAACAAAAGTGGATACAGGGACTTGAGACAGAGTGCAACGTGTCATATTACTCTGAGAAAACTGCCCACTGGAGGGGAATGTAATCTGTGACGGGGATAGCTTAGCTTACAGAAATATAATATATAAAACGGACATTTGGATATTTGACTTACCAGTGACAACTGCACACGTAGTGTATTTTTACTGCATACTGAGTGTCAGGACCCCACAATTTACCCATTCGTTCAACGAATACCCTGTCTCCATTTTTGTGTCCTTAAAGGATTAATTCACCTCAAAATGAAAATTTCCTATTAATTTACTCACCCCAATGCCATCCAAGATATCCATGTCTTTCTTTCCTCAGTGGAAGAGAAAGTACGTTTTTTGAGGAAAACATTTCTGTATTTTTCTTCGAATAATGGACTTCAATGACAACCAGCGTTTTGAAGTCCAAATCAATGCAGTTTCAAAGGTCTTTGAAGTGCTTCAACGGACTGTGCACGATCGCTGCTGAGGAAGAGGGTCTTATCTTTATACTTTTTAACTACAATTGTTTAGATTGAGCTGATCTGCAATGCGCCGGGAACTACATCATCAACGTTGAAAGGTCACGGTTGATGTCGCCGGTGCTGGCAGAAGTCTACTGCCCTACGGTTTACAAAGCTACCAATACAATTTGAACTATCCTCGGTCTAGTGGGGCGGTATTTCCGCCGGCGACATCATTCCTGACCTTTCAACGTGATGACGTAGTTCCCGACGTGTTGCAGATCAGCTCAATCCGAACAATTGTAGTTAAAAAGCATATATATATATATATATATATATATATATAAAATTTTTTAATGACCTATCGTTTCGCGAGATAAGACCCTCCTCAGCAGCGATCGTGCACAGTCCGTTGAAGCACTTCAAAGACCTTTAAAACTGCATTGATTTGGACTTCAAAACGCTGGTTGTCATTGAAGTCCATTATTCGAAGAAAAATCCAGAAATGTTTTCTTCAAAAAACTTAATTTCTCTTCCACTGAGGAAAGAAAGACATGGATATCTTGGATGGCATTGGGGTGAGTAAATTATTAGGAAATTTTCATTTTGAGGTGCACTAATCCTTTAAACGCTCGTTATTTGGGGTCGACAGCTATTTATGTGTTTTTTTAGCTTGTTTGCTGTACACCTTGTCACATTGCAACTTTTAGACATTGTTTTGTTTTTTATTATAAGTCAGGAATGACAAGGAGGCAGCTTCTCGTAATGCAAAGTCAATGGAGACGGTTGGATTGTTTCCCCCCCGGTGGGTGTGGTTTTCAGATTATGACGCATGCTCTTTACAAAGCCAGATGGAAAGTTAAATTTTAAATTAAAACGATATTAAAGAAATATGTTCTTTTCTGATTTTTCTTTGATTACAGAAAAGAAAAATATTTGATTTAATTAATTGATTAATTAATTTATAGTTTTTATTTGTGGATGTTTGTGCAGCCTAGAAAATGTCCAAATCCGATCACTCTAGTGGTAAAATTATTGTTTAGAAGTTTGGGGTCAGATTTTTTTTTTTAAATAAATTAATATTTTACTTTTTTAATATTTTACTATTTAACTGACAGTGAAGACATTTATAATGTTACAAAATATTTCTATTTCAAATAAATGCTATTCTTTGACCTTTTTATTACTCTGAGAATACTGTAAAAAGTGTCATGATTTCCACAAAAATATTAAGTACAGCTGTTTTCAACATTGATAATAATAAAAGATGGTGTCTTGATCACCAAATCAGCATATTGGATTATATTCTGAAGGATCATCATGTGACACTGAAGACTGGAGTAATGATGCTGAAAATTCAGCCTTGCCATCACAGGTGTAACTTTGCTGATGTGGAAGCAGACAAACATGATGGTGAAGAGAACCCAAGTGCAGTTTATTTACAGTGTCCAAAACCATGAACAAAAACTTGACTATGAATAGACCTGGCGCATGGAAACATGGAACAGCATTTCAATACACGACAACTAGACAAGGCAACTATCAGACAACCAACAAACAAAACGAACAAAACAAGAACCAATCAGAACATGACAGATTAGACAAGGGAAGCACATGACATGATCACATGAGGGCAAGGGGAACACAAAACAAAACCAGGAACCAAAACATAAAAAAAAAAAACATGAACATGAAACTAAACTCAAAACTACTGTAACGTGACAACAGGAATGATGGGGACATAAAAATTGACAGGAATGACTCTACAGGAATGAGACAAGCTGGTCTAAGGTGGTTTATAAGTTCTAACCAGTTTGCACAAAAATAGTTGTCCAACAGTCCTTGGTCCCTCCTTGGGCAACTCTTATGGAGATCACTTCCTCTCTCTCTCTCCCGCTCTCTCTCTACATCATCTTCTTTCTCCTCTGTCTTATCACCCTCCCCACAGCACTCCTGGGCATCCTCCAGTATCCCATCTTGCCCTTCTTTAATATGTGACACCATTTTGTCAGCACATCTACTTGTATGTTTGACTTCCCTTTTCCCCTTTCCGTGTCTCTCTCCTAAATTGTTTTCTATTGTTTTGTGTGTCTTTAATGTTAATGCTGATGGCCATGGCCAGGCTGTGCCCTAGAGGACTCATATAAGAGCTGCTGCCTTTTCTGTTTTCATTTTGTTTGTACGTACTGTATTATATTTTTCACTTCATTAGCTTCAGGTTGAGATACAGAAGAAAGAGAGAGAGGAAGAACAGAGATGATGATGCTGAAAGTCCACACACAAGAGGAAGTATTTTATATATATATATATATATATATATATATATATATATATATATATATATATAGGGGTGGAACGGTACATGTAGCCTATTATTCGTATTGAACCGAAATGGTACGGGGGTCACGGTTCGGTGCATGAATTTACACGGAGAATACACGGTATAAAAATAAATAAAACTCGCTTGCAATTTAATTAATGTAATGCGCAACTACTGTAACATAGGCGGGTTCTTTAGGGACATTGTCTGTAGCCCTGTCAGGTCGACGACGGTCCATTGAGTGAATCAGAGATAGCAGCACCAAGGACGAGTATGGCGAGTGGTGGCGACCCACAAGAGTTAGAGGACTCTTTAAGATTGCAAGATTGCCTCTTTAAGATTGCAAGTTTAGGAAAACTTCGGTTTCCCAGTCAGTTACAATTAATTAAACCAACAAGCTTCAATATTAGGTTACTCACTTGCGCGTGCACTCTCTCTCTCTCACTCTGGTTCTCTCCCACTTTCTCTGGTTAATTCATAAAAAAAATTATTACAGCGCTACTTTATTTCACTTTAGAATTCTAGATCTGAGCTGTAGATAAACGGAAGGGGAAAACATCAGAACTATATATCTTTTCCGTTTGACCAGCAAAACATTCATGAGTCATGAAAGCTGTTGTCTTATCTATTTATCCAACCCATTTAAAAACAGTCTGTGGGTGCCATCTTTTGGACATTCATCATATTGCATTGGTTTTCATTTCTTGTCACACATTCACGTAAAGTTACACATTCTACATTGATTAAAAAAGAAAATCAAATGTGTTATTAATGGTAGTATTATTTTATACAGAAATATTTTTTTATAATTCAGATGAGAATAAAGCTAGTGTTAATTAAAATTAAGGAAAACAAATATATTGAACTGAAATATCAAATTAATTTTAAATTAATTCAGGTACAATTACCAAACATCTCAATGTCTTTTTATTAATTTAATTAAACTAATTATAAAAAAATATTGTGAATGCACTTAAAATAAACTGGTTCTATGCCTTTACTTTCACACAGAGAGAGAATGAGAGAGAGAGAGAGAGAAATGTAGTAATACACTAGGTGGTACAGCCTGAGACATGCACAATTAAAAAAAAATTTGCCTTCTGCATTTTTGTTTCGCTTTTCCCTCCATTGTACCGAACTCGTACCGAATCGTGATATCTGAACCGAGGTATGAACCGAACCGTGACTTCTGTGTACCGTTCCACCCCTAATATATATACACAGTGCTTTGTGAAAGTATTTGTACCTTCATTTTTTTCACATTTTGATGTTGCTATCTTATGTTAAACTTCTTTAAATTAATCTTTTTTTTTTCACATGAATCTACACTTCATTACACTATAATGACAAATCTAGAAAACAAATTTGTCACAACTTCACAAATTTATTAAAAAGGAAAAACTGAAATGGGTATATTACATAAGTATTTGTACTCTTTACTCAGTACTTAGTTGAAGCACCTTTACAGCCTCAAGTCTTCTCGGGTATATCAAGTATGATGCTATTTTCTGCTATTCTTCTTCTAAGATGTCTGGTTGGATGGGGACTGTCTGTGGACACCCGTTTCTCAGGTTTCTCCAGAGATGTGCAGTTGGGTTCAAGTTCAGACTCTGGCTGGGCCCTATGGAGTTAATATTGTGCCATAATTAAACAAACAAATCCAGCATTTTGCAAACAAACTCGATCTGCTTTGCAAAGAAAAACTCGACCCACAAACGAACAGAAAGCAATGTGCAAGTACAAATGTCAATTTGAGCGAAAATACAGTGGAGTAACAAATATGCATTGTGTTTTGCAAATAAAAATAAATGAGCCTAGATAAAATTTCACAAATGAATACAAACCATCCTACAAATTGCATGTAACCTTTGAACAAATACCAAATCTAGTGCATACAAATGCATATCTGTCTGTTATGATTGTGAGACACTTGGCTTTTTATGACATCTCTCAGCTTGATTTTCTCACAAATGCTTCCAGGCAGATTTTCTCACAAAAAAAGTTGAGCTACTTCCTCTTCTAAAACAGTAGATGGTGCTAAGCTAGGGGATTCATTTAGCGCTAGTCTCCCGGGAGAAGCACGGATTTGAAACGCGTGCTTGCCTTTGCCTACAGCTGAGGAAATGAGCAGTAAACAGGTGAGTTTCTATCTTACTGTATCTATAGTTAACCTTTTTGAGGTTTTCTTTTTTCAAAATGTTATTGCATATCTAGACAGAAATCCACATTAGCACTTAGTACCAATGTCTCTAGGATAGAGGAATCTATAAACAAGAAGCTCTGCCATCATGTGTTGCTTTTTTACATTTTTGTAAAAACGTTGCATTTGCTGAACGCGTCTATTTCTTTCGTTCTCCATAAATTAATGAGAACATTTAATTTAATTGAAAGGAGGGTCCCACTTATTTATTTATTTAGTTTGAATTCAGCTTAACTGTTAATGTAATAAAATAATGAATGAACAAAACAAACAATATACAATTGTTTCTTAACTTGCCTCTGAGATATGCAGGGCCCAAATTATTATTTTGGACAGACAAATGAAACCCTCCTTTCAATTAAATTAAATGTTGTCATGAATTTATGGAGAACGAAAGAAATAGACTCGCTCAGTGTAGACAATCACTAATTTAGTCATTTCGCACACTTCCGATAGGAAAAATGTAAAAAGCAACATATGATGGCAGAGCTTTCAGCACTCCACTCTAAATTCAGAGTGGAGTGCTAATGTGGATTTCTGTGTAGATATGTAATATACATTTTGCAAAAGAAAACCTCAAAAAGGTTAATTATAGATACAGTAAGATATAAACTCACCCGTTCACCACTCATTTCCTCAGCTGTAGGCAAAGGCAAGCACGCGTTTCAAATCCGTGCTTCTCCCGGGAGACTAGCGCTAAATGAATCCCCTAGCTTAGCACCATCTACTGTTTTAGAAGAGGAAGTTGATCAACTGCATTTGTGAGAAAATCTGTCTGGACGCATTTGTGAGAAAATCTGCCTTGACGCATTTGTGAGAAAATCGAGCCGAGGGATCTCATAAAAAGCCAAGTGTCTCACAATCATAACAGACAGATATGCATTTGTATGCACTAGATTTGGTATTTGTTCAAAGGTTACATGCAATTTGTAGGATGGTTTGTATTTATTTGTGAAATATTATCTAGGCTCATTTATTTACATTTGTAAAACACAATACATATTTGTTACTTCACTGCATTTTCGCTCAAATTGACCTTTGTACTTGAACATTGCTTTCTGTTTGTTTGCGAGTCGAGTTTTCCTTTGCCAAGCAGATCGAGTTTGTTTGCAAAATGCTGGATTTGTTTGTTTAATTATGGCACAATATTAACTCCATATGGGTCACTCAAGGACATTCACAGAGTTGTCCATAAGCCACTCTTGCATTGTTGGGTCATTGTCCTGTTGGAAGGTGAACCTCAAATAGTCCGAGGTTATGAATGCTCTGGACCAGGTTTTCATTAAGGCTATCTCTACATTTTGCTGCAGCGAGCTTTCATTCTACCCTGACGAGTCCCCCAGTCCCTTCCACTGAAAAACACCCCCACAGCATGATGCTGCCACCACAACACCTTACTAATGATGAGCCGTGCGTGGTTTCGTCCATACATGATGCTTGGAACTGAGGTTCATCAGACCAGAGAATCTTGTTTCTCACAGTCTGAGAGAGTCCTTTAGGTGCTTTTCTTTTATTGACAAATTCCAAGTGGGTTTTCATTTGTATTCTCTGAGGGGAGGCTTTTGAGTCTTGAGTCAGTAAATTTCTCCCATCTCCATTATATGATCATGGAGTTCAACCAGGGTGACCATCACCTTCTTGGTCACCACTCTAGTCAAGGCCCTTCTCCACCGATTGCTCAGTTTGGCCAGGAAGTCAGCTCTAGGAAGAGTTCTGGTTGTTCCAAATGTTTTCCATTAAGGATTATGGAGGTTACATTCTTCTGTGAACCTTCAATGGAGCAGAAATTTATTTTTTAGTCTTCCCCAGATCTGTAGCAGTGCACAGACTCTCTATAATTGTTGTGAAATTGCTTTTTTTATTTTGCACCAGCAGTTATTGGGTTAATGCGGTGAGTTCAGAAAAGACTGGGTAGAGAGAAACGAGCGAGTGAGTTCGGCTTGTGCGTGTAGCTACAGTTTTTCTTTCCGATTATAAGTTCAGAAACGGTGCCTCCTTTGTTCGTCGTTCAAGGGTTACAATAGTCCCTTGTCAGACGTTACAATAGTATGAATGTTTGAAAAAAAACATTAAAATCATAATTTTACAAGAAAAAAATAAATCTCATTCACCGTAAAAAAACTGGCAAAAAAGCATTATACTCACCAAAACTACAGATTTTTTTTTACAAAAAATCCATCCTAATTTCTTTCCTCAAAAAGACTTTAATTAATCTGTTGTACAGGTTATCTGTGTGTTTCAGTTCCAACAAAAATCCTTTTCTATCGAGGCTAATGCTGAACGTCGAGTCTGTCCCGGCGTATTTCTGGCATAAGTTTTACTTCGCTTTAAAGCTGAGAGTATCTGCTCGACAGAAGTAGTGGACACAGGGACAGTCACCTCAAATTACAGGTGCTTCTCAAAAAATTAGCATATTGTGATAAAGTTCATTATTTTCCATAATGTAATGATAAAAATTAAACTTTCATATATTTTAGATTCATTGCACACCAACTGAAATATTTCAGGTCTTTTATTGTTTTAATACTGATGATTTTGGCATACAGCTCATGAAAACCCAAAATTCCTATCTCAAAAAATTAGCATATTTCATCCGACCAATAAAAGAAATGTTTTTAATGCAAAAAAAGTCAACCTTCAAATAATTATGTTCAGTTATGCACTCAATACTTGGTTGGGAATCCTTTTGCAGAAATGACTGCTTCAATGCGGCGTGGCATGGAGGCAATCAGCCTGTGGCACTGCTGAGGTGTTATGGAGGCCCAGGATGCTTCGATTGCGGCCTTAAGCTCATCCAGAGTGTTGGGTTTTGCGTCTCTCAACTTTCTCTTCACAATATCCCACAGATTCTCTATGGGGTTCAGGTCAGGAGAGTTGGCAGGCCAATTGAGCACAGTAGTACCATGGTCAGTAAACAATTTACCAGTGGTTTTGGCACTGTGAGCAGGTGCCAGGTCGTGCTGAAAAATGAAATCTTCATCTCCATAAAGCTTTTCAGCAGATGGAAGCATGAAGTGCTCCAAAATCTCCTGATAGCTAGCTGCATGGACCCTGCCCTTGATAAAACACAGTGGACCAACACCAGCAGCTGACATGGCACACCAGACCATCACTGACTGTGGGTACTTGACACTGGACTTCAGGCATTTTGGCATTTCCTTCTCCCCAGTCTTTCTCCAGACTCTGGCACCTTGATTTCCGAATGACATGCAAAATTTGCTTTCATCGGAAAAAGGTACTTTGGACCACTGAGCAACAGTCCAGTGCTGCTTCTCTGTAGCCCAGGTCAGGTGCTTCTGCCGCTGTTTCTGGTTCAAAAGTGGCTTGACCTGGGGAATGCGGCACCTGTAGCCCATTTCCTGCACACGCCTGTGCACGGTGGCTCTGGATGTTTCTACTCCAGACTCAGTCCACTGCTTCCGCAGGTCCCCCAAGGTCTGGAATCGGTCCTTCTCCACAATCTTCCTCAGGGTCCGGTCACCTCTTCTCGTTGTGCAGCGTTTTTTGCCACACTTTTTCCTTCCCACAGACTTCCCACTGAGGTGCCTTGATACAGCACTCAGGGAACAGCCTATTTGTTCAGAAATTTCTTTCTGTGTCTTACCCTCTTGCTTGAGGGTGTCAATGATGGCCTTCTGGACAGCAGTCAGGTCGGCAGTCTTACCCATGATTGCGGTTTTGAGTAATGAAACAGGCTGGGAGTTTTTAAAAGCCTCAGGAATCTTTTGCAGGTGTTTAGAGTTAATTAGTTGATTCAGATGATTAGGTTAATAGCTCGTTTAGAGACCCTTTTCATGATATACTAATTTTTTGAGATAGGAATTTTGGGTTTTCATGAGCTGTATGCCAAAATCATCAGTATTAAAACAATAAAAGACCTGAAATATTTCAGTTGGTGTGCAATGAATCTAAAATATTTGAAAGTTTAATTTTTATCATTACATTATGGAAAATAATTAACTTTATCACAATATGATAATTTTTTGAGAAGGACCTGTATTTTCTTAAAATCGACTTTTATGACAAGTAGGCTACTCGTTTCGGGTAGGTATAGTCACTCATTTACTATTTGTATTATTGTCTATATTATTCTGGCAATTGATATTACATTGTATTTGCTATTATTATAATATTATACCACTTGCGATTATCAATCTATTATATTTATATATTTTATACTATTATATAATAATAATAATAATAATAATTCATTACATTTATATAGCGCTTTTCTAGGCACTCAAAGCGCTTCACATAGAAGGGGGGAATCTCCTCAACCACCACCAATGTGCAGCATCCACTTGGATGATGCGACGGCAGCCATATTGCGCCAGAACGCTCACCACACACCAGCTTACTGGTGGAGAGGAGACAGTGATGAAGCCAATCAGTATATATTGGGATGATTAGGAGGCCATGATGGACAGAGGCCACTGGGTAAATTTGGCCAGAACACCGGGGTAACACCCCTACTCTTTCGAAAGACATCCTGGGATTTTTTGTGACCACAGAGAGTCATAATTATTATATAATTATACTATTCTATTTTATTAGCTGTATACACTGTTTATTTTATTGACTATACACTTAACTATTTACTATTACTTCTCACTTTATCTTATATTTACTATTTGCATTGCACTGTAGTTGTACCATATCATATGTATTATCAGAAAGGATCCATCAGTTCCCTATCGGTCAGTCACTATGACGTAGGTCATACTGACCAATAGGAATCTCGCTAGAGAGGCCAATCTACTTCGAGTGAAACTAAACAAGCCAATACAGATACACATTGGCGTGCGATCATTTGCATCAGCTGCACGTTTTGTTCTAAAATGTAAATTACACACACCATGTCATCAACGCAAATTTTGAAGCTGTTATTTTTATTTTATAACTAAATGAGAATGTTTGGGGTGTGAGTTTGTGCAGTTGATGTTGTAGAACCAAACGTATCAAGTATCGTCAAAATATGTTCACCACACAGAACTTATTTTACTCATAAATTTAAAACCCCATTGGAAAATCTACAGTGAACCAGTGGAGAATTAGTCTTCCCGGTTTTGACGTCATCCCTGCAGCACTGTAAAAGAGAAATTGATAGATAGCCTAGATTGATTGAGCATTGTTACAGTGTTAGTCTTGTTGCAGACCAATTGTTTTGTACATTTGTAAGGGGCTTTTTACATAGAAAGCTTTTTTTTGCATTTAAAATAGCAAGACACAGTGCAGTGGAATTCTGTCGAGAGACAGAAAAGTTGTCAGTGGGAAAATTTGACACTAGCCTGCTGTCAATGTGTGTAATGTGTGAAACCTAATAACGTGTACCAAAATCACAGCAAGTGTCAGGAAAATTATGATTTTTTTGAAAGGGGAAGAGTGAGAGGTGAAGGGTTAAGATGAAATTAAAATGCCTTTTTGATGGGTGTTTGGGCGGGGGCTGCAGATCTTCACCTCTGGCGGTTTCCATTGTCTGTAATTTCAGCTGTCAGTCCTGGTTAGATGGGACACTTTTACTTGTGTCTTTGACTGAAGAGAGTTTAGAAGAGAGAGAGGGAAGGTCAAGAGAGGACATGTCTGCTTTTCCCTCAGTCATCTCCTGAAATCAGCAGGTGCATCTCTCTCCACTCTCCATTATGACCCTGATAGGGGCATGGGGTCACCAGGGGTCAATCACTTGCTGATGATTTTCTTTCCGTCTTTTCTGCAGCAGTCAGCTAAACTGCACTGGTTATCTGCACTCGCCCTGCTGCACGTGAATTCACCGGCCTGACCTTTTTAATTTCATCTGACATTTTTTATTATTCAATTTGCCCTGTATTCTCGCACGTCGCTAAGGTCCTGTTGCTTTGAAAAAAGTCAGATGAAATAGAATATAAAAATGTAGAGTTGCTTGATTGCATTAAATAAATTGAAGGTGGAGTTGTGGATGATAATTGACTATGAAGGGCAGAGCTAAAGGTACAGTTAAAATGAGAGTGCCATAAATGAGGAATGATAAAAATAATCTCGGCCTGATTAAATAAGTGAAAAGAGGAACGTCTCTTTGGGGTCAACCATTGGGCAAACAGAAAGATAGCCTGACGGACTCGTCCTTTGCTCAGGTTGAATATTAATGTGAATATGTCTGTGTTAGAGAGAAAAAGAGGGAAAGAGCACCGATAAGACTTTGATAAAGATTCGTTATCCCAGGGATTTAATTATGTTGCTTTTTAAATCGGAGCAGGACCGGAGGGCCAGATGCTCCCTGTCCTTGTTGTAAAACATTCTCAGTACTGTTTGACTTTAAAGTTCACCTGCTTTGACAAATCTAATTTGTAATTTAGAGACTGACGGCAAGCGTACAAGTGCAACATGCTTTTCATAGGCCTCCTTAAAGGGTTAATTCACCCAAAAATGAAAAAAACTTGTCAATAATTACTCACCCTCATGTCTTTCCAAACCCATTAGACCTTCGTTCATCTTCGGAATCCAAATTAAGATATTTTTTCTGAACCAGCCATAGGCAGCATGGTCATTGCAAATTTCAAAGCCCAGAAAGGTAGTAAAGACATCGTTAAAATAGTCCATGTGACTACAGTGGTTCAACCTTAATGTTATGAAGTGATGAAAATACTTTTGTGTGCAAAAAAACAAGCAAAAATAAAGATTTTATTCAACAATTTCTTCTTTTCTGTGTCAGCCTCTGACGCTGTTCACATTGTAAACAGTGCAGTGCTTCCGGGTTCAACTTCAGAACTTCATGGTTCAACGCTGCCACTCCAGAGAACATGTCTCCACTGCTCTAGAGTCCAGTGGCTTTACACCGATGCATCCGACGCTTTGCATTGCACTTGGTGATGTAAGGCTTGGAAGCAGCTGCTCAGGCCTGGTTCACACGGCAGGATAATTAGGCTGATTTTAGCCCCGATTTACCCCTTCCGACAATCTTAAGGATGCTCCGATTATCGTAAAATAATCTGATCAGATATTCCTGCCGTGTGTGTATGGTAAGAGTGGTCTCGTCTTCTCGGAAGGACGTCGGGACCGCTCCGATCTCAAATCGGGGATATCCAACATGTTGGATTATTTTGGCCCGATGTCTCCTCATGTGTGGTGTCCCCCCGGGGACAAATGAGCACGCAGCCTGTGGACTGTGGCGTGTAGCCAATCAGAAAGCGAGGTGACGAGGTGCAGAGGAAGCACCAGGAAACAAAATCAAAACAGCCGGCGGTATGGCGCACCAGAAGTCCGGTGGACGTTGGAGATGGATTCGGTTATAAACAAACTACAAACTATCGCCACTGCATCCTCTTCGTCCGCCATGATTGTTTACTCTGAAGTCACGTTTGATCTCGAGGGATTTTGCGAGATTTTCCGTCTGACCTGGGAATGCTCGGGAGTCAAATCGGTTTGTGTGTGATGTGTTGATTTTGCCGTGTGGCTGCGCACCACACACGGTACGACCAAAACTGTTATACCAGTGATTTTTTATCGCCGTGTGTGGGGTCTCTCAGGTTTGGAAAATCGGCAGAAAATTTAAAGATCGTCCCGTGTGAACCAGGCTTCAGCCTCGGAACACCTGAATTCAATGATTTGGAGGGGTGTTCCTATACTTTTGGTAATATGGTGTACATCCTTGCTGAATAAATGTGTTAATTTCTTTAACTTTACTTTCTAAAAAAATGGTACTGCCCCCAAACATTTGAACTGTAGTGTATACATCAAACATAATGCATAACAACAAAAAGTAGTTATATATCAGATTTTTTGAGAAATTACCACTTATAGGCCTACATGATGCACGCTTGGTATTGGCTGATTGACTGAGGTCAAAGTCTCAACTGCTCTCTATCTGCTTCCTTTGAACAGATCTCAGGTATACTGACTTGGTTCCTTAGCTCACCCCAATGTTTAGACAGGCTGTTGTAGATATCCATCCACCTGAGGGGCTGATATACGGCTAGAAGAGGTAGAGAAGATGTTGGCCCCAGGATTAGGATTAGAGTTAGTTTGACAGCAGCCTAGCGTGGTTCCTGTAAGTTTCCATGTGTCCAGAAACAGCTACAGACATGAATTTCTGATAGGAGTTTACTAAATAAAAAAATATCCTATCTTTTTGATGATAAATTTATTGATTGCTTGGGAAGGCTAGCATAGGTGTTTAGCTACGGTGCTTATGAACAAGACACAGGTTCAGGTCAAGGTTCAGTCATTTCAAATGAAGCAGAAATGTTGGAATTATAAATACATACAGTTCTGCTCATAAGTTTGCATGCCCCTTGCAGAACTGGTTGGTCTAATCTTTTTGAATTAGATAATGGGGGTAAATTTTACATATTTTGTCTTCTTGGAAATATAGGATGTAGCTTCTAAAGGGCAGTGAAGATATTTAAACAAATTAGAAAATGTACAACCCACGGCTCGTAATGCATTGTGTTGGCATCTTGAGCATCAGTGAATGTTTTCACCTTCACCTAATAGTTGTTTAGAGTCCTTCAATGGTTCTCAGTGTGAGAAGATCTCAAAATCGTACAGTCACTGTTGAAAATGGTTAAATGTGCAGAAGATGCTAGAAAACCAAAGGATGTGAGTAAACTTAAGGATTTTCTGGATAACAGTATAACTGCTCAGGACAAACAAGGGTCTCAAACAACTATAACAAAACACAAAAACAGTCATTCATCATCCATGTAATGACACACAGTTTCTAGATTCTAGTTTGTTTGTGCAAATTCTGTTATTTTGTCTTGTGGACTGTATGTCAAAATCTGTTATTTGAAACAGCTTATCCATGACCTTACTAAATAAAAAATAACATGCTATTTTTATGATCCCTCATTGTTTTTTAATATTATCTTGCATATTCTGTAAGGGTTATGAAACTTATGAACAGAACTGCTTTTTTCCCCTTTAATAGCCTACATGCTCTACATATAAAATATGATCTCTTTATTTACAGACCTCATATGGACACTAGTTTTTTTTTACAAGCTTTTAAGATTTTAGGTCTAGGTTAACACATACACATGCACACACACATTGTTTTTTCATTTCTTCAGGGGACTTTCCATAGAATTAATGATTTTTATACTGTACAAACTGTATATTATAGCCCCTTACACTAACCCTATCCCTAACCCTACCAAGCACACAGAAAACTTTCTGCATTTTTAAAATCCTCTTTAAAAAACATCACTTAGTATGATTTATAAGCTGTTTTCCTCATGGGGACCAAAACATTTTGGATAAGACAAGGATTTTGGATATTGCAGTCATTGTGGGGACATTTTGTCCCCATAATGTAGGGTTTACCAGACCACAAACACACACACACTGGAGGAGACCTGCACATGATTTGTTCTGGAGCTCTTTTGAGAGAATGGGAGTTCTCTCTCTCAGCTCTCACAGAGATCAAAGACAAACCTCTCTCAGCTAAATCAACCATCACACACAATCATGCAAACAAGCCGCTAAATGCTGCCCAGGGAAGGAGAAATAGATTATTTTATTTTTATTGTTTCATTTTTGTTATTTATAAACAGGTTGGCTCTCTCGCACATTCACACTATAGACACAGAAGAGGCCTGTCACAGACAGATGATACACTTGTCAGATTTTTCAAAGGATCACTCAAGTGTTTTTCAAAAGCATTTACACATTTCTCTCCTTCCTCTATTTAGAAGAGCTGGCCGGTCTCAATGAGAGAAGGATTGCAGATTTAATCTCATGCCCTGGACAAAAACTATCCCTTTCTCCACAAACTAACATCCTCTGCTACACACAGCTGAAGCAAATGAAACAATCACTAAGAACTCTCAGACAGCTAATTAAACAATCAATCACAATTTCTCAAAAAAGCCAATTCAAAAACACTTGACGATGAGCAGTCCCTAAAGCTGCGATTCAGTGTGTGGCGTAGAAAGGGTTGTGTTCATCCCACTGGCTGACCTCTCTTTTGTTTTTCCCCAGATCAGTAAATACTGCTTCTTAATTTGCTCGCGCATGGAACAATAAAAGCCCATTAACTCATGCAAATGTGTGGCCACTTCAGCAGCTTGCCACGGCCGGCTGGCGCTGCTGTGTTCACGATACTGTGGCATCTGCAGCGCGGCACTCTGGGACGTGCCCGTTGACACCGTGAACGAGCGCACGGGGAACGCTGTGTCTCCGGTGAGTGCCAGGAAGGCAGTGTGCGCTGTGTTTTGATAAGCAGTCTTGCTAATTTGCCATTCAGGTCATTCGCATGTCTTAATCTAGGTGGAACAATGAGACCAATTGTCTCTTTTTTTGTTTCACGTGAAGTGCTTCTCCGGCCTGTCTAGTGAATCGCAGCCTTGCGTCGCCCTGATGTCAAAAGTAAAGATGCAATTCTGTCTCATTCTCAAGCTTATCTTGGCCTATTTGAAACAGGGTCATCAAAAATGAGCCTTCCGTCTGACTGTCCATCTTAAAGTGTGAATTGAAGCTTCTTCCCTCTGTGGGGAAATTGGGTTTCTGTCGGGGAGAGAGAAAGAGCTGACTCGCTCTAAAAGCTGGTGAGAAGATGAAAGAATCCTCTTATGTCAGTAAACTTGTTAAGAGGCTGTGCTGGGGACAGCGTTTTCCCAACATTTTTTTTTTTTTTTTTTTGGTTTAGCGTTATTTCATATTTGTGGTAAATTTTATTTATTTATTTAGGAAAGTGGCAGAATTTTTTGCCCTTCTCTTTCTCTTTCTCCCTCTCCCCCTCTGTTAGCCCAGGCCTCGAGATAAGACTTGGCATGCTCAGCGCTAACCCTGTGACACAGACAGAAAGCAGAGATGCTGCTCTTCCTTCAATATGACATTAGATTTATTTTTTTCTGCAACCTTTAGCCATCAAAACAGGTCACACGGA
Organism: Siphateles boraxobius; assembly: GCF_051911475.1. Classification (NCBI taxonomy): domain Eukaryota; kingdom Metazoa; phylum Chordata; class Actinopteri; order Cypriniformes; family Leuciscidae; genus Siphateles; species Siphateles boraxobius. The sequence goes on along the minus strand of NW_027508833.1, from coordinate 29,491,985 downwards.
TGGATAGACGGCTGGACCAAGAATATTTGAAAGTTATGTTTGGTCGCAGTCAAACTCCATGTTTCTGCTGAAGCAGTCGGTGCACATGCTCCACAATGTTTCGTTCATATGTGTGTCGCAGATTCTTATCTGGAATTCCTTGATCTCATTTTAATGTGTTTTTACACAATTATTTTCTATGATTCTCTACTATCACTCATTAGCCATGTTTCCATCCACCTATTTTTATGCAAATTTTGGGATATCGTTTTAAAAAATCGCTGGATGGAAACGCCAAGATGCACATAAATTCAAAAAAATTACATGCAATTTTTTTTTATCCGATAAGAGGACATGCGCATAAACTATGATGGAAACCCGTTTACTGAATAAATCCTTCAATACTAACAAAAAAACTCACATGACTTTGCTTTTGTGATTGAGTATGTGATTGTATCAGTTTCATTGCACAGCATCTCAAATGTTGATTTGTTTATTCTGAAATGCCTGAGCCAAGGTTTGTCACCAGAATTATTTGGTATGATGACCTCCCAGAAGCGTCAAACATGATTGCGTTCCCAAATCCCAGACATCCGAATGCAAGATAACATGACAGCGTTTATTGCATTTCATCTGCATGCTCTGAAGCTCAAGTCATTTATGATGGATGAAAAAAGAGCCACAGTGGGTTTCCTGATTGCTGCAACTACCATTTTTATTATAAGAAATTTCTTAGGAAGTGACGATTTTGTTCCTTTAAACACATGGGATGGAAACAGTGCTTTATTTGCAAATCAGTTATATATTCCAATTTTGTGCATAAGTTAATTTCGCACTGCTGGAAGTGTTTACTTTTTGATATACAGTATCAAGATGCTTTAATTAACATCTGGGATATTTCATGCCAGTTTGTTCTAGCTAAATTTGTAATACTATTTAATCAAATGAATTAAAAATTAAACACTAATTTTAAATGAGTTTAGAAATAACAGAATTAGAATGTACAGTATAAAATTAGCTAAAGATTATATGTGACTGTTATTAAATTGAGTGTTTTTAAAAGATAAACTTTAATTGAGCATTATATATGTAAAAATAGATCAAATGAGTATGTTACTTTACATTAAAAAAAATCTGATTTCAGCTGATAACTGATGTGGTACCGATATTTTGTGCGTCTCTAGATAAAACTGTGTGCTAAATTAATAAATGTTATTATAATCTAGCAATTAAAGTGGATAGTATACAAAATGAGACAGTTACTACCTAATAAATGGGCAAAAGCAGCTTGGTTTCTTGTGATTGTTTTTTGGGTAACATCATGTCCACCATCTGCTGCTGACTGGCATCTAATGTTTGAGTAGGAATGAATTTACAAATCTTTTTGAATGCCATCTGTGTGAGAAAGAAAGAGTGTGTATGTTTGTGTCTTTGTGTTGTAGCCCACTGGTCCAGGGACTTATCACAGAGTGTACACACACTCTGTGAGAACTCCCTGGACCAGTGGGCTACAGTGTGTAGCCCACTGTAGGCAGTGTGTGTGTGTGGAGGAGACAGAGGTGTGTTCACCTTGTTGAGACACGCAGAGGTGTTCCACACTGCGCTGTCACCTGGCACAGAGCTCTGGATCAAACCCAGACACACACCAGGAGCGAGTGTGTGTGTGTGTGTGTGTTTGAAGAAAACAGAGAGTGTGTGAGTGGTGTTATAGTCTGGTGTGTGTGCCAGCATGTTGTGTCAGTAAGCACCCTTGAGATGCATATGTTTATCTGCGTAGAGGATTCCTCTTTTTTTCATTCCCTTTAAGTTAATGTGTTTTTGCATGTGTTCAGAAGTGTATGAACTCAAATCGCTCCTCTTTTTAAATTTTTTTAGACCAAAGGTGCCAAAAACTAGTTACAGTCTGAAAACAATCCTTCCTATCTCGCCAGCTCTCTGTGGTGATATGAAAGGCACAGTGCAGGGCTCTTGTTGCATATCTCCACTATTGTTCTGTCTGCCTTTCCTCTTTCTCACTGGCTCTCTCCCTGTTTAGACAGTCTCCTGTTTGAGTTCCATCAGATGTCGTTCTGCCTGGCAGAGCTGCACTTGTGGTCCTTTAGGAACAGCCTGCATGTCCCAGGTAATTAAAACACACTGAACGTCTCTCTTTCACACATTTTATTGTCTCTCATGTCTGTTACTTCTATCTCCCCTTTAATGTCTTTTTTTCTTCTCATTAAATGTGCCCGTTTGCCTCTCTCTGAATTTATCTTCTGTAAGAATGAATATTAGTTCTTTCAGAGCCGGTTAAACTGTGTCATACACTTATGTAGGTTATTATTACAACAGAGCAGTTTTTTTTTATTATTAGAGACGTTCTATGGCCTATAATTATTATAGCTTTTAAGAGGCAGTTTGTGATAAATACTTCATAATGCAAAACATTTCAATTTGTAATGACTAGTTTTTAATTGGTGCTTTTACTGCTTTATAGTAAAATTCTCATATCCTCTGCTCTGCTCCTGTTTTCACCTTTTTCAATGTTTGTTCCATCTTCACCCTTTGGTTATACCCTCCTTGGGTATTCTGGTATACTGGAAGTGTGTGTAAGAGCAATGTGTATTTTGCTTTTTCTCACAGACGAGTCCAGTTATCAGTTATTTGGAAAATCCTGTGATAACATGTTGTCGCGGATTGTATGCATGCATGTTTGTGTACATGAATTATATTGTGCAATACTGTTTGCAAGCATTTGTATGTGATTGGAGCTCTATCGCCTGTAGCCAGCCCTCCTGACCTGTACATTGCGTGTGAGAGAGAGAGAGAGAGAGAGAGAGAGAGAGAGAGAGAGAGAGAGAGAGAGAGAGAGAGAGAGAGAGAGAGAGAGAGAGAGAGAGAGAGAGAGAGAGAGAGAGAGAGAGAGAGAGAGAGAGAGAGAGAGAGAGAGAGAGAGAGAGAGAGAGAGGAGAGAGAGAGGAGAGAGAGAGGAGAGAGAGAGGAGAGAGAGAGAGAGAGAGAGAGGAGAGAGAGAGAGAGAGAGAGAGAGAGAGAGAGAGAGAGAGAGAGAGAACGAGCAAGGGAATGAAACGCGGTGAATGGAAATGGTGTAGTCCATCTTTATTTGTAATACCATGTCAGAAGTACACAGTCTATGAAGAGTAAATCAACAGTAAATTCAATGCAAAGTCAAACATTATAGGTGCTCACATATTTTTTGTAATGTGCATGCACCTTTTGAATTCTTCTAGACAGGACTTATTTTAGCTGTTTGTTGCTAACAAACCAGTGTTTCATTTTGTATTTGAATAGTACTCTGACCTCTTCTTCCCTCTTTTGATTTGCCTTTTCACAGATACAGACATTGGCACATACCAACTCTACGAAAAAGGAGAACCAGGTATGCTGCATCTTGTGATTTTCTTAAATGTAGCATTCATTTACAATCCTTATTTTTTCATAAAATTTGATCATAACCTTTTTGTGTCATTCAAAATGTTCAAAATAGTAAAAACCAATAACATGCGAGTATAAAGAGCTATACAAAATAAGAACTTTTAGTTCATTCTTTCTGTCTGAACTATAATATTCTGTAAATGTCTCGAATGAAGTTCACTGAATAACACTTCAGTGTATTTTCCTCGTGTTACTCAACACCAGATACTCTCTCACAGAACTCTCTAGATTTCCACAGTATTGTAACACCCGTCATTCACAAAGTTCTAGAAAATCTACCTGCACTTTTTTTTTTTTTATTCTTAAATCAGTATTTTACCTATTACATTTTTAAAGATTTACCCCAAAATAAGCTTAGAAAAAGCTGGAAAAAAGTCTGCTTCTCACGTGGGCCTGCACATCACTGTTACAGATGTTCTCTAAATGCTTCTGGGCAAATGAAGTGCCACCAGTTTTCTTGATTTTTTAAAAAAAAAATTATGTGTCACAGATTAAACATTTAATAATCTGGACCCCTCATGAGAGAACACAGCCAGCTCTGAAATGTAAAAACCTTATTGATTAAAACAATGACAAAACTATTTTATTCATTTTTAATACTTCAGACTTGAGACTTGAAAGGTTTTTGTTTGTTCCAATGTTTTATATGATAACGTCTGAGAAAACACAAAGGCCTTGATGTTTAAAGACTTTGAGATGGTTGAAGTTTCAGAGAATTAAGAAGGCTGAATGTAATAATGCAGTGTTCGTTTATTTCACATGCCTGTTTATTAATAGAGATCAACATTTTAAAGTTAAATCTGTAAAAACCGCATACAAACATGCCTGCATAAGTCATTCTGTTAATGTGTGTTCATATGAGTGACCATTTCTGTATTATTATGAATTCAATCTCAATCTCTGATCGTAATTTATTTAGATATTTTATCTCTTATCTCCCGTTTATGATTCACACAAGGAATGAAACATGACTCTAAATTACTTTAATTAACTTTATTTAACCTGCAGTGTATAATTTATACTTTATAGAGCAGGCTACAAATCAATACTTTTTATAAATGGAGTTTGTTTGAATTTGGGACCTGCTGTTTCTCATGGCCTCCAGCAGAGGGCGAAGAAGACCCATGCTTCTGTGAGGAAGGGGGCTCTTCACCCCTCTATCCCGTAGCAGATGTGTGTGTCTGGGGCAGGCAGGGGCAGAATGGCAGAATCTGATTAGCAGCAGTAATCCTGGAGCTGTCCAGCAGGTCCAGGCCTCCAGCAGAGAGAGGCAGTGCTCCTGTAGAGCAAGGCAGGGAATGGGGCCGTCTGGTTGGGCCACTGAGGGCTAGAGATCTGGGACTCTGGGGTGAGATGGGGCTTAAGGTTTGGGGCTATGGCATAGAGAAGAGAGAGCATGCTGACAAAGCAGGAGTTTGGTCTTGCCTCAGTCATTTCCGTCTGTCGGGATACCTGTCCCTCTGACTGTGTGAGTCAGTGTTTTTCTCTTTCTGGCAAACACACATTGGGGTTAGACTACAACTTAGTGTACATGTGCTGAGAAAGACATTTGAGGGAGTGTTTACACATACATGGGTGTTGCTTAAACTATGGGCACTTTTATGTGGCAGGAATTCATTTTTATTGAAAATGTTTATTTTTTTGAAGGTTACATTAAAAATGTCTTAGAAATGTCTTGCCATTTCTTTGTTTGTTTTGCTAATGTTCATATATTTTATATTTTTAGTTACAGATTTTATATTTTTTATTTTGTATATAAAAATAAAGCATATAAAAAAAGTGTATCAAACTTTTGATCTTAAACAATGAAAGTTCACTGTAAAACTATTAATTAAAAAAAATTTAATATTTTAAACAACGAGTGAAACAGACGAACAATTTTAATATCCAGTATATGACAATAATGTATATAATTAAAAAAAATGACCACTTGTGATTTCCATCACACCCAACAGGTCTGTTTTTTTTTACTTTGCAACCAAGGACACAAAAGTGTCAGTCAAGAGCAATGAAGTGCCATTAACAATAACATAAATATCAATTATGTTTGATAAAAGTACTTTCATTATCCGTCATTTCCAGCAATAGATATCTGCAATAGAAAAACTAACATAATACAACAAGACGAAGACGTCAGCTATCACGACATTAAAAAGTTACCATAGTAAAAGTAAAAACATTAAAAAGTACCATAGTAAAAACATGCAATATTGAATTAATAAGTGTAAAAACACAAACCAATACATTTTCACCTGTGAAAGATTATCAATTTTTTTTGGGAATTTAAATCTCGTTGGTTTCACAACTGCGCAATGTTGTGGCATCATTGATTCTTACTTTGAGTGATGACATGCTGACCGTTCCAACATGGCAGGATGTGTCTGGAGTGGTCAAATGTGGAATCTACGTATACATATCTATGGTGTAAATGACAGTGGTGGAAGTGAGTTCACGACTCAAGAAAAAACTAATTCTTCTGTGATGCATTCATTGTTCTATATTGTTAGTATATAGATTAAAGCATGTGAAAATTGTTTTAATTGAGTTTACTTTCTACAAAGGGCCAAAACACCCACATATGCACATAAAACTCGCTTTCGCATTCTTTCGGAAGATTTTTCGGAAAAAAAAATGTCTTACAATGTTTTCTTCTTCTTTGTGCAGCCTCTCCTACAGATCAGCATTACTTCAATGAGAAACAGCAGTTTGCAGACAGTAAGTAATCCATCATCAAACAATTAACCTTCATGTCAATGATCATATTAGCTCATTATTTAAGAACATTGGTTTGCATGTTTCTAAAGCAACACTCATCTGATTCCTAATTTAAATTGTGCTTCAGATGCCTGGAAAATTAAGTGCCCCATTAGAGCAAATCTGACAAATATTAAACATCACTCCATTATCCCTCCACTTCTTTAACCCTCATGAGCCTGATGCAACATTAATGAAGAAGAATGGAATGAAAAAAATGCTGCATAAGGCTACAAGTCACGATGATGGACAATATGATGACGTTATATTAAGCTTTTGCAGAATAAATGTATTTTTATGACAGTAGACTTCATTAAGCTCTTCAATGCAGCAGTCCCTTACTAAACGTATTGTGGTGGTACCATGGTACGGTGATGGTATAAGACCATAGTACTGATTAATACCATAATACTGATTGTACTCTGAGTACGGTATGTTCTCCAAAGTACTTTGAAGAATACAGTATGTTATCATGTCAAAAAACCTGGTAATGTGGTATTTTTGGGTACTTTTTTGTTGACAATGTTAGATGTTTTGCCTGGACCATTTTCATTTTTCCAGCTTCACATTTGACCATTGCACAAGTTACAGTGTTCCCTTTCTCCTTTTAGATTTTGTATTCATTTTAAGACAAGTACAGCCCGTTAATGTAGTTTATTATAGGTTAATTTTATTTTAACCTATAATTTATTTTTAGTTTATTTTATCTCTAATTTATGTGTCATTTTCACATCAGTTATGATGTTGTCAGTGTTCACTTCCAGTATGGCCAGTGCCTTCCCACTGTGATGCCCAGTTACCTCCTACCCGCTCACACTGCTGGTGGGGTAACTCCCGTCGCCCTCGAGAGAAACACAAACACCCTTATCAGGAGACACAGACCCGTCCCCCTCTCGCCCCCGTCTTACTCATCTCCCATCCCCTCTCCTTCATTTGCATTCATTTATTTCTGCATCCTCTTACTCCTAAAAGACAGGAGACATGTCTTAATGGTGTAGAAATAATGATAATAATAATAAATAAAACAGATTGGATTTGATTGCGGAATCTTTACGAAAACAAATAACAGACCTCCTCCATTTCTGTGGGTCCCTGTCCCGGATGAACGTATTAATGCATAAATGCAAACGCATACTCACAGATTGAACTCAGCCGAGAATTCTATTAACGTTTCTTTCTCTTTTTTTCCCCCTTCGCTGATTTGCTCCAGAGGGAAACAGGGACTGAGATCCAAGCGGAAATTTGGGGGGCTTTGTGAGCGGAACGAGGCATTTTGGAGTGGCGTATTTAATGTGTTTAATATGTTATGGTAACTTTGAGTTCTTCCCTAGGGTGACTGTGCTAACTCAGGGAGCGCTGATTGAATGAGACTCCCGCGTTACACTGAATTTACCCTCTGTTGCGCTATTAGTTAATATTTCGCCTTTAAATCCCTTCTGTCTACAGCATGAGAGAAATAAAAAGAGAGTAAGTAAATATTTTAGCTAATGAAAATAGAGGAATGTTTTACACATTAAAAGGAGGTTTATTATACACACTTTGCATTGTAGATCAAAGGAAAACATTAATTTTGGAGTTTGATTGGAAAGAAATTCTTTACAAAGAAAGACTTTTCTGTAAAAAGGAAAAAAAATGCATAAAACTTGAATGCAAATGGGATGAGACTTTATTTAATTTTTTTTATAAACTCTCTTTAACATTTAATGAAATATCTGTAAAAAAAATGTTTTCAAATATATACAAATGTGAATTTTAACAACAATATTAATATTATTTAAATATAAATGTCGAAATGTGAAAATCCAGCAAACAAATATTAATAATTACTTATTATATATTAATATCGATTATACCTTTCTTAACTTTTTAACAATGATTTTATTTCATAAAAAAATAAAAAACTGTTATTCTCCAGTTTATTCTTCAGTTTAAATTTTGCATGTGTTTGTACCCAAATTATCATCAGGATTACAATGAGAGGATTTCATTCTTGAGCTGTCAGCTCAGATTCATTTGTAGGGTGACCTCAGGTGGAGCTGTATTTCAGGGTCAATCCTCTTCGCCCTTAAAAAACCCACAGACACAAAAACACATTCTTTTGGCTGTCTTTTATATGCTTCTTTTTTTGCCTCTGATGACGGTGCATTTCATACCTGTGTCCTCTCTTTCTGTCACTCAGGTCGGGGTTACCCATGGTTCCTTAGTAACCGTCGTCCGGAGAAGCTGCGTGATGCCCTAAAGGAACTAGAGGTATTTGTTTACATTTCCTGCAGTCCGATTAACAAATAGGAGCATTCTCTCTCTCTCTCTCTCTCCTTTCATAAGGAAAGAGAAAATCCCCCCCGACCTCTCTCACTTGCTCTTGCTCTCTCTCAGCACCTGTGTGGGTGCCTCTCTGTCATCGTGGGGGATATTTGAGGGGGGATGATTGGGACTGTGAGCTGGCTCTCTCTCTGCCTCTGGCTCTCTCACACAAACCTAGCTTTGTTCAGTCCAACTCAGGCTCATTTTTGCTGCCTCTCCGTATCTGAAACTGGAAACATCCCTCTAAACCTGACCCTGAAAACAGAGTCTACTCATTCCTAGTACACATTCTCTGTCTCTCTCTCTCTCTCTCTCTCTCTCTCTCTCTCTCTCTCTCTCTCTCTCTCTCTCTCTCTCTCTCTCTCTCTCTCTCTCTCTCTCTCTCTCTCTCTCTCTCTCTCTCTCTCTCTCTCTCTCTCTCTCTCTCTCTCTCTCAGGAGCTGCTGCAGTCATGCCCGGTCATGAGTGTCAGATGGAGAAGCAAGCAGTGCTGTCAGGTACCATACCCAGCATGCACCAGTACCCAGCAGGCATCAGGCCTTCTTGGCATGAGTTGGCTCGTGTAGCAGAGGTCAGGCAATGAGCATATGCAGACTGTTTGTGTCAAATACTCTTGGGGAATTTATCTCTGGGATCAAAAAGATTCCCTTCTCAAACACATCAGTGTAGCCCAGCGGTTTTCCGTTCAGTGTGGATTCTTCAGCCACATGCGCACACGTTTTTCGCACCTAAAGTGCTTGATTTAGGCCATTTTAAAAGGTCAGGAAGATCAAACGTTGTTCGACTTTATATATATATATTTTTTTTTTTTTTTTTTTTGGTGGTCAGAGATGTTTTTTCCTGCCCAGCAGCAGGGTCTGATTGGACGCTGTGACCTTTATCCACTGTTCACATTCTGTAGAGATGAAATTCCACCTTATGCCAGACATAATGTTATCAGACAGTGATTTTTAAAGGGATAGTTCACCTAAAAAAATTGTCATCATTTACAGTAATTGATCCCATTTCATTTCAAACTAAATGAAGATATTTTTTATCAGCTGTTTTTTGTCCATATTATGAAAGTATTATGAAAGTTAAGGTGACCTAAAATTTCAAGCTCCAAAAAGAACAAAAAGGTGGGTTAAAAGTAGTGCTGTAGATCATTTAAAAATGTATTTGGTGAATCACACACATTAATCACGATTAACTACACCTAACATTGAAATTTGTAATCATTAATACAGTATATTTCGCACTGAATCTTCAAATGAGTGTGGAAACAGCATAAAAAGAGTAAATATTTAGTTAATGGCATCTTTTCACCTTTATTTTCCTTCTATTGATTTTGTTATTGTTATTATTATTATTATTATTTTTATTATTTATGGAGATAAAATGCAATTATAGCAATTCAACATTAGAGTGTAATTAAAAACCAGGCCTAAATTGAACATTGTCAGATTGTCTTTATCATTCATAAAAAATAAAATTAAAATAGTATAACAACTCTTAATTGAATTGAACTTTTAAAAAAATGGGAGGGAAATACATTAGCATTTCTACTTCAGGAATTGAAAAAACAAATATTGTTTTAAATATTTTTAACTTTTTAAACAGCAAATATTTAATATCACAAATTATAAAGTTATATTTCCCAACCTTACTTTTGTGGTTTCATCCAACTTTTCTGAAGCCATACAATCATACTGCATATGACATTTGATGAACATATCGGTATTTAAGCCTTTATTCACTCTCAAATCAAAGCATTGATCAGCACATTCATATACAGACTATGTTACGTTCCCTCTCTGGTCTAGGGTATTTTAAAGAGGGAGTAACAATAAAAAAAGTCTAATGTCAAACCTCATTGGTTATCAAATGGCCAAACGTCATAATTTTTTAGGTTTGTGTCACCATATTTGATGTAGTCTTTTTATACATGCATTGAACAGTGTTTTGATTTGGAGCTTGACCAAAACAGCTGAAACTTCCTTCAAAATATTGTATTTTGTGCTCTACATAGTAAAAAGAAAGGTTTGGAATGACACAAGGATGAATAAATGATAAGAGAATATTCATTTGTCTGTGTGAACAATTCCTTTAAATGTATTCTTGTTGTACTCTGAAGATTTACAGTCATAAAGTCCCATTCAGTGTGAATGTGTTAATGTTCGTTACTGTGTGTGTGTAGATGCTGTTGAGATCAGGTGTGTTGGTGACCCTTATCCTGGGTGGAGCTCAGATTGAACGAGTGGCCATTGACAGAACGCTGGTGGGGCGTCTACCTGCTGACACCATCAGCGACGGTGAGTAAACGCGTACTCGCACGCTACCCTTCCTCTCTTCTTTTTTCTTTCTCTCCTCTTCTTGTCTCTCCCTCTCTCTTTGCAGTTTCGCTCACTGCTCATTTTCCCAGCATGGGCCTGGGCGGCACGCACACCCACAGGTCAGAAACGGCAGTCCCTTCTGTTTCGCCTTCTTCCGTTACTCCCAGAGGAAGTTCGAAAAGCACGGACGCACACACATACACATACATGTCAAGGTTCCTCCTGAATCTCAGGGGAATCTGACATGGCTCCCTGTCTTATTTCTGGTTTGTGAAATTGGACACTCTCCCAAATCTGCTAATTATTTTCTCATATCATTTATTGTTTAGAGCTTATATGGCTAAAGCTCTCTGTGCCAGGTCTCTAGATACCTGACAAACCTCTCTCTCCCACCCCTTCCTTTTTCCTAGTAGCCCCCCATAGAGTGCCATTCAGGCCCCCAGAGCCCCTAATTACCAGAGTTATTATGTGTGTGTATCTGAGAGAGAGAGAGAGAAGGGTGGGGGTGCCAGGAAGGCTTCTGCATCTGTCACTTATTCAGTTAGTTTCACACACGCAGTCAGACCTGTTCTGGCCTTGATTACTTGTTACTTTGTGAGTGCTGTAGTAAAAAGAGAGAGATTGAAAACTTTGATCAGCCTGTGATTGTGAAAAACACACTTTTTAAACCCAAAATCATCTGTAATGCATCTATGGCCGCTTCATTAGTACAATCACAGGTTAAGAAGATTTTTAAGATGTATATGGACAGCCAAACAATTATATGAGAGGCATTTGGGTATATTTTATATTTGTAAGAAACTCCCACAGTAATCTTTGGTAAAAATGGCTTAGTATTATTTTGAGTCCATTAGTGACACCAAAAACATAATGAACTACAATATAAATATCCACATTGTTGAATCCTGTATTTTTTTTCTTCTAGAAATTAATTTCTCTACTGGTAAGAGTTTCAGACAGTGATGCAAACATGTTTTAAATGAATGGAGTATTAACTAACTAAGCAGATTTAGGGGAATTTATTGATTTATTCTGCTAACCCGCTGCTCATATGTTCCAAAATCTGTTTACTAGCCCCTGGACACAAATTTGGATTTTTTTTTTTGGAAGGATTATCATGGAATCTTCCCATTAATTTGGCAATGATTACTGAACACTAATGCATGTGTATTTTCTCTGAAATTTTTGTAATCTTTTAAAAGCATGTTGAGTATTCCATGTTTTTTTGTTTTTGTTTTTTCAAAAGGATAATGTCATTTAATTTGGTAGAGTATATCGTTTACATTTTAGAATTTCCAAATCACTCTTGAGCCTCTCAAAGTACGTGGCTAAACTAAAAACTTTGGTTTAAGCAAAAATGATTCCTTCAAATTCCAAAAGTAGATTTATTTTTTAAAAACACAATACATCAGCATTTTAAGTTAGATTTTTCAAAATCTTTTGCAAATGTGTGTTTTCTTTGTCATTAAAGACTTGCTAAAGTAAAACTTAAAAATTATGCTTAAAAATACTGCATTTAACACAGTATTCCTTTGAAATTAGCACCCTGTTTTATGCTTGAATGTGAGATGATTCATAATTACTGCAGAAGCGCTGATATTCCGTCTCTAATTGCTGTTCAGGTTGGAAATTCCAGCCCTGAATATCATCCTCAACTAAACCTGCTTCTCTGAATGGGTTGTATTAATTTTTTTGCCATTTAATTGGTTTCATAAACAGATTAATTTTTTAGGAAGGGAAGGTTAATTGCTAATCACAGTGTGGAGAGCTTGTCAACAGTTTCACTGCAAATGTCTCTCTTTAACATGAAAGCTGCATACCCTACAGGCTTTACAGTCTCTTCTTCTTCTTCCTCTTCTCTCTCTCTCTCTCTCTCTCAAACTACTACTCTGACTCACTTATGAAAATTATTCATTATGTGCATTTCTGTGTGTGTTGGTCAGATTTTACTTACAATCACCTGAAATCACCTGCATTGCTTGAACCAGCCAATAGTCAAATGTCAAACTTCCATTTGGTTAATTTGGATAAATCGTCCTTTGGAAAAATGATCTGTAACTGAAATAAATTGTTTTTTTCGGCTATGAACAGTGCAAAAAGCTTTTCTGTTTGGGCTATGTTAGGATTTGAGTCAGTCTGTAGTGTTTCTAATGAGCATTATATTTAAACAATAGAAGAATATAGTATGTCCTCATTTAGATAGCAAAGTAAATGTCTGTGCACGCTATGTTTTCTCACAAGGTTATATGAGTTTTGACCTTTGACCTTGCTCTGTGGTTTTCAGCGGTGATTGGCGATCGCTTCCTGCTGTTCTCGCTGATGGAGAGGAGTCAGGTGTGTCAGGTTTACTTGAACAGGAAGAACCAGAGCTCACCTGAACCAGCACGACACTTGGAGAAACTCACAGCTGCGGAGATTAAGGTAACACACACACACCTTTTACACACACATCTATTGAACGCTCACCCAAAGACATACACTCACACACACGTACACACACTCTTCAATACACACACATTAGCACATTTTAGGAGGAAAGGCAGCACAGCCTCTCCTGCTTTCAATTAAAACGCTTTAATGAGGCTGGTCTGGCTCTTTCCACAGGGCTTTTAACTCTAATAATTGCCTGGCTTTACTTGCTTTCTTTTACCGCTGGGACAGGTAACACTGTGATTACTGGAGCTCTTTTCTAATGCACACCTGTGGGGAACATCACGTCCAAACACACAGCACTTCTCTCTTTATTAAGATATCACATCCTTTATGACTGTACATCTATATATCCCTGATAAATGTTCTTCCCTCTATCTCTACATTTTTTCCTGTAATTAAAAAAAAAAAGCTTTTTTTTTTTTTTTTAAAGGAAAGAGAGTTGCAGATCATTGTGAATGTCCTCTAATAACTGTTATGCATCAAGTAGCCTAAATTTGAAAATGCTAGTACCTGAAAATGCTAGTACCTGAATAGGAAGAACCAAAATCATTTTTGTATTTTTAGATAAATTAAATTTGGAATATTTACCTTTGCATCTTTGCATTTTGGGAGATACTTTTGGCTAAAAAGATCATATATATTTATTAACATATTTTATTTTTGTATGAACCAATAATCAGGTAACAAGATAGACAATAGACAGGAAAGCATATGTCACAAGGAAACATACATGACAAGCCATGTGCTTAAACCAAACATGACAACATGAAAGCACTCAGTCGCGTGCTACACAGCACATGCCAAAACATGACATGAAAGCATGCAGGTGATGTAAACATGAACCTTGCTCTACACAAAACACACGCGTACAGAGGAGCATACGGCCCGAGCGAACTCGACATCACACCCTCACACAACAAGACAGAGCGAATGAGAACTAGCGACTAACTCTATCCATGCGCTCACAACAGACAACAAACACATGGAGCATGAATGTCCGAATCCCAACACAAAACCGAAAACCAAACTAGATCGTGGTGCCACGATCAGAACACCACGCTCCGCACACAAAACAACTCACATGGACCGAAGATCACACGGCTCGAGCACATTCAAATCTTACACAAGACAAGACAGTACAGTAGCATCAGGGCTCTGTCACAAAACCAAGAATAAACTAGACCAAAGTGACAGAACCCTGACACTACTCCTCCCTTCCGGCCAACCCCAGCAGACGGCCAGGGCGGGACCGGAGGGACGAACCAGACGGACTCCATTGCATCTGGAGTCTTAGTAGAGTGCCAGGGCGGTGTCGCAGGAACGGACCAGGCGGGCTCCGGCAGGTCTGGAGTCCTAGCAGAGGATCAAGGCGGAGCCGGCAGGGCGGTTGCAAGGGTGGAGCCGGCAGGGCAAGGCACTAGAGCGGCTTCCAGACCTTGTGGGGCAGAGGAAGCCTTCTTCCTCCTCCTCCGTTTGCGAGAGCGAGGCGACAGCATGGAGCTTGCCGCTTCTTGGGGAGCGGCAGCCATCACAGGCGCCTCAGGAGAAACCCACCGCCTCTGGGGGAGCTGCAGCCATCACAGGCGCCTCAAGAGAAACTGTCCCAGCCGCCACAGGAAGGGCTGCAGTGGGCTCAACCCCCTCTGGGTAGGTGGCTGGGTAGGCGGACATGTTCTTCCTCCTTATCCCCGAAGGGGTCATCAGAGGACTAGGAACTTGGCAGTTTGTGAGGGGAATGGGTGAGGGCCAAGAGGAGTAAGGCTAACTTCTTCTCCACAGTTGTACACCTCATTAAGGCTGTTGTTGAAAATGTCCTTGAGCACTGCATCGCTGATGTTGAGCCCCTTCGCTACAAACAGGAACTGGTGAGCAAACTCCTTCACACTGGCCCCCCTTGTCGAAGAGAAAGGAGTTGGTTGTGTTGTTCTGCCATCTGATGAGCGGAAGGGCAGGGAGATGGGAAAAAGAAGATGCCCATTCTCTGCTGAGTCCTCTAGTGAGTCCTCTAGTGTCCAGATCGTTCTATCAGGTTTGGGGGTGATGGAAGGAGCGAGGACTCAATGATGCAGATTAACAGACTTTTATTTTGATTAAAAATCAAACTAAAACTACCCCGAAGGGGAAGACTTGACTTGACTTGACTGCAGTGAAACACACAAGGAGCAGGTAAACATGGTGCACGTTCGACAACGATCTGGCACAGGACTGCAAACACAAGGAGAATAAGTAGGGAGCAAACAAAACAGGTAACGAGGAAGGACAGGTGGGGCAAATGAACCATTAATCAGGTAACAACATAAGCAGGGTAAGACAATAGAGAGGAGAGCGCATGGCACAAGGAAACATACATGACAAGCCATGTACTTACACCAAACATGACTAAAACACAAGTACATGGCCAGTGAAAACAATCACAAGCCATGTGCGATCACAAAACAAGACATGAACACAAAATAAGACATGAACACGCAGCTAATGAGAACACTTATAAGCTGTGTGTTCCCACAAAACATGACACCATGAAAACACGTAGCTAGTCGCAGTCGCATGCTACACAGCACAAGACGATGTAAACATGAACTGAGTGCTACAAAAAATGTAACAACACACGTGGACAGAAGAGCATACGGCCCGAGCGAACTCGAAACCGCACACTCAGACAAGACAGAGCGCACAAGAACTAGCGGATATTTATTCCGTGTGCTCACAACAGACAACAAACACACAAAGCATGAATGTCCGAATTCCGACACAAAACCTAAACCAAACTAGATCGAAGTGCCGCTATCAGAACACCACGCTCCGCTCACAAAACAACTCGCATGGACTGAAGAGTGGACGGCTCGTGCACACTTGAATCCGCACACTTACACAAGACAATACAGTAGCGTCAGGGCTCTGTCACAAAACCAAGCATAAATTAGACCGAAGTGACAGAACCCTGACACTATCTATATAATAAAATGTGACAATTATTACCGTTTTGTAAAATTGGTCACAGCCATGTAGTTTGTCGCTAGCAGAGAAGTGGTGTAGAGGTCGGAGGGTGGGGTCAAGTCCATCTTCTCCTTTTCAGAGGAAATGAAGGTGATCGCTCCATTCTTTATCCCTCATCCCATTCATTCTCTGGGTTTCCAAAGCGACTTGTCTAAAAATTCATAACGGTATTTAAGAAAAAAAAAATCTTTATTCGTCTTCTTTTTGAAAGCATTAACCTCATTTTAATGGGCCGGAGACCAAGTGTGCGGAGATCACAATTTGGATGGGTCTGATTATGGACTAAACACAATACATAAATACATCAGGCTCTTAACACCCTCCGCACCCGAACATTATCGCATTACTGGAGCGCTTTGTTGCGATGGCAGCCTGAGTATGAAAGCAATCTCTCCTGCGGTGTGGCTGGCTCCAGCAGCATGGCTCTGATAAGGGGGGACCATACGCCCCCCCCCCCCCCCACCACCAAAAAAACCCTGTCCTCCCTCCCCGACACCACCCCCGCCCACCACATCCCCCATCCCAGCCCGGCCGGCCCCATCCACTGCCTGCTCCACTGGACTAAGCTTTGAGCCTAATCCTCCAGAAAGAGGTTCTGATTATTGCTGACCAGCAAGCACAGGGAAGATGGGGAATCAAGTTTTGGGGGGTGGGCAGAAAGAGACCGAGAGAGATGAATGTTATTTTCCCACAGTCTGTATTGGTTTATTTTGTTTTTGTTTGTTTATTAATCTTATATAAATCATTTTCATGGGGGATGATACTTTACAGGCACGATTAGTCTTTACAGGCGCAATGTGAAGGTCAAGGTTAAATGAAGAACAGTTTTTGTAGTCATAGACTGTTGTACATTTCTAGTCCTCCCTATTGTGCACAGATAGAGCTGTTGACATAAAGAGAGACTCAGTGTTTGCTCTTTTGATAAGGCCTTTCAGAATGAAGTATATGGAAATGACTGCTATTATGTTGCATGAATAGGCACTGACTCTATAAGAGCCATATCGTATTTTCATGCCATTTATTTGTACTATTGGCTGCATTGAGGGTCTGCTTTAAATCCTCGACCCAGAACTGCTGATATAGCACATGATGAGCCATTGCAGATATGAGATAATGTAGCGGCATGAGACAGTGGCGCAGTGTAGGAGAGAATATCGCTCCATACTGCACTTTTATTGCAGTCCCATAAACAGATAGTGGATTTAATGCCCTTTCAAAGGAACTAGTTATGAATACATCAATTATTATGTCTACGTTGAGGCTAGACGAGTGATTAAAGCTTTCTGTGCATCAGCCAAACAGCAGGTGTGTCTCAGTCAGGTGCGGCTCATTTTAATGAAATTTGGTAGTCAGACTTAGTCAACAGCAAAAAACTGGCCTTTGCTTAATTAGAAACCTGTAATTTTGGGTGGTTTTGGATTGATCTGTGTTGCATATTTGCTGATGTATCTTAGATTCTGAGGTATATTGAGTATGTCATTTGATTTTTGTTCAATACTACGTCACTATGGTGACTACTGTAAAAGTTCAAATTCAAAAGCTGTCAGGTTGATTTGGTGGGAAATATTAGGCTTCCGTCATTTGTCGTTGTGAGTTTCCCAAAGGAAAGACAAGAAAGTTCAAATATTATTGCGGCTGATATGCTACTTACTTGCTCAGATGACATGTTTTTCAGCGAGACTTCTTATTGTAAGTGATCTTGGCTTATTGTGGATCTGTTTCTTGTGGAAGCCCATTTCCACCTCAAGTTAAAATAATAATATGAAAAGTTTTAATAAAATTAAATATGATGTTTTTTCAAAATGTGAGATACACTTAAAAAAGCAATCATGTAGTAAGTACACCATGTACATGCAGCAAGTTTGTAAGTACATGTAGTTACTTAATATTACTCGGTACTTAAGTGTATAATTACAGTGTAACAAAGAAACCTCAAAATAAAGTGTAACCGGTTTTTCCATAGGATTTTCCTTTTTTTCTTTCCGAATCCAGTTCATTCCTGCCACACTGTGGTTTATGACAGAGAAAGCATCTAGAGATCTTATTAGCAGTCATACAAATACCATGTTACCTTCAAACATCTCGCAAAATGAATCTACTTAAAACCCCAACAAAACATAATAATGCCCTGCTCCCTGAAACAGCTCAGGCCACATTAATAAAACAGCACACAGCTGTAAGGTGTTATGCACAGGAGTTGAGGCAATGTTTTATAGATGTTTTGTGGTCCGATTCCTTTACGGTTGTTGTTCTTCCGCAGGTTTCAGTGGTGGACTTACCTGGCGGGGGACGCCGCGTGGAGCGCCACATGGGTCTGAACCGGACGCAGGATGTGGCCGTGTGCTGGTGGCCGCTCTGCAACGAGGAGGTTAGGCCTTGGTCTCCCATCCCTAGTGCAGTGGAAAGGGCCAACCTGGTGCTGCTCGCCTGCTCGGATACCCCGGGGCTTACGGTAAGCAGACACTTACATGGCTTCAGGGTTGGCCTTTTATCCCTTTCTAAACTAATATTTTTTGGTTAGAAATATGTGAGATAAATTATGTGAGAGTGAGATTTTGGAAAAACTCGAAGGTCAGATAAAAGTGTGTCCTCCTAAATAATGTGAGAGTGAGATTTTGGAAAAACTCGAAGGTCAGATAAAAGTGTGTCCTCCTAAATAATATAAATACTTTTAATAATGCCCTCACAATGCTCCATTGCTCAAGGTTTAAGATTCTCAATTCCTTTTTCACCCCAGTCTTTTTGTCCCGTTGTACCTTTCTTCTTTCTCTTTTTTCATGCTTTACCAATCACCATTGTATTTCTCAATGAGGTGCTGTAACTCACAGACTGTTCACTTGAACTTTTTCTTTACTTTAACAGCCAAACTTTGACCTTCCTGTGTAGCTGACACTCTTTCATTGTAGAATGTATTTTGCTCTCCAGTGACTGTGCAGTTATGCAATAGCTACACAGCGAATGTTTTCTTGATTCAAAAAATATTAAGCGTATAGAATAGAATTGCACGGATTAATCTATCACTCTTTTTAAAGGTACTACTCATTTTATCCTTGCGTCACACTGGATAGCATGTCTTGCACTTGCTATGCAATTGGAATACAGCATCATGCACATTTTCAGAATCAGTCATGAATTATTTATTCATTACTCTATATATATATATATATATATATATATATATATACACTTTTTTTTCATTATTTAATTTAAAAGTGACTCGTATTCCATGCAGTGATAAAATACTTTTAAAGCTTTTATTAGGCTACTGATATGACCAGAGTATTGGTCTCAAAAGTACTAGTTATTTTTTTATGTAAAACCTTTTTAATGAGGAAAAAAAAAAGAGTAGCTCTCAAGAACCACTTATAAGACTGTCCGTCCACTTCTCCATCTCTCTATTTCTACTGTACATTCCTTCTTTTTCCTGCCTCTCAGAGCTGTTTAATATTGAATGGCGATGATTCAAGAATCATCAAGCAGTGCTTAAACTCACAACGTTGCTCTCCGGTTTTAAACATATGCAAAATCTTCACTCGCAGAGCAGGGAATGAGAGAGACAGAGTGGCGTTTCCAATTGCAAATTCACCAAATGAAAACAAACAAGGGGTGGAAAAATGCTAAATAAAAAAATAAAGGGGGGGGGGGGCGGCATGGAGCGATGCTGGATTGCTCTGGTTGGAAATGAACCCTGGATTTATCCTGGGCCTTCACCTATTTATTTTCCTCTCTTTCTTTCTCTTTTCCCCTCTGTCTCTCTCTCTCTCTCTCTCTCTCTCTCTCTCTCTCTCTCATTTTTCTACGGTAAAAAAACATTAAAGTGTCTCTCGCCTTCATCGTTTCTAATTAAAGTGTTTGTTGTCATTTTCAGATCCGTGGTGTGAAATCAAGCTAGCAGTTTATGTAAGACGCGAGCGGTGAATCAAACGGTTTGCTCGGCGCAGAGACACACACTTCAATCAATTCTGCCTCATATATATGTTCCCTTTGTTAAGTTTGCTATCTGCATGCTAAACCCATTTTCTGCTTAGTCTTCAGCATTTAAAAAGTACGCTTTCTTTCCCTATGTGGTCTTAATTCTTACCCCTCGCAGATAAGCACTGCCAAGAGACACACTAGGAAAAACACTCGTGCACACACTTATTTATGCAAACGTTTAACATTTTTAATCAATTCCCCTGTTCCTGGAATTTACGATTTTAATAAAAAGAATTTTTATAAATACACTTCACTTATTTTGCATGTTTAGGTGGTTTTTATGTTTTCAGTAAGCATTTGATATCTCTCTCTTTTTTCCTTTTTTGATAGTTGTTTTGCATATTGAGGTGGTTGTTGTTATGTTTTCCGTGCGCATTAGATGTTGTTGAATATCCTGTTATCTCTCTCAGAACACTTCTCTTCATTTGTTTTATCTGCATATTTACCAGGCGTCTGTACTCTATTTACAAATTGCCACATTTCTTATGTCTTCAACCAAAAGCATATTATGCTTTTCACCCAATGTGGAATGATAGCAGAAAAGGATAGTTTTTACAGTTTTAAGGCCTGTTTGAAAATTCATCACACATCACACATGAACCATGGAGTCAGTGACTTTCAGGGCGGTGCACTTTTTTTAAAGGAATTTCTTGAGGAAATTTTGTGGCCACAAATGGTTAAACTATCTCTAAACAAATGTTTGTGATAAAAACATGAAAAAGTCATAAGTATATGTTTTTATGTGTTTTGTTTGTTTTGTCAGTGTTCCATGTGATAATGATCCTAACAGAATTGCTCATAACAATTTCTTCAAAGCTTGCGGTTGGTAATACTTTTTAAGTACAGTAAAAACATTAATATTGTGAATTATTATTATTAATACAATTGAAAATAACTTAAAGTTTTTATATATTTTAAAATATAATTTACTCCTGTGATGACAAAGCTGAATTTTAAGCATCATTACTCCAGTCATCATCAATCCAAAAAGAAATCATTCTAATATGCTGATTTGCTGCTTAAGCAATATTTCTTATTATTATCAATGTTGAAAACATTTGTGCCGTTTAATATTTTGTGAAAACAGTAAGACATTTTTCAGGATTATTTGGTGAATCGAAAGAACTAGAAATCTTTTGTAACATTGTAAATGTCTTGAGTGTCAGTGTTCTTGAGTGTTCAGAATCCTTACTTAATTAAAGTATTAATTTAAAATAATTAAAGTCTTACTGACTCCAAACTTTTGAATGGTCTGCACACCTGTTTTGAGGTATTTGTCCTTCTGCTGAATTGATTCCCCTTATTTTTGGATTTGGATTTCATTTATCCCTTATTCAGTGACTTTGTCAGTGTTGATTTGATTCTGGAAGGCTCATGTGGAATGGTTTCAATCTCTGTCATTTTTCCGTGCATGGCTGCTGTTATGATTCCAGGGCATGTTATATATGAAGAGAAAAGGTCCGAGTGGAATGTGATTTTCCCGGGTTAAATTCTTGGGCATGTGCAGGTGCAGTAGAGCGAATGCTTCTGTGTTGATTTCATGCCACAGCGGCCTGACAAGCATCTGAGTAGCACACACACACACACACTCACACTTACACACACCAGAAGAGCGGAGACTCAGCAGCAAGAACTTTCATAGATTGCCTTCATCATCATCTCCCTTTCTCTCTCTCTCTCTCTCTCTCGCTCTCACTGTCCCCCTCTCTCTCTCCCTCTCTCTCACTGTTTGCTCTCTGAGCTGGAAAATTGGCTCAAAGAGCTCTACTGCTGTGAACAAGGCCTGCTGCTCAGCTGGACCTCTTTGGGTTTATCTTTCAAGCTGCAAAAGAAAGTCCAGAGAAGAGAAGAAAAGAATAGTTTTGACTAGTGACTGAAACCAATAACTAACAGAGACTCACTTACCACTGTTCTCTCTCTCTCTCTCTCTCTCTCTCTCTCTCTCTCTCTCTCTCTCTCTCTCTCTCTCTCTCTCTCTCTCTCTCTCTCTCTCTCTCTCTCTCTCTCTCTCTCTCTCTCTCTCTCTCTCTCTCTCTCTCTCTCTCTGTCTCTGTCTCTGTCTCTCTCTCTCTCTCCTTTGCACCCCCCAACCTACCTTCCCAACTCACCAAGATGCCGTTTGTCTTTGTGAAATTGAATCTGTCATTGTTTCAGCAGCAGCTGTGGGATTTGCAATGTTTGTGTGTGCGTGTGTGTGAATGCAGGTCTTAAGAAGGATCACTCTGTGAAGATGTTAAAACCTTTGTTGCGGGTGGGAGAAAGACACTCAAAATGTCCCTCAGTGCTGAGGCAAACACACTGCCTCTCAACCAGCCCTCCTTTATTTTTTCACCTTTTTGTTTTTGTTTAGTGTTACCGTGGCAAAGAGCTTAGCGCTTTTTCTCTGTGGCTATCCGTTACTACTAAACCGGATAAACAAGTGTGAGGATTGTGCAATTTCTCGGTAGTTCCTGATGGCACTTGTGGTCTGCGATTTTACACGCACAACAAAGCACAATGGTATTCAGGGGTTATAGCGTTTAAATGTGTATTATTAGCCAGAGGAGTATCTGTAGCACTACCTAGCATGGTATTATCAAAGCATTAGCCTCAGAAGGTCACATATTCTGTCCAGAGCAGTGAGCTGACCACCTTAAAATGGCCCAGAAAGGTGTTCAACCTAGCCCTAGCTATGGTCAGAATTATCGTAGTATTAGCCAAAGCAGTTGGGGCGTTGGTCTTTTGCTAGCATGGTCAGTGGGGTGTTGGTTCTGAGCCCGGGCCCAGCTGTGGACAGGCCCAGAGTGGGGGGCTTCTGTGGCTGGGGCAGGTGTGTCTCAGCGGGGCCTGGCTCTGTGGAGATCTGGCTCTGTTCCGGATCTCCCCTCTGTGCTGTCAGCAACTCCTCTCCCGCCCTCTCACTAAACCACTCTCACCCCCTGGGGTGCAGCGGGAGTTGGCCCAGGGGGGATTACAGCTATAAAAAAAAGACAAAAAAACTCATCCCCTGCTTTCACAGAAACCATCGGCAACCTGCTTAACTCAGTCTCCTACGCTGGCGCGCACGCCACGGTTCTGTGCCAGCCCATCGCTCTCAGTCTCTCTCACCACACCATCTGCACCAGAAACACACATACTACAGGTAAACCCGAACTTCCTGCGTGCTGCTGTCTGATAGGACATTTTTTAAGCTGTTTGTGTGCACATTTTGAGGTAAAATCTCCAAACAAATTTGCTCAACATCTGTGTTGGGCCTGTGATTTCTACTGTCTCAGGGATGCAGGAGCCCATGCTGAATATTTACTTTTGCAAATGTTTTGCAAACTTCTGGCCTCCCTGTGTTTTTTCAAGGCTGTCTGTATCTTTCTTTTTTTGTTGTTGCTTTTTTAATCGTAATGGGTTGTTACTTTTCGCATTTGGAAATATAATTTAGTCACCCATTTTCTAAATTTTTTTATTCTTTAGAATCGTGGCGTAGACAGTGCACATGCTTCGACACATTGACCTGTCGTCCTCAAAGCTTTTTTAATGTAATTGATTATAATTACAATTTTAAGATGATTCATTCACCATTTCTCTTTAATGGTATTTTTTTTTTTTTTTGGATGAAAGGCAAAGAGCTAGGTTGCTCAAATTGAGTAAAGGTGCTCAAATTGGTGTCACGTTTACATCTGACTCATTGGCCGATCCCTTTACCTCTCTTCTCATTACTTTCTTTTCTTTTCCTCCTCATTATTTCCTATTCTTTTCTGAACTACGCTACTACACACCATATATAACATTTAAATTTAGAAAAAAATATAGATTATGATTTAAAGTTGCAGGTACAAGTATATGTATTTACAATGAATTTCTTCGTACATTGGTCATAAAATCTTATCTGTCAGTTGTGACAGATGAGGATAAAAGTATGTTAACCCTTAGTTTCAGCAGAAATTACCTTCACCAACATTTCCTGTAATTGTAGATCAGGCATGCACAACCAATTTATTAAGAAATTCAAATAGTAAATCCAAGGGTTCATATGCTTTTTTCAAGACAATACTTGAAATACTTAACTTTTGACTTTGTTTCTTTCTGTGTAGGTTTTGAGCTCTGTCCGAACTGACGGAAACCCTATTGACTGCAGATTTAGTCTGACCCAACCCTACCATGTCCTGACTGTGGAGCTACACCAAGAGGCCAAACACTCCACGTCTGAACTGCATGAGGAGGCCCAGCCTCCTGATGTCCAAACGTGTGTGTATGAATCTGCTCATGGACGTCTCCAGCGTCTGTCCGGCACTCCTCTATCCCTAAAATCCAAACCCATAACCTGTAGTCGTGACCCGTTGGAGCGCTGGGTTCTCCTGGGGCTTCAGGACTGCTCTGTGGTACTTTTCGACCCACAGACCGGTCTCTCCCAGTGGGCCACCTGCTCCATGGTGCCGGCGATGCTTGCTTGGCATCCTTCAGGAGCTCTGCTGATGGTGGGCGGAGGTCAAGGCGAGCTCCAGTGCTTTGATATGGGGCTCTCGCCTCTCCCTCTGCGGTTAGTGAGTGAAGAACCAGTCCCCAGCTCTGCAGGGCCCAGCCTGCAGCTGTCTCGCCACATGAAAACCTCAGAGGGGCTAGAAGGGATCCAATGGGCCTACTGTCCGATATCCCAGGGAAACGAGGGTCTGGAGGCACATGATTTACTGCTGCTTCGATTTCATGGAGGGCCACTTGCTGTGCTGAAGCTTAGACTGGGTCAGTGGGACCTTTGTGTAATTGATTAAAATCAAAGTAGAGCATTTCAAGTCTAGCACTAAAGGTTCTTGAACGTGATTATATTTATAGCCAGGAGACTTATGGTGCATTCACGCGCTATGGCAATTATGGTAAATAACAAAAGCCGACGTGGAAAATGCACATCCCCTCATGTGGTATTTTCCACTAGTCATAGAATATTTTCATTCACAAGTTGCCGAGATGAGATAACCTTTGACCTTTTCAAAATGGCGGAGAGCAATGCGAGAGTCGGGAATGGTAAAAATATGTACTATTCATGATCCGTAAAATATACAGCATATTATTTACCGTTTGAGTTTTGATAAATCATCTTCTTCCTGTAGCAGTTGACTTAAGCAATCTAAAATAGTTTTAGCTAAATAACAGGTTTGGATCTCCATCTTTTTTACCACATTACGACAACAAAAGCACTTGAACGCAACACACTGGTAAATACCAGTTCACAAGTGGAAAATATTATATTTTCCATAGCACGTGAACGCACCATTAAAACACAAACTCTTCTAAAATGGCCATAAATACAGTAATTCAAATACAGCATGGTTAACTCCAAAGTCACATATGTTGGACCTTATGCCAGAGAGAATTTACACTACACATTTACACAAAAGTTTCAAAGGTTTGGGGTCAGTAAGATTTTTTTATTATTATTCAGCAATGATTCATTACATTGATCAAAATTGACAGTAAAGACATTTATAATGTTACAAAAATGTTCTACTTCAGATAAATGCTGCTCTGTGAATCTGAAGACTGATGAAAATTCAGCTATGCCATCACAGAAATAAATTACATTTTAAAATATATTAAAATACAAAATGGTTATTTTAAATTCTAATGATATTTCACAATATTACTGTTTTTAGTGTATTTTTGATCAAATAAATGTAGCCATGGTGAGCATAAGAGACTCACAAAATATGAAAGCATCTTACCGACCCCAGACTTTTGAATGGTAGTGTATTTTAAATAAATATTTAATTTAATTTAATTTGTTTCAAATAACAGGGCATGACAGCATACAGTAAAACTGATCCACATTGCATCTCATTTTGACCAAAAACTGCCCACATAGACTGCAAGATAACTTATGACTGACATGTACAGTTTAGCAACAAGTCACAGTTCAAGCTTTTCTTTATTTTTTAAAGCACTTGATACAATAGAAACAGTTTCAAATCAGGAAAGTAACAGAATTATGTTACTGTTACTTTTTGCAAACTTTATCAAATAAGAGACAGATTCAAATTCTGCTGTAAAGCAGCTGTAGCAAGGTAGTAATGTGATTATTCAGCTCAATTTAGTTCAGTGATGAATTAGTTATGGATGAACTGGTTAGGGATTTACATGAAATAGTTGATACCACAGTAATAGACTGACGTGGTAAAAATCATGTATGTGTGTATTCTGAATTTGAGTACTGATTACTTCATAGACATAAGAAAACAAAAATGATTACACATTCCTGATCTTTGATATGTAGTTTATTTTCTAATAAGTGGCACAAATGCAAAACTTTCCTTAAGAATTTTTTGATAAAAAAATGGCACAGCGGTCAGTGCACATTCAACACATTGAGCTGTGGTGCTCACATGGGTGACACGTTTGAATCCCGATTCCCATCCTCTTCCCAGTTGCAGGAAAACCTTACATGCGTCCATAGATATCTAGTTTTCAAGTTCTCAAATAAAACTCGGAATATCTTTCAAAGATTTGATGACACAATCCTCACACAGTTTGGCAAATCCAGTGATTAGTTCTTCCAAAAGTGAGCAACCCGGTATCTTGTTTAAGACATAAAGTCAGCCAATCAAATAAGAGTTTGCCCGATCTAGAGAGTGTGTGCTTTTATTGTTTGTAATATAGTGGTTGTAACATCTGAGATTGTGTTCATTGTAGAAGACATTTGAGGGAATGGCTGGGGCCAAGTCTTCTGAGGTCACTCAATACTCACCCTTGGGCTGCCACCTCCAGGTGCATTCTGGGATGCATTTCTCCGATAAATCATTTACAGTGGCTTACGGTCCCTCCAGGCACCAGATAAAGTTTGCCAATCAAAACCTGCCCATGCCTAGAGTTTAATTTTGACTTTGGAAGTGAATGTGACTCCCAGCGACTCTGTCAAAGTTTTAAATGGAGAGCGTCAGCAAGAGAAAGAGTTTTCTACGAGAGAGAGGTAGAAAGCAAGGGAGGGTGGAAGGGAGAGAGAGCGGCAGCAGTTCCCTCTCCTCTGATCGTGTGCCAAGGTTTTGATGAAGAAAGCAAACGCACATCCTTTCCAGCTGATAATTTGGAGCAGCTAGTGAGCAGAGCTTGTTTGCCCGTTTGTCTATTTATTTGTTTGTAAACGTGTTTGTTGGGCTTGTCTTGCACACGCGCCCATATTTATTGACTTATATCTCTAAAACTGCTACATGATGAAGTGAGTGAATCGGACGCACAGAAGATGAAAGAGTTGGCAGACCTCCAGTCTTCCCAAGGAAGCAGCTCTTTCTTTTTCTTTCACTCACCCTCCCTTCTTTTTTTCCTCTCCTCCCTGAGTTATCTCATCTGGGCACGCGCTCGGCACAGGAGAGCTGCTGTACGGAGTGGATACGGGGGGCAGCTGGCCGGCACTCTCTGAGAAAGTGAAAAAAAAAGTGAGTGAGGGAGAAACAAGATTAATTTAAAGGAGAGGAATTTGCACAGCATTGCAGTTTGGAGGCCTTTGGTTGCATCACATATAGGACACCCCGTTTGTTTTGGTTGGGCCAGATTATGCAAATTGTTAACACTTTCCATTAAATAAATTAGTGGGGTATTTTTCGACCAATTAACCACAATTAGAAGACCAAGAAAAACAGCTTCCATCTATCAAAGATGGCAATGAATTAAGACGTCTCATAACTGAAAGTCACCTAACTGTTATTTCAAGCTTTTTATACTGGACAGAACAATTCAATAAGAAAAATAAATAAATAAATAAAACCTTTACACTAGATTCATTTCCACCTTTAAAATTTGTTTCCCATTCATTTCCAATGCGCTCATTTTTGAATGAAAGTTAGGAAAAACAAGCAACCTATTTTTTTTAAAGCGTATATCTATAACTAAAAACAAACAGTAAACCTGTGCACTCCTCCCCCTCCTCAGTGTGTGATGTTTGTCAGCTTGATCACAGGCCTAGGGAGAAAAGTAATCTTTTTCTTTTTCAATTTGGTGTATATGTGTGCTATAAACAGCATCATTGTGTTATTGTGCCTCTCTGCAGCTCTTCTGTGTCTGTGCTGATGTAAGTCATTTCTCTCTACCCTGTTATTAGTCACATTAGTTGCTCTTCAGGGGCTTGTGGGAGGCGGCCTGTTAATTTCCCACAAGCAGTTTTAATTGGACCCTCCCCGACCTAAATTCTAAATTCACTTACAAAAAAATGGTGGCGTCATTTCATTTGCCGCAAAATGGCACCTCCTTCTGCTCTCAGCGTCCACAGGAGGTGATTTCTGTCTGAGAGGGGAGTTAGAAACAAAAAGAGATTAAAAAAAAACAGTCATTTGCTTTTCTTAGCTGTTATTTTTGTGTTCCTATTAGACTTCAGGAATCATTAATACAGATGCTCTTGATGGGTTCTTTTATTCGTAGGCAACATATCTCTGTGTTTGTATGATGTTTGTCAATGTTTTATTTGCATGTGGTTTTTTGTGGCTGTACTGATGGTCTCCTGTTGAGAAGCGAGCAAGGTTAAGCGTAGCTGCGATTGAGTGTGCCGTTCAGGAGAAGATCCAGTATGGTTGGATTAAGATCCATTACATTATTAAAGGCGCCTTTACGGGTGTCAACTGCCTCAGGTGATTTCTGCTCGTGATCACAGGTCGCTAACGTTCACAGAAAGTTAGCAAGAGAAACAGACAGATGAAAGAAAGGAATATAAAGATGTGTCTGAGAGACAGAAGAGACAGGAATGAAAGAAAGAGAGTGGATCAGATACTTAAGCATGAGTGTGTGAAAGGAAATGTAAGAGAAAGTTTGAGTATAGTTAGGCCTATATATATGAAATGCTCTCGATGCACTGTGAAATCTGAACCTACTGTAAAATCAGCACAAACCTGAAGATTTTAAAGATGAGAATGTAACAACAGTAACAAAAAAGTACAATGTAGTGCCCAAAAATCATTTTACTAGATTACCACAAATATTATAAATAGCCATTTTTTAGGAACATATTTTAAGCTTGTCAGAAAAAAAATCTTAATTTTCTTAATGAAAAAGTTGACTATAATTCAATTAATTTTTTTTGCGCACAATATTACTGATTTGACTAGATTACATTATTTGTCGTGAGATTTAAATCAGCCCAATTTAACAACAATGTTCAACACTACACAGCAGTTAACACGCTGCATAAATATATGGGTGATAAGACGGCACTACTTGATAGAGCAGTTCAACTAAACCAAAACACATCCTTACTGTTACCTTGTTTTTTTGTTTTTTTTTACTATAATTCTCAGAATTACTTTGTAGTTCTGTGTAAATTCCATGGCACATACATATGATATTTAATACCATGATAAACACTACCGTTCAAAAGTCAGTAAATCAGCATATTAGAATGATTTCTGAAAGATCATGTGACACTGAACAGGAATATAAAAAATATTTTTTATTTGCAATAATATTATATAATATTATAGCTGTGATCAAATAAACGCAGCTTTGGTGAGCATAAGAGACTACTTTCAAAAACATGACAAAAAATAATCATAATCATGTTGTAAAATTAGTGTTTATTTGCCTTCTCATTTCATCACCTTCTCCCTTCTCACTATATAACTGTATTGATATCAGCCGTTGAAAAATCCATATCAGTTGACCAATAATTTATGCATTCAGATCAGTTTGAAGGAAACAAATCTGTTTGACCCTTTTGTGATTAAAAGGATTTTTGATTGTCTTGCCAGTAAAATGCATGTTTGAGAAGCTTTGTAAACAGTAAAATGTACATCCATTAGCTCAATGTCCGTCCAGCTGCTCTCACTATCTTTCTCTGATTGATTCTCTGCTGTATGTGGCTTTTTTTCTTAAAGCATCTGGAAAAAAAAGGTCACCTTTCTCTGCCATTAAATGCACAAGCGTGACCATTTGTCCGTTTTTTTATTTCATTTTATTTTTATTTTGTGTGAACCAGAGATGAAAGTCATCGTTTGCCTATGATTGTGATGCTGCTCAGAGTTAGCAAGCAATTGTGAATTTTACAGATTTTTTAATAATTCTATTGGGTACCGTAGACTGCACTTCACCAATTAATGAGATTTCCATTTCATTTTTATTGAGTAATCTTGCTTTTTTGTAGACTCTTATAAGGTAAGAGCTGACTTTTTTTTAATTCATTCATATACCAGCAGCTGCCTATTATCTGCCAGGTAATTTTTAATTATTTATTTTAATTGGATGGTGTCGTTGGTTAATGTTGTCTTCTGTTGTGCTACACTTAATTTAATTGATATAGCCACGTGATGTTGTTAGAGTGGATGACATCACCTGAACTTGCCACACCTTGAATCTTATAATTCTCTAAACTAACTGACAGCAGTATCCACACCAACGGGTACGTTTAACCTGAATCGACTGCATTTGCTGTGTGTCATTTCAGCACACACACACACACACACACACACACACACACACACACACACACACGCACAGGGAAAGAGCACAGACTGAAGATCGATCCAAATGTCAATGGCAATCTTACAGAGCGCCGCCTCTAAAGATCTCCAACCTCATACGATCCTGAGCTTGCACAATCTCTCTCTTTCTCTGTTACTTGTAATTGTGAAATTTGATTTTAAATTATTTTTACCTTTTTTGTGATTTTTATTCATAGTATATTAAAGAGGGTACAGGAAATTATGTAGACAAGAGTGAGGAAAAGTGATTGGGAAACATTGCTTAATGTGCCAGAGCATGTCAGTTGCCATTGCAGTGCCATTGAAAGTGATTTTGGAGAAAGTTTGCTTTTGTCATCATGTATTTTATATATGTCATGTCATGCAGCCACTTAATAATAAACAAAAACAGTATTTGTTCTATGTGCAGGTGTGTTTAATGGTGCTCAGCTAGGCCCAGGCGACCTGGTACAGCACCGTTTGCGCTGTGAGGAGGTGGATGCAGCACTGGGAATTCTGGGTAATATGGACTGGGCCATGATGGGAGCAGAGTGTTACAGGTCACTCATTTCCATCACAGATCACCTGATGAGAAAACCACTGGACCAGCAGACTGAAGGTAAAGACTCCAGACCCTACAGGCTTTGATTTCTGTACAGAGACTAAACTAAATGCACAATAGAATCAAAAAGGTCTTTACTTTTTAAAATAACACTATTTAAATCACGTTATGTGCTCTGGTGCTGGGAGTGAAATACAAGCAGAACAATGGGAGCACAAAACCATGTTTTGATGGTTTGAGAATGACTGGCCCCAAAAGTATTTGGACCACTTGTAAAATATCAGCAGTTTATCAAATCAAGTGGCATTGTTTTAAATGAATCATTGTTTGTTCAGAATTTTAAACACACTTTTCTAGTAAAACATTTCACAAGTTTAAAAAACTATATATTGTTATTAGATATACATTTAAAAAAATAAACCACACACACATACAGTTTTTTTAAAATTAAAGTATTTTGAGTATTAAAAATGAAAAATTAAATAAAAAGTTTAAAACACTGTGGTTGTCAAAAGTTATTGGTTCTTCGTCAACATTTATAGCCAATGTGATGAACTGAATGAATCAACTGTAAGTCACTTTGTCACCACCTGGTTAAAAGTAACTGAAAAAATGACTCCTCATTTGTTTGCAGATTCCACCTTTTTGATATTTTGTATATAATTTAATGAAAAATGTTTGGGGCCACGAATATACATATTTGATCCTGATGTGTGTGACTGCAGGTCAGTTGGAAGCGGCTCTGGGGCTGTTTTACACTCCCTGCAGACCCCTCTCAAACACTATCATACTGGAGTACAGAGACCCCATCAGCAGATACGCCCGGCGATTCTTCCATCACCTGCTCAGGTACACACATAACACACACTCTACATACTGGTCACCACACCTACTGCATGTAGATTGGAGTGGTTTAATGTATCCTCTTCAATTAAAATAATCATTAAATAAAAATCACCATTCAGTCAGGTGTTCAGAAATGGCCATTTAATACTTCTGACTTTACTCTTCTAGACACCAGCGGTTTGAAAACGCTTTCTTGCTGGCTGTAGATATCGGAGCTAGAGATCTGTTCATGGTGAGCACACACTTTTAGACATGCACATACTGCCACAACTGCCCCGAAATGCACTTGGACACTTCCAGGGATCCCCAAACCTTTTTTATCAGCCAAACCTGTAAAAAAAAATTATCTTTAAATCATTTAATTTTCACGGTTCTCTGATGTTAGTTAATGGTCACATGACATGCAGGTAAACAAATAAAATATTTTATCTTTTGTTTTGTTTTAAGTATTTTTGTTTTATTTTAAAATGATTTATTCATTTTAATTTTATGTTTTTATGATTGTTTTAATTATTAGATTTTCATCAACTCCCAAACAGCCTGCAGTTCCCCTCACAAACCCCAGATTGGGAAACCAGACAACCATATATCAGACCAAATAGTTTTTATTTTAAAGAAAAAAGACACAATTACACTTTTCAAGCAAAATATTTTTCAAAAAGATGTTCTGCATTGTAAAACTGTAGATGCACTGTTCTAAATGAAAACAAAGTATTTGGACACTTTCTGATTTTGAGATGTTAGTGGATCATGTACATTTGTTAAGACTGTGAACTTGATGAGACCCACTTCAATAAAATGACCTTGGTTAAAAATAAACATTTTATATTTTGTATCTCATGAAATTCATAGGTTATAATCCAAGTGCAAATTTTTAATGGAACAAATTTGTAACAAAATATACACTACATTCAAACGGTTCAGTGAAGAAATGAATACTTTTATTAAGCTAAAACACATTAAATTGAACACATTATACAGTAAAAACATTATAATGTTACAATGTTCTTTCTATTCATCAAAGAATCCTGAAAAAAATGCATCACTGTTTTCACAATATTTTGAGCAGCACAACTGTTTTCAATAATAATAATAATAAGAAGAAATTATTCTTAAGCCCCAAATCAGTATATTATAAGGATTTGTGAAGGATCATGTGACACTGACGACTGGAGTAATAATGCTGAAAATTTAGCTTCGCCAACACTGGAATAAATTACATTCTAAATATATTCAGAAAGAAAACAGTTATTTTAAATGGCAATAATATTTTAAAAATATAATATATTTTATTAATATATAAATATATTTTTATTGTATTTTTGATGAAGTGAATACAGTCTTGTTGAGCGTAAAACATTTTTAAAAATCCTAATGACCCCAAACCTTTGAACATTTAGTACATACGAAAATGTTCAAAACTGACAGGTAATCTGCAGGCAGAAAGCACAACTGAATTAATTGAACTAAGCTAATAAAGACTTTTCAAAAAAATGTATCAATCTGCGATTATTATTATTAATCACAATATGAATTAATTTATTATTCTGACCGAGGTATAAAAGAAAAATCTGTTTTTAAATGAACTTCAAAATGTGTTGCAATTGTCCATAATAACAGTGTAGTTATAGGTGGGTTGCACATGCAGAGAGCTTTGAGACTGAGAGGCTCAGGGCAGGTGCAGTTTGGGATTTGAGGCCCCTGGCCATGTCATGTCCCCTCTCTCCTACCATAACAAGAGTCCCAGAGACTCCAGAGAGCAACAGTTGCTAAGAGAGAGAGGGAGGGGGTGCGGAAGAAAAAGAGCGAGGGAGTCTGTCTTTCACAGCTCTCGTGGCTGGTACACTATCTTTTCTCTCCCTCTCCTTTCTCACTCCTTTAAATGGTCCTGTGTCTGTGACCCCTTTTCTAGGCCTCCTCTCTCCATGCCCGAGTGACACCTTCCCTATTAGCGTTCACACCGGCCGCTGTCTCTCTCTTTCTCTCTGTCCTTTTTTCTTGCAGTTCCTCTCTCTCCCTCCTTCTTTCACGCTGATCGCACTCGTTCCAATTCATTCCCCACTAAGTGCTGCTGCTGAGGGCCCCAATTGAAAAGGTGGAGCTCGAGCCACACAAGCCTGAAAGGGCAGAGAAGAGAAGGAGGGAGGGAGGGAAAGAGAAACCTGGATCTGTTATTCTTGGGACATGCACTGGGAAAACGAAAAAGAGAAAGGATGAGAGAGTGGCAAATTATGAATGGCCCATGAATATCAGTCCTTCTGAATCAACAAAGAGAAGTGAGAGCGAGTGAGCTAAAGGTAGAGAAACGGAGAGAGAGTGAGAGGGAGCTAAAGGCAGTGGCGTTTCACCCCACGCTTTTGCCTCTTGACTAATTAGCCACAGAAGTTAAATTAAAGCAACCGCAGGAGAGAGGGAGAGAAAGAAAGAAAGAGAAAGGCAGAGAACGAGCGGGGGTCCTTGCTCCATCTGATCTGGTCCCCTCTGTGTCACAGAGGTCAGCTGAAACAAAACGGACGGAGCCCCACGTAAGAGCCCCCAGTATGAGTCGGGCTCGAGTCTCCATTGTCTCCGAACCAACAATGGAGCACCGAAAGAATTTCTCTTTCTTTTCTTTTGTAAGAAGCCTTTTGTGAAGTGAAGCACTTTGGTGTCGGAAGAAATTGGAGGGGTCGGAGTCACCCAAAGGGGTAGAGAGGAAGGGAGAGGGAGGGCATGGTTGCCCCTCCACTCATTCACTGGAGTGTTTTGCATAATTGTAACTATACTTGTAATTATCCTGTGATGTGAACCTGATAGTGTCTGCACTAATTCATTTAGCTGTATTTTGCTGACTTTACTCATTCCTCCGTCTTTTTTTGATTAATTAATTAGATCATAATTGTGATCGTATGCTTGCTTTGTTGGTTAATGGGGCGTATGCATGCGCGCGTGTTTGCTGGATCGGAGGGGGTCGTGTTCCTATCAACGATTAAACATGAGCTGATATTGGCTGGTTTCTGTGTCGAGATGGATAATGAACTCTGTAAGACCCTCTCGCGTATCTGATAAACACCTTCCTCAAACACTCATGTGGATTACAGGTGTGATCCTCCAGAATTGTCTTCGCACTTGTGTGTGTGAGCGTAAATGCGCAATTGTGCATGTAACGGTTCTTTCTCCCTCTCACGCTCTGCTCCACTGGTCCATGTTAATTTTAAACTCTTCTCTGACGTCGAGCGAGTATCAAGCTTCATCGCTGGACCAGCTGTTTATCCTGTCTCCATATGCCTCTCCAGTCAAAAATAACGCTAAAAGGCCGTTTATCCGTGTTTGAGCTCTTAAAGCTCTTAAATAAATAAGATTAGACCAGATCCTGTGTCCTGTGTAAGCTGTGGTGAATAAGAGGTATAATATCTGATTTATGTACAGAATTATTGTCATCCCTCTTATAAGTCTGGATTCACTCGCCTTTTCTCCGTCTGTCTCTCTGTTTCCTGCCTTCCTTTCTTTCTTTTTCGATCAATCTCTCCTTCTGGCTCAGAAAGCATTATGTTCTGCTAAGCTGAAATAAAGGTCTTCAGATGGATTGCTAATATCCACCCTTTCGTTCTCCCTGTCAATTCTCCACCTTTACCGAAAACATGATGCCCTTAGAATGCTCTCTTTATCTCTATTGTCGCATCTGATTTTTCCTCTTGTATGTGCTTATGGAAATGTGGGCATTCTTAAAATATACAGCCACTGAAAGTTCATGCCTGTAGCCGATTCAGGGCTCCAGACTGTGAATAAAATGTGACTAATAAATCGCAATAATAATTTAAAATAGAAGGAAAACTTAACCGTAATAGCTGAGTTGCTCAAAAAAATTCTCAAACTCGCATGTTAGTTAGCGGTTTGAATCAGATTCAGTGAATTGAGTGAGCCGTTACTGAGTTTGCAGTTGACTATATTTAAAAAATAAAACGTATAAAAAACAGCCACAAACATTGTTTAGCATAATGAGTTAGGTTTGTAATGTTTAATCAATTGCAAGGGAATCGATTGTGAGGTTTCATCTAAATAAACTCAATATTAAAAAGTAATTTGTCTTTTTTTTTTTAAAGATGAAGAAGCTTTGTTTGAATCGTGAGGTTATTGGCTCTCATCTCTGAGCCTGTGAAGAGCTAAACCAAGTCCTGTTTGATGTTTATAAGTCACTCTTAAAAACTCCCCAACCCCCCTCATTTGATCAGACTTGGAGAGACTGGTTGACAAAACAGGCATTAGTGCTCTGCAGGTCTGACTGTGCTGTATTCACCCTCCCTGCATCTTGCCGCAGCTCTGACTGATGTCCCTGAAGCGGAAGGATGGGTTTAGCGTTTAAACGGACAGACAGAGAGAGGATCTTATTAGTATCAGAGTCAGCACTGAGCTTCTCTCACAACTTTCACTTTAATTTACCCATGAATGGACCCCTCCAAGATGGTCAAATATAGTCTGTCAGTTACATTATTATAAGTTCTTCCAGTGTCCAAACATCTGAGGATCTCTCTCTACAGATACATAAGGATATTCTGTTGACTGAGAATGTTTTATACCACATTTTTTAACTATACTGAAGATATACACAATATATCAGATTCATTTTAGAGACCTCTAGCTCTTAAATTTAATTGGATGGTTAGAATAAGTTGAATGTTTGGTCATATGTGTATTCCATTCATTTAAGTTTACATGTTTGCAAGTTTTTTTATTTAATTGTATTTTATTTTACTTATTAATTGTATTTTATATTTAATTTTATTCTATAAGTTTAAATAGGGTTATTATTCTCCTGGAACAGATAGATGAACTGTTTTTTGTGGTTGTTATTTTTAATTAATACTAACTAAAAATGTATAATAAAATATTACTAAATATAAACTAAATATTTGTTATGCTGTTGCTCCATTTTGTGAAAGCAGCAAATAAGAATTTATATAGTGAATTTACCATTGTGTTGGTAGGCCTCTCTTTCTTTAGTTTATTGCTTGTTTGACATATTTTATAATAGTTTTTAAAGACTTTTAGTTGAATTCACCAAACATTTCTGTGGTCAGTGAAGCAAATCTAGTGTCATTGTTCACACAGACTTTCCCTGAGCAGTCAGATGTGCTTTACCTTTGTTGTTAGTCTCAATCCAGCATCCATTTTGGTGGGACTAATGGTGTGACATTTAAAAACATGTTTGTGGGTTAATGGAGGTCTCCTGACTGCATGAGGCTCTATAATAGATACATTATAGTGTGTTCTCTTGGATGAGAGGGCTCATATTTAAGACAGAGAAAGAGCAAGAGCGAGTGTGTGAATGTGTGTGCGTCACACACCCACCTGCACTTAATGACAATAGTTTAAACTCTATTCCGACATGAAGAGCATCGCTCCTGCTTTTTAAAAGATGACACATGCCTTTCCCCACATCTTTGTGCTTTTTGAAATCAGTATGATTGCGTCCGGTCAGAGTTCAGGGAGAAAGAGAAAAGGAGGGAGGACAACATAAAGGCGACTGAACAAATGAGCAAAGACTGATTTTTGAAAGTTTGATACTTTTATCTGTTCCCCCTCCCCCCTCCTGAAACTTCAAACAGGTTATTTAATCTATTCTCTCTCTCTCTTTTTCTCCCGCAGCCTCTATTCGCTGCTTCTCTCTCTTCGAGTTGAGCGCAAAAATGAAAAACGGAAAAAACTGAAGTATTGTCATGTGAGCTGAGATTAATTTTAGATTGCTCTGCTGTTCTGCTTTACCTTCAAAGGACCTCCATTACGTGGCAGCAGATAAGGGTGAGGTGGTGTTAGCCGCTGTAGCCAAGAAGAAGGCTAATGAAATAGACGCAGAGGCACAAACATCGGCACCAGGTGAGAGAATTATTCACATAATGTTAGTTACAATAAAAATGATCCCAAATCTCCTAGTGGTGTTTTAATAATGTTTTGTAAGAGCGAATGATCACTCAAAAACACTAATTATCTGCATGTTTTCATTTACTCATTTAGAAAAATGAAAATAAATGCAGAAAGGTACAGTTATTTAAAGCTGAACTGTTTTCAAACAGGTTTCCTGACCACTCCCATCGTCTTTCATTGTTTGAAGACACATTTTAAGCTGGGATAGGTGAAATTATTTTGAGACAGAAAAAAGTTTTTTTTTTACTTAAAAATTCACAATTTGCAGCTGTTGTAGGTGGCATGTTTTGCTCTAGCTCTGAGTTCATTCAGTCTTTCATGATATGACGTAAGATGCATGTGACCCTGGCCGTGGCACCACTGGGAAATTAAAAAAGTCATTAGGTTTCGTAATGTTTAATCACTTATGTAATTATATTTTACTTATTTAAGAGTTTTTTTAACACTGTGGGCAGATATAGAGGAGAGTTTGATTTGTTCACGTTGTTGATTGGCTGAATAGGATGGGTTTAAAGTGCTTTAACCTCAGCTCTAATATTTTGTTTTCTACTGACCTGATGAGGACGTCCTACGTGCGTTTCTTCAGCGATGGTAAACGCATATTTCATAGGCCAACAGGATATGCAGACATTAAAATGAGAAGTTAAGCTAACAGGTCTACAGAAGAGACAAGGGAGGTGTTTAGCGTCTAATAAGGGGGTGAAAACTTGAGGGTGTGTGTGTTTCCCACCCTGTCTGCCCATAAGCCTCTTAATTATGTCCTTGATGATTTCCCTGATCTCTCACCCCAAGCAGACCTTAGCCTTGGAAGGAAGTGCTTAAGAGCGTGAATGTGAAATGAACAGATGGGCAAAATAGTCTGTTTGAGGCCATTTTACCGCTGTTAATAGTTAAAATGTTGCAATTAGAAGTCATTGTTTGAGATTTTTTTATATAGTGCAAGATACCCTCTCTCTCGTTCTTTTCAGTCAACTCTGTGTAGGTTTTCGGGTCAATAGCTTCTTTCAGGTGCTGATACTGCCTGTGTGTGTTTGTGTGCAGAGATTATTGAGGAATAGAGGAATATTTACAGGAAATTCTGTAGGGCAGCGTGGAGGATCATAAATAGGGAATGAGAGTGGTAGGATTCTGCTTTGTGCTGTGCATTAAAAAGACAAGGTGTCTTGTTTATATTTGGCCAGCCTGAAGCAAACGTCTCGCACTGTCAGCCAACCATGACTCTAAAGGACATACGCACATACACTAGAAATTCAAAAGTTACTTAATATTCACAAATTATATGGTCGTTCTCATAAATAAAACAAAGTGACAGACAGCTTTAAGGGTATTGTTCTGTTGTAGCTGCTTCTGGATGATTATTGACAATTTAGCTGTGCTGCCTAGAATCTCTTAAACCAATATAATTGATAGGACTGTGCCAGTCTATTAAATATATATATATATATATATATATATATATATATATATATATATATATATATATATATATGATGCACTAATTCATCAAATATACACAGATTAGTGCTGGGCAGTTTCATCTGAAAATCTGTATTTTACTGTCTTGAGTACATGGATTATAAAAACATTGTAAGGTCAAATACTTATTTTTTTTTTTTAAATGGTGGTAATCAAATCAATTTAGTTTATCTTAAAAGGTAATGATTCTTTTAATTTTTTTGGTAAGTTTACTGTTTAAATTAAAACATGTATGAAAACTTACAATGCAATAATAATATATTTGTTATAATTACTTCAAGTTAAACCAAACTTTTATTTTGACGTGTTGTCATGAAGACCAGTTTCTGTGTATATGATATGACACTCATTTCATCAAATATAATGGTGAAATGCTCGTAAAGTTAAAGGTAGGCTTGGTAATATCTCTTGATCTCTTAACATCCTAATAGCGATCAATAATAGAAGTGGTCTAAATATTAAAACATTTACATATATGTTCTGTGGAAGTCTCAGGACCAAAGTTCATCCAATCATTGCATTCGGTCCGAATACAGTAGCCTATATAGCGGTCTTCGTGCCATTAGAATAAATGCAGGCATGCAGCAATTGTTTCAGCTATGCATCAGTATGGCTGTATTTGAAAAATACATATTTTATGTGAAATTGAAACCACATCGGTTGGTTGAACTCATACCATATTCCACCCAGCACTACCACAAAAATAATTTCATTTATTCGTATTATTAATTATTATATATATATTTATATATACATACAGATGATCCTATAGAAATCAGTCTAATATGCTGATATAATATGCTCAAGTAACATGTATTATTATTGTCAGTGTTGAAAACAGTTGCTGTTTAATATTTTCGTGGAAACTGTGATTTTTTTTTCTTCCCCCAGAAGTCTTTAATGAACAGAAACAGCATTTGATTGAAATAGACATATTTTGTTACATTTTAAATGCCTTTTCTATCACTTTGATTAATTTAATTATAAAAATCCTACCCCCAAATTTTTTATTGAGTGGAAAGTAGAAGACATAACAAAACAGACATAGTGAAGACAGTCCACTTTTCTTTTCTTTTTTACTACTACAACAAAGAAAACTACAGAGGAAAGGGCGGAAAAGAAAGAAAAAAATTGGGGGAGGTATGGTGATAATTCAAAGGAATTTAGTCAAGTCAAAATTTGAAGGGACTGAAAATATTTTATAAAAGGTTGCCATTTATCATGAAAAAAACCATAACTAGCATGAACCCAAACTTTTGAACGGTAGTGTGTATACATAGAGATGATTCATTTTTAATTTTAGTTTTTAAATGATATGAATGTAGTTATATATTATAATATAAATCAAACACTACTGTCATAGAAATTGATGTGGTAATGAGGCTTCCAGGTTGTCGTGTCAGAACAGCTCTTTGTGTCAGAACAGCTCTTTTACACCGATGGTCAGGAAGCAAGATTAAAGCGCAGAATTTTTATTGTGTAATTTTCTTATAATTGTTTGCACTCAATGAATGCATTAAAATAACAGCCCTAATAATGTATTTTTCCTTGCATTTTTTTATATTCCTGAACTCCCTGCCTAGACTCCCTGCGGTCTCTCTCTGTCTGTCTGTCTGTCTTTCCATCCTTCCACCGTTGCTTTGTTGTCACAGAAGAGGATCAGTGTCCACTATCTCATTGAGGAGTGTGTTGATTTGGTGAAAGAGCCAATTGTAAAGGAGGACTCTGAGAAGAGCGTATGAGAGGGATCATCTTTTAGCTCATGAGACACAGACGCACACACTGCTGTGCTGTAGGGTGTTCCCGGAGATCAAGTCTCACTTAGTGTCTCTTGTAATATGTAACCTTCACTGTCTCTGTCTGGGAGAGTCATGTACTAGACGCCCATGTTTTACACTATATGTCATGTTCTGTCTCTTTCTCTCTCTATTTCATAGAAGAGCTTCTACATTTCAAAGATTCTTCATGTTAAACTGTTTTCCTCGGGGCATGGTGGGATTTTGTGTGTGATTTCAGATGAGTGTCAGTCAGCATACGGAGGGCAGAGTGGAGTCAAGCTCCCACCAACCAGCGACAGAGATGTTCACGACCCCAAACGCTGGAGCACTGCATCAAGGTGTGTGTGTGTGTGTGATTTAAATTAATACGTCTAAATTGTTAGCTGATACATTAGTAATTGCATTCCTTGAAATGCCATAAACTGCTGCTGTTAGCAGTGTCATTTGAGTGCATTTCTTAAAGGGAGAGTTCACCCAAAAGTGAAAATAATATTACTTACTTCGCTCTCATGTCATTCCTATCTGTATGCTGTTACTTTTTTCTGTGGAACACAAAATTCGGCAAATAATCTTCATAAAAGTAGTCCGCACAACTCATGTGATGCATAGCAAGAGTTGTGAAAGCCATACGCTTTATGAAATTTACTGTTAGACACTGTTTCATAAAAATACTGAAAACCACCCTGCAGTGACTCAGTGAGCTGAACCTGAGAACCGACTGAGAATGGATCATTCAGTTCGATTTGTGTTTTGGATCAACCAGTTCATTAAAAAGAACTTATTCTAACAAAGAAAAGTTTAATCATTCAGGGACTAATGGTATAAATTTCAGTCTCTTCCTCGCTTAATGCTATCATATAGCTTCACAAGACTTTAAATATAGTGAATATAGTTTTATGAACTGCTTTAATGGGGCTTTTTGTCTCTTTTGTAGCTTGATAGAAGTAGTAATTACAAACGGTCATTACATGTAAAATACTTATGTGAAGATTCTTCAAATATCCTTTTATGTTCAAAGGGAAAAAACAACAGCATATAGCTTTAGAAAAACCTGAGGGGAGTAAATAATGACAGGATTTGTATTTTGTGAACTATCCCTTTAAACTCATGTCAAACATATAACAAAAGGGGCATGCGGTCCATATAAGCTGCGAATGCTCTCCATACCCAAGCCATATGTGGACTCGCTAATTAATATAAACACTATAAATTACGATAAATTGCTTTGTTTGAGGTGTACCATAAAGCGTACATGATAAAATGTTGGTAATATGTATGTAACTGTCTGCCATTTGTTTATTTGCCAAACAATGGTAGTTTTCTTCGAATCTGCTAGTTTTGGGTAAGCGTATCCACAAAAGCTTTGGCGCCCACGCTCTCGTTATGTATCGTTAGTGTTGTCCTGCGTTCTCATTGGTTTTCTGGAAAATGGGGGATTTGTGCAGGGAAAGCTGTCCGCGAATCGCTCACCCAAGCGGAATAAACAGCCAGATCTCGATCAATGAAAATCACATTGTTTTTGATACAAAACTAACTAGACTGAATCAAAAGAACATACATTTTCATAGTATTTCATTTTCTCCAAAGGGAAATTAATTTTTTCAAAAACTTAGTGTTAAAGACAGACATACTGTTAGGAGACCTACTGTATCTATCCGGGTTTGTCAATCGCTAGTGTATGCTTATTTCTTATTATAAACCCATCCATTTTTTGACATAACGTGCCACCCTGCATACTGAGTTAAAGAAGTCACAGCTCGCCACTGCGAGAGATATTTTAAGCAAACACCCATTCTAACTGTGTGTACTTTATCCAAGTTTGGCCTGGAGCATCACAATATGGGTGTAGAGTGGATGTGTGTGTGTTACATGAGGATTGTCCTATTGTCTTATCCTCTCTCTGCTTCCATCGCTGCTGACGGAGGGACCATTGACTCTGTGCTGACTGTCTTTCTTTCTGTCCCACTTAAGCTCCCTCGATCTCCTTTAAATCCTCCCTCTCCCGTCAGCCAGTTACGAGTGGACGGCCCAAAGAGGATGGGGTGGGATTAAAGGGTTTTTAAAACATAAAATAAGGAGTGTGGGGTAATTTGGCAGCCTGAATCCCAGTTTACAGGCCTGCACTGCTACACGGCCGGATGCAAGACATCAGAGGGAGATGCTCCCACCCAGATAAATAGCAGTCAAGAGAGAGAGGAAATCCTCTTCTCATTTTTTCCTTTTTATGTTTGTTTTTTTGGAGTTTTTAAAATTCTATTTAACCAGACTAATCTGGTCTCCGATGAAGTTTTATTGTTCTTTATGCTGAGCCAATAAGGCTTAGAGACACTGATTCGAGCCTCATGCCTGCATTGTGCTGGCAAAGAAAAAAAGATCGGGAGAGTGAGCGAGAGGAGGAGTACAATGACTTGGTGGCATCACCGTCGGTTGTACTAAATCCAGCCCTGTGCAGGGAGAGAGGCAAAGATGCGGATGTCTGGAAAACATCCCGAGTCTGACACACATCTGTTAATGTATCCTTTTATTCTCTCACACACACACACACACTCAGAGAGACACACTCCAGCTCTTGGAATCGTGACACTTTTTGCATCTGAGAGCATCTGTACATGTGTAGCGATGTGTATGTGTTTGTTCGCTTGTTTGTATGGTGTGGGCTGCGCCCCGTAGGCCTCTTTTTCTCCTCCTCCCTCGATTCCTTGTAAACGGCGTGCATCACTAAAGGAAATAGAAAAACCACAGAAATTGGACCCCATCTCCATCGCCA
Source organism: Siphateles boraxobius (assembly GCF_051911475.1). Classification (NCBI taxonomy): domain Eukaryota; kingdom Metazoa; phylum Chordata; class Actinopteri; order Cypriniformes; family Leuciscidae; genus Siphateles; species Siphateles boraxobius. The sequence continues at coordinate 29,448,069 of NW_027508833.1, read as the reverse complement.
GTCGCCGCAGAAAAACCCAAATCGCACAGCGCACAATACGACTGATAACATTCACGCAGTCTTACACGCTTGCTGGATTTGACGGCACGGCATACGGTGGCAGCGGTTCGTGTTTTTTGGAATACCCATGAATCCCTGGGAAAGGCCTGACTCCCACACATAGCCGCTCTATGTTGACTTGATGCTGTGTGTGTGATCCAGGCCTGTTTGCTGTGCATGCTAGTACACTGAACAGGATGCAGAAGACTAGAATATATCCATACAGCATTCACTGTTAATCTGATCGAATGGGGTTAGAGAGATTTCTTTGCTCGTATTTTTAGTCATATATGAAAAACTTGATTCCACAGGAATAGGGCTGCAGAAACGTCGACTTCTGAGGCTATGGATGACCTCTCTAACACCCTGACAAGTCATCGCACCTGGCCCTGGAAACACACAGGTGTGTTCTTTTGAATGCAACTCCGTTTAAGTAAATACTGCTCTCAAAGTAGATACAAAAGTAACAGGGTTGAATGAGTACATTGTTCTCAGTATTTGGATGAAGGCGTACAGCTTGTTTTTCAGCTTTATTGGCATAATTTATCGAGTGACTGTGTGTTTCACACAGAGCTCTACTGCTACAGATAATTCCTTCATTAATGCCCTGAGAGTGATATCTTCCCCTCTGTTTTGCCCTCTTAAAAATAGGTTCAAGTTGACTGCCTTTTTTTCTGCTTGTATTGTACTTAGCTAATCATCCTAAAACATGAATGTTTTATCCTTTTCTGTCCACAGAATAATTAAACTTTTTTTCCCCATACATATTTATTGGACAGTACAGACTGTAGGCTATTACAGACATTTACATCAGCATTTTAATACATGCATAATCCTGAATGCTAATGGCACAGTCATAATTTACCATGGAGAAACCCTCCTCCAGTTGAGCCGCAGAGGATGCTTGAACTCCACACTTCCGCCCACTCGTACATACAGTGCACTTGCTCAAGATTACTGAGTGATTGGTGCTCAGGCTGATCACCTGATTCAGGTGTGGCGGTAGAAAGGTGCTGCTGTGACACTCAATGTGTCGGCAAACAACTTTTTTAAGACTTTAATGTGATGCTCACTTTACTTGTAACATTTGTATGTGAGTATTATTTTCTTAAGTTTGAAATTTTTCTCTCTCTTTAGAAATCAACCTTGTTGACAGGAACACACAGGTATTGTTTTAAATTTTGATTTTAAATTTTAAATTTTTGTATTATTGTATATTTCTTATTTTTGATGATGCACTGTGTTGTTAACTTTATCTCGGAGTATTATTTACAGTCCTATAACTGATGAATGTTGACAAAATATTATCTATTTATTAATATAAATACAAATATTTTGAATAATTTATATTACTGCAGTTATGCTGATAATTGTAATAATTATAGTCTTATTTTTTACTTATAGGTGCCTGAGGAGGGGAAACTGAAAGTTATTCATTTTGGTTTAGTCTAAATTAGTACAATCAATGCTATTAATAGATATAAAAAATATTTTAAAAAACTGTTTAAATGTGCTTAAACTATAAAACTACTTTCAAATAAAACATATTTTTGCAATTCTTTTGATTCTTTTGATTCTGTTTTAATTATTTTTATAGCTTGCACAGTGTTTGTTAAATAATTTCTTGTCACACTGTATCTTGGAAAAGAGGTCTTAAGATATGGTTTATTGCAAGTACTGTACATCCTTGTTGAGTGCATATATATATAAAAAACAATTTAAACCTACTTTTCCATGGTTATTCCTTTTTCTGTTACATATACTCCCTAACCATTCTGGCTCGTGCCAGTCACGATCACATTATCAGAATGGATGTTTGAAACCGCTTTTTTTATTTTAGTAACACTTGACTTTCTTTGAGCATGGTGGCACAGAGGCCACACTAGTATCCCTGTTCTAGATCACAGGATCAGTGGTGCGGCTTGTGGGCTGGGTTTAATTCTCCACCTGTTTGGTGTATGAGATTACATGCAGAAGAAATGCAGAGGGGATACGCAGCGCGTCTCTAAGAGGAGGCTGCCGTTTCCCCCCACAGTCTTCATACAGCGGCCGTGTCAGAACTGTCGCCGACCTGCTCTCCGAACTTAATCTGACAGCACCCAGCCATCCATAATCCCTCACTGTATCGTAATCTATTTACTCTGCATTCTAAGAGGATTTTCTTTTCTTTTTTTTAAGTATATGTACAAGATATATAAATATGAATTTATGCTGGAATTGGAGGAAGGGTCAGGAGAGGAAGCTTTTGTGTTGCCACCTCTGTTTTTATGTCTGTCTGTTGGCTATTCTTTGCAAGTTTTAAGGACAAATCAGTACAGTTGTCACTGTATCATTTTGAAGTTTATTTTAAAACATTGCATATTATCTTTTGTAATGTATACATTGCCCTTGATTTGTGCATTAAAACAATCAGCAATTATGATGATTGATCTGACAACTGATTGAGTAGTTTTAAAGAGGCATCTGTTTTATTTGAATTATATTCATATTGTTTTTTTGTTTTTTTTTAAAAGTCTGGCCTCCAGTCACTGATTGTGTGCCAGGAACCATTTTCCACAGCTCAAACTTAAGCTTAAAATTTATAATCACACAGGATTATTTGAGATCACAGTTTTTCTGTAAATGACAACCTTGTAATCCTGTGTCGAGTCAAACTAAGAAAATGTTTGCATCAAACAAAATTTGATTGGCACATCATTGGGTTTGATAGATGATGAGTTTCTTTTACAACATCCAGAAGCATTGTTAGCTTCTTTTTATGAGATATGATAAGGGATCTGATCTGTTCTGATCATGTTTGTGTATTTTGCAGTATTACATCAGTCTTATCCATGAGGTCATTGAATTTACGCTTATAATATTCTCTTTTAATATTAATAATTTGAACTTTTTTTCTAATGTTTTAGAATGTACCAGTGCAGATGCTTTTTATGAATTTACCTGAGCAGCAAGGGCCTGGCTCTGCACAGTTCATCAGAGGTCTTTACATCTAATCTACACCACCAGATATTGAACAAATCTGCACAAACGAACAGCCATTCACTGTTAGTGTTCATTCCCTGAATGGTTGTGTAAGGAGAGGGCAAACTGGTTTTCAGTCCTCACCCTCCCTGTTGGATCAACAGCCAGAGAAAGTTCATCTGACTGGCATCTTTCAGACGGTGAGGTGATGTCACAGTCTGGACTCTTGCTAGGAGAAAAATGAACTTGACAAAATGTTCTCACCTCAATTAAGAGTTAATTAACTGTTCCTTTTTTAATTGCAGCCATTATCATCAATTATGTCACCACTGATTGCACTGTTTTGTCAACTAACACTTGACTGGTAAAATAGTATTAGATATACATTAGAGATCCTTTTCCAGTCTCTATCATTTTAAAACACTATGTCCCAGTTTCACAGACAGTGTTTAGATTAAGCCAGGAGAGGTACTAAATTCAATTAGGACGTTTAGACATTTGTTTCTGTCTTAAATTGTTTAAATTAATACATTGTTTGCTAACTGTTTGATTTGTAGGCTATATGTATATTTCTGAAATACATAACTTGGACACAGTCACTTGTGATAACAGATCACTCGACAACGATGACACTGATGGATTTTAAGATATGCCAGTGCAAGTTGCTTTCAGTTAAAACAGCTCAAAATGTGCATTTTAGTCTGGGACAAGCTTAAGCCAGGGGTTTGTGTTTATATTTATTTTGGATTTTCCATATAAGGAAAATCATTCAATATCAATATTTTCCATTATATATATATATATATATATATATATATATATATATATATATATATATATATATATATATATATATATATATATATATATATATATATGTATATGTATATATATATATATATATATATATATATATATATATATACACCAAGTAGTTACTATTTACCTTGCACCATAATACATGGGAGTGAATAACGTCTGCAAAAAAGTTTTCAAATCATTTTAAACCAAGGCAGTTTTTGTACAAATGTCACATTTTTTATTATTTCAGCAAAACATAAGTCATTTTTAGTGTTAAGCCTACTCGGCTTGACTCAAGCAAAAATATGCCTTTTTGTTGAAAAGGTCAGAATATTTTATACTTAAAAATAATGATGATAATAATAAAAATAAATGTATCGACTTAGAGACGCTCCTTTGTATATGTTGGGGTTTTTTTGTCACGTGGCAACACAATGGTTTCCTGCATGTTGTTTACGTCACACTGACTTTATATTTAAAATATTTGTCAATTTAATTTCAGCTTTTTAATGAGACTTTTTGTAGTATTCCGAAGATATTAGCTCTCAGCGCAGACATTTCTGAATGTAGCCTAGGCCCCACAAAAAACAAAAACAAACCAAAAAACGAATAAAACACTAATTAAAACGCTCAACAAGAACGGTTTTGCAACACAAAAAAAGGAGCTTTCGTTGTCCTAAATATCTTTTTTTTTATGCCGAGAATAAGTTTTAGTTTATTAGGGGCTAGGTATCTGTAGCTATAACCTACCTAAATGGTCAGTTAATGATTTAAATGATAAAGTTATATATGAGCTCAGCAAGTGTCCATCCTGACAGCCATAATGTCATCTGTTCCTAAGACCTCAGCGTCAATGCTAGGAATAAATCCCTCTGGTGGTTTTCCCACCCTCAGCGTTTCTTTAACTCACAGAGGCCTGGAGTCAGCATCTCGCCATCTCAGCAAACCCTTCGCTCATCACACTTCCGTTTTCCCATTAATGCTTTTGGTCGGTAATCTCTTTTACAGTTTTCACATGTAATAATATGGTGCCAATTGTGAACGAGCCGTCCCACCCGGGTGACATTTGGACACATGAGCATATCAGCAAGGCAAGAGTGGATTGCTTCGTACAGCAGTAATGAAAGCGTCCTATCCGCCTCATGAACTGAGAATTTTGAGGACATATTTCCAAATTTTGAGGACAGTTCATCAAATAATTCTTGACCGAGGGGAAGTTAGCTGCTTGGCTTTTTGCTGCAATAATTCGATTTCGTTTAGTTTAAACAATTTAACACCGTTTTAATAAATAAAGGAAACAATACTTGCAAGGAGCCATCTAAAAATAAAGTAGCCTAGCCTAAAGCTTTCTCAGTGAATTGTATATTTGAGTTGCCTACTCAAACGGCAGTGAAAGGCACATGCCTTCCAGGTAGAAACTGATTAAACAATATCTTCTGGTTGAGTAGCCTAAATGACAAAATGGTAGCCGAGATAATTTTCAAAACGGAAATTTAAAGTGAAAGCACAGCTTGTTTGTGTTACAGTAAGCGAAATTTCAGATCAACATGTTAAGTGAGAGTCTAATCACCATTATCGTTTGTGCTCTTTCATTAAGTAAAATCAGACAGATGTCAAGCTTAAACTAACATGTGACCTATAGGCCTAGTCCCTCTTACATGTTTTACCCAAATTCTCACCTCGGCTTGCATATAACGTTTGCTTTGTTGTTCACTTTGATAGCTGTTAATGCACCTGCTGCCAGGCCTTCAATTTTAAAAATCATTCCATTTCAAAATAATGAAAACTGGATAACGTGGTTTTTGAATGTGAGTGCTTAAATGGCCGATGACGTTAGATGTTATTAAATTCAGACCTTTATGATAGGCCTATACAGCCTATCGGTTATAATCTTTCGCCTTGACAAGTTTATGTAAGAACGAAATGTCTAATGTCTGAAGACGGGAGCTTTATTTAAGCTAATTCGGTTATTTATTTTATCGGGGAAAAACCACAGATGTTTGTTATCAATAGTGACCAACTCTGTGAAGTTCATGGACATGAAATCACCTCTCCAGAATCATGCCAGCGTCAGTTGAAAGTGTTAGAACGAACAGGCCCTATGTTTTCTCTCTCATCCCTCGGGCTAAAGCAGGTGCTCCACGCGAGGGCGTGTCCGAGCTCCTCAATTATTCCCCAGGAAGACAGGACGCAAATGTTTGTTTAATGCAAATCTTACAAATCCATTCATGTTTATGTAGTGTCGCTGAGCTGCGGTGGCGTCTCAATGCGAGCACAGTAAAACAAATAGGCGTAATGTCCTTCTGCGCAAGGTGTTGATTCAGCTGCCAGGTCAACATCAATAATTACCACACAAAAACACTGAAGCTGATTAAAGTCGTGCGAATGGGTTATTTTATTATTAGCCTATGCTACTAACGAAATTGTTCTGGAAAAAAAACACATAACATGATATTCATTGAAACGTCGTGTAGCGTGTATCTAATGCGCATTTATTTATCATATGATAAAAATGTGATAGGGCTATAATAAATATGACAGATTTTTGTCATTAATTAGGACTTAAAATAATGCAGGCCTTCCTGTGGTGAGACATATAAACAATTTACAACCTGTGCACATTCTTCTATCCGCTGCTTAATCAACCAAAAAGAAACTTTTTCTGTTCGAACCATAGACTGGTTCGAACACGTTCATCTAAACAGCTTTGCCAGGCGGGCCCTTGTTTTTCTCGAGCTATTTCTTTAATGGCCCGGTGCCTGACGGCTGCCTCCCTCCCGCTTTTGACCCATTAACCCAGACCCACCCACGTCATTACCGAATCAGAAGAAGCGATATCGCTCCGGGTTATTTTGGCGAAACGCCCTTGTGCTCCAGAGCGCGCGGAGATTCTGCTGGGAAGCAATTATCGCGAGCGCATTCAATTACAACATGATCAAATGCGTTAATAAATATTTAAGAAATTTTGCGGTTCCGTGGCCTTTATAACAATTTAGACAAAAAGACCTTCAAACGATTGTGTGTTTTCTAAAGCCCAACTGAATATAGGCCTAGTTAAAGTCCACGGTTTTGAATTAATCAATTTTACACCACTGCATACTCAGTTGTAGCATCCATTTCCATGGCAAATAACCGATTTATTGAGCAAAAACTTAATCCTTTCCACGTGAAAAAAAAATGTAGTCAGTAACATGTGGGTTTTCACTCACGCCCTTAAAATCCTCACAGTCCGATAGAAATAAATCAATGTTCATCAAGTTCAGTGCAGATAATCATTCAGCTATACAGATCACTGGTTAAAAAATAAATAATGTTGTATTGGCCATGTAAAAGTTGTTCTAAAACCAAAATGCATCCCGGATCTCACGAAATAAATAAAACTGAGGTGCGTTTATTGTACTTTTTTACTTATTTATTCGTTCGTTGAGAGTTGAAAACATTTGCACCAATAGAGTAAATTTCGGGTGTTAAAATCGGACATATCCCAGTCAGAAGTCATGTAAAAATTCTGGTAGTTAACTGATCTTTATTACGGATATGAATGTAATGATCTGCGCTTGCAGTACATTCAGCATTTCACTGGCATTTGGGAATTCATCCTTAACCACATTTTTCATCCACATGATTTTTTTTTCTCGGTTAGAGCAATTAGAAGTCAAGTGCTGTTAAATGCATCCAACAATTTTAATCATGCCCGTGCTCTTTCACCGCAACAAATCTTCAAATGCTAGTTTACCTAATGGAATATCACAGCCAAATATTCCCCGCTTAAAAATGTCCAACGTATAATTAAGATGATTTTTTTTTCAAAATTTAATTTTTTCCCCCCACATGATGTTCTCAATATAAAATCCTATTTATTTTTTCAGGGTAACAAAAATTGGTTTTCAGTATATCAAATAAGTCCAGCGGCCAATTCTTGATCTTTGGATTATTTGGGAAAAAGATTTACATAAAGTCGTTTCAAAGTCTTATTAAACCATTTGAAATCCAGTAACACCAACTAAATATGGTCAATGTAACTGACCCAAATACATATGTACAAAATTCAGCTCCGTGAAGCTGACTAGAATCTGTCATCCTAAAAAATAACCATATTTAGAAAACGAAACAGCTGTACAAGGTTTGAGAGGTGGAGGTAAAACGGTCGCTGAGCGTTCAGTGTCCCGTGTAGAAAAACGATAATCCAGATCAGGCAGGAGAGTGACGCGAGTTCGGCGAAACACTTCAGAACCAGAACTCTGACTCGTCGAGTAAATGTAATTAAGTCTCTTCAGTGACAAAAAAGGTAAAACTAGCTTTCATTTCATTCCACAACTTTGCCATTTTCCCCTTTCTTATCACTAAGGGGGAGGGGAGGGGGACGAACATCTAACTATTCTGTTAAAATCTGCAAGTCCATATATTTTTTTTTCCTTAAACTCAGCACACTATTAAAACAGAGAGATTGTGAAAATGGAGGGCATTTAAAAAAAATAAAATCAGATCACAAGACTTGGAACCTCCAGGATGCTTGGTCTTTGTAGTCCAAACAGTCTGTAGTGTTGAAGTTGAGCTTCCAGGAGGAGGCTGTTTGCTCCTTGTAATCCAGGCAGTCAGAAGAATTGAAGGCCAGGCCAGTGCCACTATAGGCCTGGTGGTGATGGTGGTGGTGATGTCCTGAGGACTGGCTGATGTGGTGGTGGGGGTGCGTGGACATGGATGAAGCTGCCATGGGGCTGAGCTGGTGAGGGTGGTGGTGAGAGTGCATGGGGGCCAAATAGGAGCCACAGTCCACCCCACTGAAGTAAGAACCGGAAGGAGTCGGGTAGCCCTGGCTGTAGCCGGTGGTCTGGTTGTAGGGCATGGGGTAGGAGGAGCCGGCCGTGCCTGAGACGGAGCGCTGCATGCAGGAGGTGTTTGAGGGAGCGACGGGCTCCGGCAGGGAGACGGACGGGGGTGCGGAGCCTGGAGAAATGGCAGGGCTCCAGATTGAGGAGACAGTACTGATAGAGGTAGAGGTGCTACTGATGCCTGTGTTATTGGTGGTGGAGGAAGAGGAGGAGGAAGAGCCAGCACTGGAGACTGCCGGAGGGGTGAACTGGCCGCTGCTCTCGGAGCCTGTGCTCTCCCGGGTGGGCGAGGATTTCTTCTTTGCAGGCCGAGCTTTAGTGCTGCTGCCACTCTGCTGCTGCTGACGACATTTAGCACGACGATTCTTAAACCACACCTGCAGGACGGATAGAGGAAACAAAAACACGTCAAATGCACTGTTTTAACAACACCTTTAAAAATAGATGCACATCAAAAGAGGACAGCACATGAGTCCATTACGCCTAATACACACACGCACACAGAGCCCCATTAAATGATTATGGAGACCTTCGTGCATGGCTGAAGGACATGTTGGAGAGCCATTGTGCAATATCAGAGTGGAAAATAGCTAGTTATTAGCAGTTCCTGGCTTTAATTTGCATGCAGGGCCTTTCTGCTTTACTGTGTGGATCTAATTTCAGTGCTTGTAGACGACTGGGTGATAGCAGCCTATTGAGTTTCTCCGCAGAGATGGTAATTCAATAGTGGAAGGAGGGTCTGACCGTGTAAAGCGTTTTGTTTCATGCGCTTATTAAGAGCAAATAAAATTTCTTGGGAAATTGACGGAGGGTTGCTCCTTTAGGCCTCGGATCACTTCAGAAAAAGCATTATTTGCATGAAAAATCCACAACGGACTGTGGGAATTTAACATTTCCTCATCACTGGTATTTACATCAAAATTAATGAGCATTTTAAAATCACAGTGATCTGGGAAACACCTTAATATACTTGGGACTATATGGCCACATGTCCTCAGTGCAGGAATATCAATTCAAATTGCACTAACAAATGCTCTGAACACTACTTTGGTTTGGAGATTACTAATTCAAACGTAATTTATACAAATTATCTCATGCTGCATAATACATAAAAAAAGAAAACAGACAGAGGAGCAGAAATCACCTACCAATTAACCCTAGTTCTGTAATGGCTGTACAACTAGGCTGACAACCAAAATGTCAAACATGCACCTAGGAGTCTATAATAATAATAATAATAATAATAGCAATAATTGTAATCATTACAAACTACTACGAACTTTTAAGAAAATCAGTAGGGGGAGCAGCTGAGCATAAAGCACATTAACGAATATTTAGGGAAAGTTGTCATACTTGAACAATTGTTTTTTCTAAAGGAACAATTTAGTCTATTTTGATTTTTTCCCCCTCCAAACATTTAGTGGTTACATGTACCTGAACTCTGGACTCAGGAAGGTTGATCTTCAGTGCCACCTCCTCTCTCATAAATATGTCCGGATAACGAGTTTTGGCAAAGAGCGATTCGAGAATGTCAAGCTGTGAGCGCGTAAATGTCGTTCTTTCCCGCCGCTGCTTTCTGGGCGTCGCTGGGGGAAATAAAAACATGTCAAAAGAGTAACTACACAGAATACATATATTATGATTTTTTAAAATGTAGCATTGCAAGGAGCTTCAGTAAATTTCCGGAAATTAAAGTAATTATATTTTATTATTTATGGGCTACTTTAAAGCGCTTTAAATTATTAGAGATTTTGCGGGTTATGTGTAGCCTACGTGTATATAGTCATATAGACTACACACATATATAAATAAATAGGCTAAATAATACATTGAGCATAATAGGGACAATAAGGCCTTTTTAAACATCGAAAAAAGCGCTTAGACAATGTCAAGAATTTCAGTAAAGCTTTAGCCTATTGAAAACAGTCTCTAACAACTTAAAAAATAGACAAAAAACACAGACGTGATTCTTGCTTAAAAAGCGCTGTGTTAAACACGGGTCTTCGTAGGCTACACGTAAACTGTGTTATTGAAGTACCTGGGTATCCGACGGACGGGTGCAGGAGGTCCATGGCCGCTCCGCTGAGCCCCAGGCCGTTCATGGCGTAGGGGGGCTGTTTGAGGTATGACATCATGCTAGAGGCAGTCACGGGTCCCCCCAGATCTTGCCAATAGTTCGATTTCCCCCGATGTTGCAGTTTGACGAAGGACGGACCCGATTTAAGTTACTGAAATGTGATTGTAATAATATTAACAAAATTTGTTTCAAAAGGAAATAAAAAGTATGAAAACTGCAAAGTAAATTAAATAGGTGTCAATAAGAACTGAACAATTATTAGAGAAAATAAGGTAGCCTATAAATAAGTGACAATCTAATTGGTTTTAAATCATACAGAAAACGTATCTATTATGGCTACCTTTTTCGACGATGATGATAATATAGCCTACTACTAGGCTTCTAATAAGGAATTTAAAACGAAAAACAGCACAGTGCTGAAAACTGATACCAGGATGCTTGACGTGAATCAAAAGTATTATTGTATTTCTAAATATTTCTACAATTTGTAGAGTTTTGGCTGAAATATGCTTACAAATATAAAGTAGCCTAGCCTATAAATAGTCCCCATTTTCGCACATCTCCTACATAAAAGACAAAGCATTTAAAATATTTTGTAAGATTTAGCTACATTTATTTTACATTCGTTTTTTTGTAATGATTTACATTTTAAATACGGCTCTGCAGATTAGCTATATCGTTACAGGGCATTTAAGACTAAATCTGTGCAGTTTAAAAGTAGCCTACTTATCAAAATAATTACAAAACTTAGAGGCCTAATAAACATGGTCTTCAGTGTCACACTTAATTTAGCTTTGTGTAAAAAAGGCGTAATAGAAAATGTTTATTGTTAATTATTTAAATAAATAGTTGAAAATTACATCTTTCAAAATAGGTAGTTAGGATAAAACAGAGACAGGCTACTTCTAGAAGACATATACTCATCACAGTCTTGTACCATTAAAAAAAACGTATCGTATTGCCATTAACGCGTCGTAGTATTAATTTTGTTAGTCGTTCAATTTTTAACCAAATGTAGGAGCTGACTGGTTATCTAGTGGAAATGAATGTGGATGGGCCCCGTGCTGAGAGAACCGAGCCATTTAGAGTTTTGTGTATTCCAATCTATTCCTTGCTTATTCTTTACTATGTAAAGAATGGTTATAAAGAACACATCTACGTGCAAATTAACTCAATTACAATGCAGATTAGGCCTCAGGGGAAACACCTTCATTTCTTGGCCTTATCACCAAAATAAATTAACAAAAAAACAAAACACGCCTCTCCAATTACTCTCCAAGTGAGCCGGCTTAGGCTGTTCTATACAGCGGCGGTGAGATGATCGGTGCAAAAATGCTCGTGTTCAATTCAAACATATACGGCTTGCTACTTTTTAGATTGAATTCATTTTGAAACATTTGCTTCGAAGCGACTATGACAAATACCAGACTGTTTACTACGTAGGCTAACTTAAACACACCACTGACGTCGGTATTGAAGAGGTCAATAAAAATAGAAAACTTTTTTTTATACTCCAAGAAAACCAAATTTGTCTAAATAGAACATCAGAAAACCAAATGTTGTGCAAACATAAAATAAGAAATTTTAACACTAACTGAAACTTGTATTAGTTTCGTTTTATGAAGAGTAGAACTAAAATTATGGGGGGAATAAATTAAAAGGCGCATTTGTTCTTACCTTTTTCAGAACCCTGCGTCCTTCTCCTCTCCTCAATATCTGCAGTCTGACAAGACGATAAAAATATCCACCAGTGGAAGAGTTCAGGAAGGCAAATCGACCGAGGAACCTCACCAAATAAATGTCGTCTAAAACTCCTCAAAACTGCCGTAATGTTGATATGGCGCACGTGTTTGGCGTTTAGCTGGACTTCTTGTAACCTATTGAGAGTGTGTTCCCGGGGTTTAAAACCAAATACATTAAACTCATTTGCTTTGGCTTTCTCGTTCGTGTCTGTCACTAGTTTAAGGTGATTGCTAATGTAGACGGATGGAGATTGATCACCTTCTCCTAACCCTGCCTCTCTAAGAGCGTAGGACACCTGCAGATCCGCCCACTCCAGCCAATCACCGCGCATTCCCTGCTTGATTGACAACTGTAACAACCAGTCCACGGGCAGAACCTCTTTAAAGCCCCACCCCGCGCTTACTAGAGATATCAAGAACATGCACGGTCCAAATAAATCTTTAGAATTTCGAGAAGACCTAAAATATCCAGAAAAGTGTTGACAATACAGTTAAACATTTCCTAGAAATTGGTTGGTAAATATATTAAGAAATGGGCTTCATTTATGAAATTAAGGTAGGCTATAAAGCAGGCTATACAACTTTAAAAAATAGCTATTTAAATTATAATATTTTACTAAAAGACCTTACGATTACGAAATTGACCAAAACATTTAATTAGGAAGTCGTGTCAAATCTAAACAAAACATTTGTCTAGTTGCGTAATTACAATTGTAACAGTTTTGTGTCTTGAAATGTATTTTGGTTTAGCCGACTTCTAGAAAAAAAATCGGATACCATATCGAATATTTGATTAATATTAATTTATTAATTCATGTGAAGGCAGAATTTACCCACTTGGATTAAAGACTCTACTATAGGCTAATTACAGCTATATACACTATCCAAAGAGTTTAAAAAAAAAAGGACATTAAGGTCTTTAATGAAATGTCTGACATCACGCAAAAAATTTTTAAAAAAATAATTCACAAGTAGCCTAGCCTACCGTTTGATGCTACAAACTTTAAGTGATTGATTCATTTATAGTCCATCGATTTGAAGCGGGGTAAAATGCATCAAAAAAGTTTAATTTATCCACTTTATCTATTTTCATTTTTATTGTTACCCCGCCTCATGAATATTAATGAGTGGCTAATCCCCACTTAGAATTACATTTCAGAATAGTGTGCGTAAAGTTTAATAGGCAGACGGAGAGGAAACGTGAAAGGGAGTGAAGAAAAACTCGGCCCTTCCAGAAAAGAAACGAAATCAGCACATGGAGAGAGTCTGAGTCTCAGAGAATCAAAGAAAGCACCTTTCAAGCCTCACTTTCCCAAAGAAATGCCAATAAAATACGGTAACAGAATATCACGGAGGGCGCGGTGTTTCCTTAACTGTTTCTGAAAGGCTCAGAAGATCTTAATAAGGCTTCGCTCGGTCCTTTTGTTGATCTCACAAAATCAACTCATTCTAATTGAGGCCTGAGCTGAAAGCGACCTAATGTTCAAAGCAAGTGACCGCCGGAGGAACGAAATTACATTTTTACTATATGGGGGCATCCAATCAAAGACCGGGCGGCTTTACGCGTTCTTCTATAGATCAACAAAGTCATCGACAAAAGTAGCCTACTCTTGGGAATAACAGAGATGCTGCTGGTAGCTGTCAATAGACGCGGAAAAACTAAAGGGAAAGTTATTGGATACTGCTTAGAAGTACGGTGACAGGGAATGCGCATATTAAATGTTTTACCGCCTGTTTAAAGCACAAGTGCTGCCTCCAGCCCCCCCATAAAGGCAGATTCCACCTGCCCTTAAACTATGTCCACGGACAATAATAATCATAACAAAATGTGATCCTTAACCAGCAAACGGACAAAATGCAGGAATTGTAGCCTATATTTATTTTGTGTGTGTTTAATTCTTTCGGCCCTGACGTTGCTAAGACCCCGTGATAAACCCAGGACAAGTATCGAGTTATCAGGTTGCAAGAAGCTTTTGTAATAAGAGTATTTTGTCTAATCCCAAATTGCAGTCGAATTTTCTAAATGCTGAGCTCGTAAATCTCGGGATTAGAGGAGGCTAGAAGAGGAGGGGGAAAAGTTTGGTTTCTTTAGCCGGCAGGATGGGAGCGAGTCGGCGATGTTGTCGGTCCTTATTAAAAAGATGATGCATAAAATACGATATTGAAGCTCTTACGGAAGGCTCGGTACCGTTTCCCCTGGTGTATTTTAGGACGAGGGAAGGATTTTCGGCAGTCGAGGGGCTTCGTCAAGTCCAACTGCTCAACACCTGAAGTCAGGCCGTGGAATTCAAAGCAGCTGGATCCACAGAACGCGCGCTCTGCTCGCGCTGAGATGCTGTCCTGCTCTCGACGCTGTTTCGGATAGCTCTTTTCTTTTTATCTGCATGTGATAAGAACATTTATTTTAAAAAGCGTTATTTTATTCACCCCCCCCCCCCCCCCCCCCCCCCCCCCCCCCCCCCCCATACACTATTGGTTTGAGCCTGAAAACAACAGTTGGCAAAATGGACAACAATCAGGTAAGGACGGAATTGTGCATTTTGACAATGCCACTGCATGTGAGTGTGTGAACTAGAACTACCCAGATAATATATTCGATTTTTTTTATATTCTCGTTTGTGTTTGAGTGTGTGAAATGAAGAGGAAATACCAGAGATAGGCTATCTAAACTTTCTGATAGTTGCTTGACTGAAAGAACATCAATTCAGTTACGATATAGGCTAATGCAAGAAACCACAAATGCATCAAATAGCCTAATTAAATTGAATCAAATTTTTTTTGTTTGTTTAAAATAATAAAATAAAGTTGAAGCGTTTTAAGAGCTACTTGTAAAAAAGGTGCAATTAAAAGACAGCTAGGCAACTTTAGCTATTCCAGAAGTAAAATATTAATATTCCATCCCACGTTTCACGGGGACAAATCAGATGTATGCATGCACACCTTGTATTAAATTAGGCATCTGAATGGACTCAAGAACAGTTCAAAGCGGTCATTTGGATATGAACACCACGCTACCGTCTCATCGGGATTACACGGACCTCGCCACAGGTCTAATGCATAAAATTATGACATGCGTTTCAAGCATCTCACAGGCTAAAACTCTCCGATTAGTTAAGGCAACAAACAAATGTCCTTTCCGCCGCCGTGTAATGGCTTGTGAGCGCCAGTAGTTTATCATATTCAGAAGATTACAGTCATCTGTGATAACTGCAAAATAATAAAAACAAAAACATAACGCCCAAGGGGAAAATGGAGGTAGTCAGACCCAACCATCAGCAAATTAATGTGCAAGTATTAGAAGGGCTAAGGGAGGACGTCAGCTGTCAAAACTTATTTTGCTCGTTAAATGGAGGATGCGAAGCTGCGGTGATGACTGTTTGGCTCAGAATTAAGTGTCTGAGGGAAAGCAGATGCTTTGGACGGAGCGATTCTGCCTTAATCTCCCTCTGAGGAAAGACCTCAAACAAAACAAAACGCAAACATTCATTTAGAAATAGGCCTAACCGTAAAATGCAGGGGAATTTTCGCAATACTAACTGGATGTCCCTCTCGAGTGCCTGTAAATTGTTTTATATATATATATATATATATATATATATATATATATATATACACACACACATGTATAGGCTATAGCTATATAAAACGTCTGTCTTGTTTCGTCTTAGTGCGAATTCATATGCGTTTTAAAGTAATGTGTCAGAAACAGACCAGTCAGAACTTACGAAAAATAAAACACCATTAATTAAAATGATTATTAAATCGTTAGGTTAAACATCATATAGCAGGCAAATCTATTCAATTATGACAGAAGAATAAAAAAGGAACAGAACTGCATAAACGGCACAATTAAATAAATGTGTTTCAAAATTCAAATTCTAAGTTTTTTCAGTATCAGCTGAAAAACGATGACACAGGATTTTCTTTAGAAAAACAAGGCCAAATCTATTAGCAACACCCAAAACCACACGAGCTGCTGTTTGATTCGAGTATGAAATCATTTTGAATTTTATTGAACAGTGATATTTATAGTACAGTTGAATGAATAAATAAACCGGTGATGCTCTTACAATAAAGAAGTGAAATATGCGGACAAGAAAAGCCTCCCTTCTAACTATACAATAAATATTAAAGTCTTTGAGCAAATGTACAGGATTGTGAAAATGGTTACTTTAAAAACGTCTCAAACAGTAATAAAAGCAAACAGTAATAAATTACTCTGATCGTGACTGCTTCTGAGAATAAAATTGTTTTTTTTCCTCCATGCTTTAAGCCTCAAACAATGAAATGAAATGTACAACATGACCGTTTATTTCTGTTGAAGCACTCGCAGTATTTCACTCTTCTCACTAAAGAAAGCTCTAAAATGTTTGGTAAACATATTAAACATAAAAAAGTCAGTAAAACACAAAATCTTTTTTTTATGCAACAAGTCCCCCTTCACAAATATTCTACACGTAGAAAGTTGAGTAATTAAAACATTTCAGCTCTTGTTAGAGGAGAACATGCTGATAGATTTTCTTAAAACTGAAATGTGATATGATTTTGAAACCCAATCCTATTCACAAACAGAAATGTTCCCAGTTTATGCACTGTACCGAAACTTTGAGTTATAATTTCCTGTACGAAAGAAACTGCGAATATCTTAGTGTTCAGATTAATCTAAATTATAATAGATTTAACCATTTAGTCAGAAAGTTTTCGAAATTGTAAAGCTTTTTGCATCTCCTCAAATATTAGTTCTTCAAGTACCTTGTTTGTGAAATCCAAAAAACCAAACAATAACAAAGTGATTGAATTTATGTATGTGAAACAATAAATCTCTCTTGTATTAATGAAACAGGATGCATCTCAGGGCATTCAGCAGTTCTTCAGCCCTTACATAATAAAAAGATCAACATATGAAGATTTAAAACAACAATAATAAAGTGTATGCTGTAGTCTCTATGACACAAATACATTTCAAGACTTTGTAGCGTACACGTCATCTTGCTCCTTTGTTGCTTCGGAAATGACCATCACTGAAGAACACACTTCTCCTCTTTTTTTGCCATCTTGCCTTTGTTCTGTTCTAGGGTTCTCTCCAGGTGCTCATCTTCCTCTTCAGCCCTGCCGACACACACACAGGACACACAGGATCAAAGGTCACACACATGGACACAGGAGAATGCCACCTGCATCTCCACAACCTATGACCTGTACTCTGTCTGAATGGCTTCAGAGTCACTTCAACTCTTGAAATATTCACAAGCCCTCTCTGCCTGACTCCACCCCCCCACCCCACAAAACACCTAAACATGCTCAGTGGCAAAGAGAATGAGAGTGACTGTAAACTTTGGCCTTTAAACCCTCCCTGAACCATGCTACAGGGCCTAGGACTAATCCTGGCTCTAGCAATCCCACAATGCCTTGCGGCAAGAGGACTTACTCTTTCTCCTGGGCGTCCAGGTCTCGGACCAGCGCGTCACGTTTGTTGACCAGTATGACCAGCTCATCCAGCAGCAGCTGCTCTCGCCGCTTCTGTGCCTCCGTCTTCTGCCAGTCTGGTAGAAGGAGAGGAAACATGGGTGACTGTTAGAGAAAAAGCTCGGGCTGATCACTAATCACCTCATAGCACCTTCCAACACAATCCAGAAAAACAAGACTTAAAGTGATAGTTCACCTGAAAATCACAGTTCTGGAAAATCATCATTTACTCACCGTCATGTCGCTCCAAACCTGTATGACTATCAAAAACGAAGATATCATAAAAAATTAATCTCAATGTTGTTTTATCTTCTCTTTTCTTTTCTTTTCTGCAGAAGAAAGAAACTCATACAGGTTTGGAATGACATTAAGGTGAGTAAATGATGACAGAAATGTACATTTTGAGTGAACTATCCCTTTAAAGACATCACTGTCCCGTGATAAAATATTCAGAGAAGAAAGCGTAGCCCGTACTGTTGTGGAGTTATTGTGAAGTTGTACCAGGGCACCTACAGGTTCCTGTACGGAGAGCCGCCACACGGTGGAATTCAGACAAAAAGGATCTGATAACACGAGTGAATGCGAGGACAGTGCTTTAAGTACACTAAATGCTTTCAGACGCCTCAAAACAGCTCCCAAAGAGACGCACTGACGCATTTAAGATAGCATGAATACATTAAGATTCACACCAAGAATAAATAGCAAAAGATGTGTCCATAAGTACATTATAATTCAGATTTTTGTAACTTAAACAAACATGGAGTTCCATAATCTGGAAGAAATGGGTTGTATATGAGTTTTTTGTAATGTAATGTATAAAAGGTGCGTAACTAGCAAAGGTCTATGTGAGGTGACCTGCTCATGTCCCTCTGCCAACAACAGGTCTGAAATATCAGCCAGGCAGACGGGATCAGGCCTTACTGATACCAGTGCAGATTAGGGCCTGCTCACAGCCAAGGGGAAGTTATCTTACCGGGCCTATTCTTCAGCCCGCTGTAAGAACAGACTGTACTTGTGTCTTTACACTGCTTTATTAGCGCTCCCTCATGCACATAGACTCACAAAAATACATGCATACAAAATCAAATTCTCTCACTAAATAGTCACCAATTTCTATCAAAAAAAGAAAAAGGAAGATAAACGCACATTCTGCCTTCTGAAAAGTCAATACTTGAAATAAATGTACTTCATTAAAAATAAATATGTTATGTGAAATTGCAGTGTGGTGCTGAGAGAGTCGTTGGTCCCGAAAGGTCTGCTCCTCGCTCTCGTTTAACCTCTTCGCCTTTGAAGTGAAACGTGGTGGCAAAATTAACACAGTTCCAATATTTGAAAGTTATTTGGCCCCCAACAGCTAAATAAAAGTCTTTGGTGTTCTGACACTAGGCTTCAGAGAGGGCAATGCTAAATATTTGAGAGGATTTGTCTCAGCTTTAACAAATTTGCCAAATTTTAACAAAAGCTGCATCCGGGAAAGAAATTGAAAAAAAGGTGCATTGTTCGTTTTGCAAAGCAATTTAGCTATTTGCAAAAGTGAGTTTAATTTTCTGTTATGATAGCAATGCGACAAAGGCTAGCCATTTCTTGTGCGCCTGCAGTGCTGACCGTATTTAACATCCAACAGGCCAGACTGTTTATCCTGCATCGCGCTCCATACGTTCTGTCTTTCACGACCCTCCTCTTTAATTCGCTCTGTCGTTTCTGCTACCCCTCCGTCAAAAACGACAATGCCTACTTCACAAAGACCTGCCAGGAGGTTAGGCTACAACCAACAAAAACTTCTCCTGCATGTCCCAAAGAGGTAGAGAGAGAGGGAGCGCGAGAGAGAGAGAGATAGAAAGGCCCTCGACTCTTTACCTCCTCCTCCTGTTCCCCTTCAGCATTCTCAGCCAAAAAGCCACAGATCCTCCCCTGCACCTCCAGCAGAGGCCGCATGCAGCTGTCAATCAAGCGGAAAGGGCACCGCCCCCCTCATTAAGAAGGTAAACAATGAATATGGACGCAGAGGGACACGGCAGAGTAAACGAGCCAACGCAACTCGCCAAAAAAACACTAACGGAAGCTGCTGCCTCCTCTCTTTTTTTCCTTGAAGAAGAGATGGATGAAGACTACTTGGAGTTGGTGGTGGTAGTGGGGTGGGGGGTTCAATCCTTTTTGGATTACTCCCCTCTTTCTCTCCCTCTCATCGCCCTGGGCAATCACGTTAAAACTCACATGGTCGGTGCTTATTCAGATAACCCTAACAATGCACACCAATGGTAACCATGTGAGCACTCACAACCCACAGAAGAATGCGCTGGTTCAAATCCCCATGACCCTCCTCCACAGCAAAATTTATTCAAGAGTGCAACCTGCTCGGCAGCTTCAGGAGGCACAGAGCTTCTTCTGAGAGTTCTGCTGAAAGATCACTAAACACAAACTTCACACACCCGCCGTGCTCGCTATAGTGTACGGACACACGGAGCAAACTTTTGGAATGGAGTTTTTTTTTTGGTTAGAACTTTTTTTTGGAAGAAATAACAGGAAATAAATAGTTTTGGAGGAATCCAGGGAAAAATGCATGATCTTATTACAGCAGATTTAGGCAAGCAGTGGGCAGGCTGGGAGTGCCAGTGTAAGATGGAGCTGGAGAGAGGCCAGCTGGGAATGAGACAAAGACCAACATGGAGAACCATGACAAGGAGGGTGATGGGACGACAGTCCCTGGATTCTTACCACACTACACCCAAACTACATCAGATACAAATAAAGTGACTATCAAAAACAAACCTTATACACAATGTCTTTGAATAAATCTTTGAATTACTAATCTGCATCTTGTGTTTCTGTGCATGCATATGAGCGATGTTACTAATTTGTTTTTTTTTAAATAGAAAAAACTTTAACTACACAAGGTTAAAATGCTGGAAAAAAGAGCAAAAATGATTTCAGTAAATTGATACAGTCTTGACATCAACTACCACGAACAACTGAATATTATCACCCAAATTAAATAAAAACAGTTAAAAACAATATTAATAAAAATAATATTATAAAATACAAAACAGAATATATTCCGACAACACGGAAAACTTAAGTGAATCAGGAGACTTAACAAATATAAATATCTATTAGGTGCTTTTGTATAAAAGTGGATATTGAGTGTCAAATGCAGAAAGCAACGGCTAAATGGAAATGAACACAGATTTCAGTGAATAGTGTAGAATGAGAAAGTGTCGTCTCGCCTTATCTCCAGTTCCAGTCAACTAGCAATCTTGAAAGAGTTTGCAACATCATCAAAGCCGGCCATTTGATAGGATTCTCACACTGCACCCAATCAATCTGAGGAATACGGCAGCCCAGACATGTAACAAAGCTCAAATAGATTTACAAATGGGGTTGTAGGGGGATAAGCCCTTGCACAGGATTACATATTGATTTTAAACATATAAAAAAGCTTATCATATAAAACCGTAACAACAAAACTGGGGGACCTATGCAGAAATCCCTCAGCAAAAAGGAGCGTCCACTTTCAAATATAACGCCCCGGAGTGCACCGCATTTGAGGAAAGAAAGAAATAGGGAGAGGGGAGGGGGAAAAAGACGAATTTGAGAGAAAGCGTGTGTGCATGGCAGGCAGATAAAAAGGGCAAAAAGGATCAATTTGGAGGCAGAGAAATAGGAGTCATGGCATATTGTGGAAGGCCTCGGCACTTTTCTTTGCCTCCCCACAGCAGAGCGCAGACTGAAGGGGTTATCGTTTACCTGACATTAACACTCACCCTGTTTGCTCCACACTTTTAACCGAATCCTTAGCGTCTTTTCAACCTGCCTTTATAATTTATAAAATAAAAAATCTTTCCCATACTGGTGTCCACGGGCTTCAGATCTAATAATGTGTAATGAAACAGGCAACAAGTGTAGCGAGTAATGATATCTACAGTATTATTATTTATTAAAAAAAGGGTAAGAAAAAAAACAACAACCTGGTCTAGCTGACAAAGGTTGTTCCATATGTCATGTTAGTAAGGGTTAGGCAAATTCAGATCTGAATAAATGGATCAAAAGGAGTAAATCCCTTTTAAAATTCAAAATTCAATTCAATTGAACAGGCCAAATTCCACAGCAAAACTGAACTGGAATTTGAATGGGAATGACAGGAAGATAAGTTTACTTAATTGTAATAAAAAAAAATTATGCATTCTAGGAAAAGAATTATTCTTCGATTATAGTTCATAAAAGATCATTTAATTTTATGAGATAATATCTATCTAATCTTCAAACTGTTTTAAACACTTTTTAAAAAACTTTTCTTCTTAAGTCTTTGCTAAGCCAACATTCAAAGTTTGTCTTGATAAACTTTGCCTTTTTAGTTTTCTCGTTAAAAATGAATGATGCATTTCAATTCATTTTAATTGTACAACTTATTATTCAAATGTAAATTTGAATGCAAATTCAAAATTAAATTCTAACCTCAATTAATGTACACCTCAATTACAATTCTCAATTTTTAAAAGTTAGAAGAAAAACAACATTTAAGGACACCTTATAATGGAAAAACAAATCCTTCTTGACAATTTGTTAAAAAAACAAAACATAAAATGCCCTAAATGCTACCCAAACCTCTCCATGACATCTATACGAGCCTTCAATATAACTCATCTCCAGGTCACACTGACTGTAGACTCTCCTCTGCACAGTCGTGGGGTCGAAGAGGGTGAGGATTTTTCTCTATCAGAGAGTGTGCACTGATACGGGAGAAAGTGTGTGTGTGTGTGTGTGTGTGTTTGTGTCTGAACGCCTCAGCCGCTACACTTCCAATGTCATCAGCTGACCAAGCAAATCAGCAATTACCTGTCTGCATTGCCTGGGCGCGAGAGCCCGTCGGGGCACCAAATAAGAAACTGATGCACGAACCTCCTCACCAGCAGCTCAGAACTATCTCTGACTCGCTTCAGAAACACCCTGACTCTGAATGCCAAGTGCTGGGCCTCATGAGAGAGAGAGGAGCAAGGGAGATAAAGTGAGAGAGAGAGAGAGAAAATAACTGCGAGTGATAATTCAACAGGTAGCAGTGTGTGGACTGATAGGGTTGTTACAAGCAGCAGGGACTGAATTACCACTGCCGTGGACGGACCCCGTCACCCTTGCACATCCAGACCAATATTTGGAACTCACTCCATGTTCACTGATAAGTGGACACAAGGCCGAGGCACTTCAACATCTGAACGTTATTAGTTCTCGATATCAGGCTCAGCATTTAGCGTTCAGTATCACGGTGACTCTCAGTGTGGAGGAATCTTTCAGAAACAAGACAGAAGCATGTCAAAATATTGAGATGAATCATGTTGATCTGCCTCGGCGGAGCCCTTGAGGTGAGAAAGTGTGTGGCGAACGGCAGCATCACAATATGAGGAGCTGTGCTCTCTGCTTGGCTATTCATGTCCACTGTCAACCTCTCCGAACTAATTAGAATTGATTTATGATGGATCAGCTAGCTTATCAGGTGCAGAAAGAAATTACCATGGCTAGCCAAGGGGCGAGAGGGTCACCATCGAATTGTAAAATCAATTTGCATTGATTGTAAAAGGTTCATTTTGCGAAAGAGGACACAGTCAAAGGGATTAAACTTAACCAGACAACTTTGATACAGCACAATAGGCTTTATTTTTTGTATTTTTTTTTTTAACTTTCCTTACCTGTCTGTATTACACGCACTCAAAAAGCTTATAAACATGAGCGCGTCCTCCGGCGCCCTGGGGCACATCACAGAGATTTAATATTGATGTGGAAATGACATGTAATATTGATGTGGAAATGACATGTGCACTTTTGGCTCTAATACTTGTGATTTTGAGAGCAAATCGTGTATCTTGTGTACAGTCCCAGGGTGAATTTGTAAGATCTACATTATTAAAGAGTAGTGTTTTCAGATCAGAGCTTGGTGGGCGGAGAATATGTCGGTGGTGTCAAAGATCACGTCGCGGGCAGGTTTAATTAAGCAGGAGAGGATCTTTGTCTTTCACAGAGTGCCTCTCAAATTCACCCCCAAATCCCTCTTTCACTCCCTCTTACCTTCAATCGCCAGCATTGCCCTTAATTCTCGGTTCAGCAGCTCAAAGCGTCTCTCCAGATCGTGTTCCTTCTCCCTGGGCAAGTTGTAAAAGTTCATCAATATGTTAATTACTAAATCATTAAACACTTAAAGAAACCTTTAATAAACATTGATTCGTGAACTCGCCAACACCTTCCCTACCTCACATTAATCTACTGCAAATAAGCGATACACAAACCGGAACAGAGGGGACTGAGAGCGGGGAAATGGCGATTGGGGGGTGGGGGGTAGGTGTGGATAAGCGGGCGGGCGGACGGGTGGGGTATCACGCGGCAAATTAAATTTCACCACTTTCAAATGTATTGGAAATGAGCTAACTCTGTCCATAATAGAATTTGTCCTTCACAGCCTGTTCGGTGACTAAAAAGAAATGAAAGAAAGAGAAATTATCAAGGCACTTTTAATTGAGCACTTAAAAAGCCCTTTTCCAGTGATATAATGTGATTAGAATACTTCAATCTGTCATTTGTGAGAGCTTTGAAACTCTGTCTCTTTCTTCTCCTCCTCTCTCTGTCGCTCTTTATACAGAATTAACAGCCGCCCAGATTTCTATACGTCTCACTCTCACTTTTAAAGAAAACCATGAAAGGTTTAAAAAATGAACATTATCATCTTTTGAGGCAAAAAAAAAACTGCGAAAGCAGTTAAAAAAAAGAGGGTAAATATGCGGGTTATTGTTATGGCTTCCTCTTTTAGGTGAACAAAGTCATTTTTTCAATTCTTTTTTTGGTCGATCCAATTCTCATAATGGGTGGAATAATACAGTCTTTGAAATCACATTATTGCAGAAGCGTCCGTACTGATATGCCGTTTTGTCCTCTTTACGGTGGAGGGCCGCCGGGGAGGGGTGAAAGTGAATGAGGGGCCCGACCTTCTGACTGGGCTCAGGTCTCTTGGGAAAATCATTTCAAGTGTGGATCTCAACATATTATAGGTGTGTGTGCTCAGAGACCACAGCTTTCATTGGTAAGGGTGGGAGAGAGAGAGAAAGAGTAAACAGTAACTCACAGCAGAGAGAGCTGGTTCTGTCGGCGGATCAGAGCATTCTTCTTGTTGACCAGCGTGAACCATTCCTGCATCATGGATTCCTCCTCTTCCTTATTATTCCCTGAAGACACATACAGAAAAACTTAGCATGTAAAACTTTATAACATTATTGTCATATTATAAACATCATTCTGGACTCCCAGTGGGCTGTAAGTGGGTGCTAGGAGGCCGGCTTCAGAAAAATACAACTAAAATAAATATCTTCAAAAGAAAAGAGTACAGAATTTAACATTACATTTTCATTCTGTTTTCTAAAAACTGCTCAGAAATCATCACAAATTATTGGTAACGCTTTCTTTTATAGTATGTTAACTTACGTGTACTTACTTAAGAAAGTACTGGGTAATAATGCTTAATTTTACAGTGCGTTAACTTACCTAAGAAAGTACTGGGTAATATAAGGCAAGTACATGGGTTAAGGTTAAGTTTAGGGGTAGGTTCAGGGTTAGTACCTAGTTATTACCCAGTTATTGTAATTACTATAATAAGTACATAGTATGTACATGGTGAACAGGACTGTAAAAGGAAGCGTTACCAAATTATTTATAGCCAAAATTCCCACAAATTACCCAGACACGCTAGACGTCTGTAAATATTAATTAGCCAACCATTCAAGTTCCACAAATCTCCACCTTAAACCTCAATACAACAGTTTAATTTCCAAAGCGGCCTTTAAATACACACCTTAACAGAAAGGAACACGCACACTTTTGACCGACTTTCTCTGGAACGGATAAGTTAAGCACTTTTCTCACACCTCCAACGAGTATAAAGTGCATCAAATGAGATTATCTGACAGGCTTTTCTCAACAGCCCAGACTGACACGCACATTAGGAAGCTATCCAGATGTGTGTTCACTACCATATTTAGCCACATATTAGACACTTCACAACGTACGGGCATTGTCAGTAAAACAGAGATGCCTCTGGATTAGAGCAGGATTAATGAAGGCTGGTTACTTTCCTTCGCTGACTGGGATTAAAGCTTCAACTCCAGGTCTTTGTGCAGCCTCAGAGCTTCAGATCCGATCCCATCCAAAAGCACATGTCCTGTGCCTTAGGTCTACATGTGCGGATGCCGAACTGACAGAGTCGGAAACTACAGATGGAGGCCCGCACATTGCTCAGGGGCTGAATGTATGACAGGTAAGAAACTCCAAGGCTTAGTTTAATTCTAATGGCAAAAAACAGCTGTCTGATGTGTCTGCATATCTGGAGTGCAATGTTTGCTACTATTCAAACGTTTGGTGTCAGTAATATTTGAATATTTTTAAAGAAATAAATACTTTTAATCAGCAAGGATGTATTAAATTGATCAAAAGTGAAAGTAAAGATTTTTATATATGTTACAAAAGATTTATATTGCAAATAAAGATGTCTTTTGAATTTTCTATTCATCAAAGAACCCTGAAAAAAAATGGCATCCACAAAAATATTAAGCAGCACAAGTGTTTTCAACATTGATGATTGATGAAATGTTTCTTGAGGACCAAATCATCATATTATAACAATTTCTGAAGGATCATGTGGCACTGAAGACTGGAGTTATGATGCTTAAAATTCAGCTTTGCCATCACAGGAATAAATGACATTTAAAAATAATCTAAAATAGAAAAAAGTTTTTATAAATGTAAAACGAAAAAAGACAAAGTAAGTTGATAACATTCTAGGGGACAAAGATTTCACCTTTTGTTGGTTTTGTCTGACCAAGCGATGTCATCTCGATTCAAAACTTTATTTGACCTCAGAAGGTATCAAAGGTAAGCAGACACTGTGGGGTTTGGTAGTTTGGGCCGTGAGGTAAACCGGTTAAGTGGGTTCAGGAAAAATGACTCCGATGTCAGTATTCTGAGCATTTTTGTGACACTAATTATGTCTTTGAAGAGGGATGAAAGAGGAGAAAAGATGAAAGATCCTTTAAGCTTATGTAATCACATCACCTACTCTATGCTCCTGTGATACCTGTCTGTTCCTGACAGCATCAACAACAGAATTAGCATCTGTACACAAACACACTCACTCTTTTTACTGATGTGAGGACTTAAAGATGCAGTAGAACTTTTATAGATCTTAAGATGAGAATTACAGTGCCACACCATTAAATAAAGATCTGTGCATCTGAGTGATCCTGGAAGACTTTAATGTGCATTTACTGTAACTGTGGGCCAAACACAGACAATTATACCTAGCATTTATGTTCATATTATACTGCCAAAAAAGGTTATTTAATCAAAGTACGAGAATTCATAGTATATTGTGCAGCAGAGTGCTTGCAACCGCTTCAGTTGTGACTACATTTACATTACAGCATGCAGCTTTCAGTGTTTTATCGTTTAAAAAAAAACAGTTTCTACATATTAAATATAAAAGGACACACAATTTTAGTAAAAAAATATTTTTTTGAATGACATCTTTTCATTTAGATAGTTGCTATGCAACAGGTGAACAAGCCATAAATGTTACTGTATCATAGATTTCAGCATTCTGTATTGACCAATCAGAAGCCAGGACTGGATATGTTTAAAACAAAACAAGCAAAAATGACAGTCTGTCTGTGTGCACAGAGCCATTACGAGGACGGGGTGGGGGTGACAAAGGGCGGATCTTAAATAAGAGTCTGATGTGGGAACTTGCACCTTGGATCTTTTTTCCATCACGCTGTTGCTTGGCACCATGTGACTGTGACGCTGGTCATGTGAGAGAGACAAATCCGCTAGCCACAACAAAGCCAGAGGCTGCCCCCAGTGGGACGACGGCCCTGTCACTCACCCCCACCAAAACTCCCCAGCCCTCCACCAGGGGAGCCGCTCTCATGTCTGCCAGTGCCAGATGTGTGAAATTTTGCATTTGACGACAACGCAGTAGACGGGAGGGGGGGATGGGGGGCAAGAGGGGGTCCGGGATTTAGGAATCAAGCCTGGATTATTGTAGTCAACTTTTAAATAGTGCAGCTCGGAAGGGATAAAGTGTGCAGTGACAGGTCATTGTAGCGACGCACAGTCAAATGAAACAAGCAAATAATAAATGGTAATATTAAGCTTGTGTGACATTGTAAGGGAATGACGGATTAGTAGCCGCATCCTGGAGGCCATTGCCTGAGCTTCGGCACTGACAGAGCCCTGACAGCATGAAAGAAGTCCTCGCTTTACCACTAAAACAAATAACACGCATAAAAACTCTGAAATACACATTCTACAGTGCCAACACTTAAACTATGACCTTTGATGGGGACAATCCAAATAACTGATGTCCTGAAATTGCAAAAAGTACAAAGAAAAATAAATAAATAAATAAATGGTAACACTTTACAATAAGGTTTCATTAGGTAACTACTTGGGTAACATGAACTAAGAATGAACAATACAATACAGCATTTATTAATCTTAGTTAATGTTAATTTAAACATTTACTAATACACATACAAATAATTCACAGCTGGATTTGTATTAACTAACATTAACAAAGATGAATACATACTGTAACAAATATATTGCTCATTGCTAGTTAACTAATGGTTAATTAATGTTAATAAATAAGACCATATTGTAAAGTGTTACCAAATAAATAGACCTAAATAAAATCTTCTTTGCCTTGAAGTTTTTTTTTCTTTCCTTGTTATATTTAAATGAATCTAATTTAAGATTATGTAAAATAAAAATACCATAAGTTTACACAGACAATACAGTTTAAACCAAATCAAAATATTTTCATAGTCTTGCAGTGCCCGTTCAACCCCACAATATGCTATTTTTGTTTCTGGGTGCTTGAGCACTTTTTTTTCCAGCTGATTTTCATTTCTACATTTTAGAAAAATATATTTGTTGAAGTATATATTTCAGTAATGATAAACTAAAAATATTATATTAATTTAAAGGATTAAAATGTTTTTGTGCACTTGTAAATGATTCATTAAATTCTATATAGTATGAATTAAAACATCTTTTTGCATTTGTAAGACAAATAATGAGAGAAGTTAGCAAATTATAACACTTTTCTAATTATAAAAACATTTATAATAATTTATCTAAATTATTACATGATTTGACGGCACTTTATTTCTTTGACATTATTTATTTTCTCCAGAGCACTGAATAAAATCGATCTAAAAATACACAGAACCTGCTTCCCTAGCTTGGCTGATCAGTCTCAATTGCAATCACTTTACAAAACTCAAGAGAGAGACACATACAGGGGCCAGGCTTGCCTGGTAGGCCCGAGGGCCTGTGTCCGTGGCAGGGTGATCTGGGCCCTGCAGCCCAATCAGATTAAGATAGTCATCTCAGCCACTGTTGCATTCAAAACAGATAGCATTAATGA
This sequence comes from Siphateles boraxobius, assembly GCF_051911475.1. NCBI lineage: Eukaryota > Metazoa > Chordata > Actinopteri > Cypriniformes > Leuciscidae > Siphateles > Siphateles boraxobius. Next base: position 29,418,693 of record NW_027508833.1, on the reverse strand, counting down.
AATCCTCACACATTTCACAATCTGCCCCTCAACCTTTACTGATTATTTACTAACACTTAACAGCACACACACATAGACGAAACAAACCTCAAGTCACCCAAATGCAAAGTTTCATGTGAACATATTTAGGTTATATTATAGCTAGACTATAGCTTTAAACAGATATACACCCGATTCATATCAAATACACCCTAAATAGCTCCAGGCACGACTGTCACAAATCCAAAATATGAATTAAATATCTGAGCTGGTTTAGCAACTGGTTATAAAAACCACAACTTGATATTTTGGAAACATTAGCGTACAAGATCTTTCCAAAAGTTGCCAAAATGCTTAAATAAGATTGTTTTTCATTTGCAAGGCATGTAATTAATTAGGCTAAACGATGTGAATAGCAAATTAATTATGTGAATTGAAGGTTCTATTTTTTTATTATTTTAAATTAGAACCTTATTTAGATATTTACAGAATGATAAAAAGCAAACAACTCTGAAGTAAACCTCCACAACAGGGTGATTGTTTTGCTTGGCATTTTGTTTAATTACAAAATTCCCCCTCATTTGATTTAGATAAAAATCTTTCTAAAGCATTAAGAAACCAGAACAATTACAAATTAATCCTGAGTCCTGCTAAGAGCTGGGTGTCTTTACTGAAAAAAAGAAGAAAGAAAAAAACAGGCTGGGGGTGGAGAGAAGAGGCCATAAAGAAAAGAAAAAGAAAAGAAATATATTAAACCCTGTGATCACAGCAAGCTCTTCTCGTTTCTTATCCACCCGTTTTCTGTTTAATGCAATACCCAGTAATCCAATTTGTCTATCAGAGTTTGAAGGGGAAGATCTCCACTCCTCCACCACTCAGTCACTTTTTGAACATTTACGATTTATTTTAAGTGGGCTGACTCTCCTCACTCATTCATTTTGTGCGTCTGACTGCCGTTTCCCTCTTTTTTTGTTGTTGTCAGGAGTGAGAATGCATGAAAAAGAGAGCGAGAGACAAATAAAAAAAATAAGTAAACAGGGGGGAAAGAACAAGATGAATCTTGTGCGATTGAGAGGAAGCTCATTAAGGCCCAGTCAGGGAGTCTTTTTGAATATGCATGAAGGCAATAATCAGATCTTCACTCGTCACTGAAGGAGAGAGCGGTGAGAACAAAAGGATTGATTTAATTACTCTGAGTGGGTCTGCAATGTGGAGAAGTCTTGTTAGCTTGGGCTGAAAGGGCAGCACTCGCCTTGCGCCGCTCTGATGGAAGGTAGTTTAGCTTTAACCACAATACCTAATCTCAGGATAAAGCCCCGGCCATTGTGCTTTAAGACGCCCATCACTAGTTTCAAAATGGACCGAACACATTTTCTCTTGTTTAAGCCAACCTAGTTAACCACTAACCTTTTCCCCTGTTTGCTATTTATCTGGGGATCAGCCTCTTTAGGTGACCGAGACCCTGAAAAATCAAAGAGACATGTAGAAAACAGAGATCTTCAAAAGCTTCAATATACTCTACTGAAGACACGGATAATTATTTTGAGATTAAAATAGAATTAAACCACTTAAAGAATATCATCCAAATAACTAAAACATAATTAAATGACATACAAAAAAAACCCACTGTATTAAATCACTTAAATCTTAAAGCGGAAAATAAATACATGTTCTAAATATGAGCACTGATAATATTCAACGTTTAAGGAAACACGTTATCAATTCATGATCACAGACTGACATATTTGAGTTAATGGAACATGAGCAGTCAAAGCGCATTACAATTTAATTCCTCGCAGAGTGTCCCCGTCACTGGGTTTTCAATTGCCACCGGGTATTATTGACCTTCAGTTGCTTGCTTTGCGGCTTATGAGGAAGGATTCATAAGCGGAGCGGCCTTACAGCGAGGAGAGAAGAACCGCAGGAGAAAAACAGGATCGCTTAAGTCGCCCTTAATGACAGAAAAGTCTTGGCTATACATACACCGTTATCATACATCCTTTCATGTAATTGTTTAAACGTTCAGTGAGGGACTGACAGAAGATAGTCTGTACCTTAATACTCGTCTCTCACCCGCCCCTCAGCGCTGTTAACACAAACAACTCCTCTGCAAACACCCCAGTCCCCTAGCACTTTATGTCGAGTTTGGCAGGGGCAAAACAAACAAATGGCAGATAATAGATTTTTTTTTTCTATTTTGGAACTACATTCCAATGTGTGTATTTTTTCTCCTTTTACCTAATGTCTAATGAATTTCCATATCCATCAAAAATGGTTATTCTACTTTAAAGCAATATTTTGACATGGGGAGTAACAGTGGAGACTATATAAATTGTAGCCTGCCTGTCTGAGTTAAGCACCAGGAATCACAAATATGTCCATCTCTGCCTGCAGCCCCTTACTCTATTAAACTGTGTTTGTATTCCACCCTTCTTTTTAATCAATAAACATTATCACAGACTGACAGACTATCAGCTAGTGTTGGCCGTTCCTTGCTCCTTAATCCCTGGGCTGCCTGTCCACTATCGCAGCTTCCCGATGAGCGTAACAGCCAAGACAGGCAGTTTACATTACAAAACAACAATTACAGCCCTCTTCACAACAGCACTCGCGATAAATAATGATGCAAAATGACAGAAGAATGGATGAAATGAAAAAATGCTTGATGGATGAAACGGTACCATAGATATTGTTTGACATTTGTTTAGTGTTTGAGTTATTGTCTTTACATTTATGCATTTGGCAGATTATTTTATCCAAAAGCAACTTACACTGCATTTGAGATCTACATTTTTTTCTTGGGAATCGAACCCATGAATCTGCCGTTGTTGTGCCATTCTATTGTTTAAACTACAGGAACAATAATAAACAGTCTAATCAAATCCAAATTAGTTAATTGTAATCTCACACATGATGACATATGATTTGCACCAAATTACATATAATATTATATAATATACATATATATGTGTGTGTGTGTGTTGCATTGTATACGCAACAAATAAAATCTCTGAATTTAGAATGAGGGTGACAATATAAATGTAAATACTAAATGTAGATATTGAAAGTGTCAGTAAGTAAAATGAATGTTAATCAACAGTTTGTACTCGAATAAGGTTAATAGATACCAATTAAAAAAATGAATATATATATATATCTATCTATATATCTATCTATCTATCCATCTATATATATATATATATATATATATATATATATAGAGAGAGAGAGAGAGAGAGAGAGAGAGCAAATAATAGGTTTATAAAGATTAAATCAACCAAGTTAATTCTAAAACGCAAGTGTAAACAAACAAAAAAATAAGACCTTAAATAATAAAATAAGACCTAAGATATAATATGACCTTCAGGGTGAAACACTGGAGCCAGAGGTCCTCTCCTTTCTTATTTTGACAAATACTATCATTTCACTCTATCACACACTTTAAACCTGCTTTTGGGGCGCTGAACACAGGGGCAGAATCAAGGGCCTTTGGAAAAAGCTGAGTACTTCAGGTAATTAAAGCTGTGTGAGTGGCAGATGAGAGCGGTAAAAAAAAAGATCACCTGGTGAAGCCTCCGAAAAGGTGTTTCATTAAAAGCCTTTTGCCATACAAGCACAGCACAATGTGGGGATGCTGTATTTTACCACTTGTGCTCAACAGGCCCTCAGAGCAGCGACTCGGATGAGAGCAGAAACCTATCCCGGTTAATAATCTCATAACAAAAGCTAAAAGACATCATCCTATTAACTAGTGGTCTCCAGCGCTAATGCGACGCACTGCCTTGTGCCTCTGTATAGAGAACGCAGCTATTAAAAAGGAGTGTGTGAACAGCTGGCAGGAGACTCCGTCAGACCCGGGCCCTCTTTCACCCTTTATCTGCCCCCTCTTGTTCTGGAGCTGTTATTGATATCATGAAACTCAGCGTCGACATTGGGCAAAAATTGAAATTTTGGGTGTCTTGTTTTAATGGAAACGAGTGAAACGAGAACACTAAGGTCACGGCATTTCTGTTTTACGATTTAGATAGTTCCGATTCTCTGCAATAAATCGGAGGAGGAATGCAAGTGACGCCTCCCCCTTTCCCTCCAGCAACTCCTTGTTGCACATTTTACCTTTTTTCTTTTCTTCTTTCCTCTGTCCTTTCTTTCTCGGGGGGAATATTAAATGAGTGAGCCGGCTGAAAGGCGCTGAGTCGCTGACACAAAAAGCGTTAAAAATTCTCATTTGGTTGTCTTTATTTTGCTAGCGCCATGTGGTCCTTGAAGATGTTGAAAACACGGGAAGCAGAGGCAAGATCAGAGCCGGCTCATTAGCATTGGGACAGAACTGGAGAGGCAGCGGTGTATAGTGGGCCCTACTCCAGAGCTCCAGTGAGAGCGGTTGGTGGTAAGCTCCCTGTTTCATTGTGCTTTTGTCTTTCCTCTGGGTCTACCTCACAGCGGGGAGCAACGCTAGCCCCAGGTTACACAAGAGAATTATGGGAAAAAATTATTTTGACCAAGGTGGAGAGGACTCAGACATTGTCAGACATAGGCTTTGTGGGCAAAGATGATGTTCTTTGCGAGATGACAGAAGGTGTAAACGATTCTTCTTCAAAGACCCTATCATACTCGTACTGAATCCACTCTTGGCTGTTCAATCTACTCGTACAGTCTGAGAGAAAATACCCCACAGACCAACAATGTTCTCTGAAAATCATACCACAGTACAAACCAGGATTAGTTACGCAGAAAATGTTAGACTCTAGTTATAATTTATAAGCATGCAATTAAAAAAGCTGTTTATTAGGAAATATATTTTAGCCCAAGGGCTTAGTCATGATGACAGTATCTATACTGGCTGACCAAATGGCTCACGTTTTGATGGAAAGAGAAAAACATTAGTTCTAACCCATCTCCAACTCACCCCTGCCGTAGTGAAATGGATAAAGGTCTAGTTGGATTGGTTTATCGGGTAAATCCTGCTGGTTGGCCTGCTATCTTGGATGATGACCCTGAAGAATGTCAACAGCTCATTTCCCCAAAGCTGGAAGGAGTCACCATGGAAGTCATAATCTGCTCCTCGGCAAAGCCGTTGATTCAAATACCAAATCTTTCCATCTTTCCAAATATATATTAACAGGAATCGTCCACTCCTGTGCAACCATAACAATTATGAAGATCTGAGGAGGAAACGCTTGGTACCAAATACTCCAGCTTTCAATTTTATTGAATGGTCTTTTGTTGTAATGGCTTCATATTTTGGCCACATTAATTGACTGCAAACCTTGACACTATTAAATGTAAGAGTTCCTGACTGTAGCTTAAAAAGTAAAGCATGGCAGTAGCAACATCAAGGTCATTGGCTAAATTTTTAAGGGCGGATCAAATGTATAAATGAGAATATGTAAGTTACTTTGGATAAAATTTGCATAAATGTTAAGTTTTCACCTACTATCATTAGTTAAAATGTTTGATTTTTGTTTTGTTTTTTGCATGAGATATTCACACACAAACCCTGCATTTTCTGTTCTTACCAACAGGACGACAGCGACAGCATGAGACACCAGAGGGATTTTTTTGGCCATGTTGATGGGGGTCATCTGCTTGACACTAACTGGCCTCCAAAAAAAAACCCAGGACCAGATGTTACCGAAATGATCAACAACCAAAGCAACAATAGCTAGAGGGGGAGGGAGAGAGCAGCATAAATTAATGGTTGATTTCTCTGGCTTTGATGGAATTAGCGGTACTTCTTTTCTCAATGCGCCATGTGAATGTCCTTGCGTTAAACGTTTTTTCCCCCCCCTATTCTCTTTCTCTCTCTCTCTCTCCCCTTTTCTCCCTTTTTGACAAGTAAGGCCACCCAGCAGAAAGCAACTGATGCAAAACCCCCAAGTAATCCCTGTGTTTATCTCTCCACTGTGGTAAGTCTGAACACAGACCCCATTATCTCACGGATTTGAGCAAACTTTCATTTATTTGTTGGCCTTGGGTATTCTTTCTTCAACTTCGATGCCTGAGTTTAGGATCCCCTGATTCCCCTATTCCAATGTAAATAGATTTGCATAGTGTCACAATGCATCTAGCTGAGTACTGATTAGCTGACAGAGGGGAGGCCTGTTTGCAAGGGTGGGGGGACCCCAGTAGACATGTACATGTAAAAAGGTGCCTTCCAGGAGGGAGCAATGAGCACATACATATGTATCTGTGATTGCATGAAGCTTCTCAAAATCTGCACAAAGCCAAATGGAAAAGGACTGCTTGCATTCCTGCCCCCATCTCTTGTTCTTGGACCAAAACTAATGGTGTTGAGTTGACTGCACCTTAATTAAGTGCTAAAATTGACACAAATTTACAACTTCTTCTGTATTTTCTCAGTAAATGTATGATTTTTAGGCATAATACACAAAGAAACAAGACATTTAGATGACAAGTCTTAAAGGAATTTACTCGTCTTCAAGTTTTTTTAACTTACTTTTTCTGTTGAACACAAAAGATGATATTTTGAAGAAAGTTTCAACTGTTTTTGTCAATATGATGAAGTCAATAGGGTCCAAAACAACACTAAATGAAAAATAAATAAAAATAAAATATCTTCTTTTGTGTTCCACAGAGGAAAGAAATGTGAATGGAAATTGGTTTTCATTTATGATGAAGCATTATATCACGTAGCATGAGCAATAATTTTAACAAGGACTTTAAAGATGCTTTTGACAATTATCGGAAAAATCTTGTGGGTCAACAGATGTAAATCGTTTGCAGTTACAGAAACAAACTACCAGCAAATATGAACTATAATAGACTTTTAAACTAGCATTAACAAAGGTGGTAGCCTTGGCCCCACCTATTTGGATAAGTGTTTTGGTAAAACATTAGTGTGCATTAAGGATAGGTTGTAGCCATTTAGGACTAGGAGTATCTCGGTTATCTCCGCTCTACCTCTCTGTTTACATACTAGAGGTGTGAAATTCTGGGGGGTTATCAGAGCTTGAGCAACACTCCATTTAGATTCACACCGAACCCTGAGAGATGCTGAAATTGCTACCTGTAGAGACGACAAATTAGCACAAGCAGCAAGGTCCTGTCAACACCTGCAGAATGTTTTTCTTGCTAATATATTATTTGCTTTTATTTGCTTAATCCGTTTTCCAAGTAAACGTCTGAGCAAACGATTGCGGAGGGTGTAACATCTGCTGGCCCCCTAGATGTTCAGCTTTTAAGATGACTGTCAAAAGCATTTAAAAAGTCCCTATTATTATTATTATTATTTAACAGACGTTCCAGCTTGCACCAAGTAATATAATGTGCATTGTATAAAAGAAGATATATTGAAGAATGTCTCAACTAATTTTGTTTAAACAATGAAAGTCAGTGTTGTCCAAAACAACATTCTCTACACAATATGTGCTCCAAAGAAGAACAAAAGTCATACAGGTTTGGAATGACATTAGATTGAATAAATTAGTTTTAATTTTTTGGGTGAACTATCCCTTTAAGTTCAAAAGGTAGAACAAGATAGGAGAATGAATGTGACATGGCTTAGAGTGAAGGAAAATGGGTTAGTTGAGTGCAGAGGTGCAACTCCCTCTGCGTTGTAGTCATTTCCCTCCTGCAGTGTCTTTGCATAATTTGCTCCTCCTCCCCCATTACAGCGGTCGTCTCCCCTCCCCGGGCCATGTGTTAGAACAAATTTGAGAGGTGTCATATTGCACGTATTTCAACAAGGCCAATACGGTTCCCGCCCAATTTGCTTAATGAATTAAGCTGAGGAGAGTAATGGATGTGCTAACACTATTAGCCGCCCTCCACACATCTGCATTGTCGATTCTGCCCACCCTTCCATTTTTTTCTCTCTTTTTCTTTCCTCAGGTTTGCTTAAGGACAAATTGATAATGAGTCTCCTCCCTACAGTAACTATAAAAGTAGCTTCCCTCGCTTATCTCTCCATCTCTACTAAGCGGCTAACAGCAGAACAATAGCATTTAAATGGTCATTTCCATTAGCTCAAATGAGCTGTTTTGGGTGTCGTTAGCGTGTTTTAGCATGTTAAAGGTGGGCTGGGGAGAGACGCTGTGTGCTGATAAGGTTCAGGTAGTACGCTAGAGGAATGTGTAGCCTAAAGAGGTCCATACAAAGGGAAATGAACAACAACTGAGCTAGCATAGCAGGCCTGTTAGCACGTGAATGCACCTAATTACAGGCCAATCCCGCGTCATTACACTTAATTGTAAAGTGTGTCTTAATCAGTTTCCATATGAAAAGGTCTATTAATTAAGTGCATGACTGAAATTCAATTATGTTGTCAGGAGACAATTTGTAAACCAAATAATGATCAATTATGCAAACCGAGTCCCACGCACCCAAACTGTTTTGCTAAGCCTTTTTCACAATGAGAACTTCTCTGAAAAAAATCGAATGTAATAAAATTAAAAACAAATTTAACAACACCTTTATTGAATGACATTCAAAAGCCCAACTTAAAGAAATACTTTAAATGTCAGATCTGTTAGTGTCTGTTAGATTTCTTTTCCAAAATATGTGTCAAAGAAATTTTCATTGAACAGTAGCTTATGTGTTTGCGACAAAAAGTAGGGTGTTGCACACATGATATGCAAGTTCAAATCTCGCCTGCATCACACAAACCCATTCCCGTCTCCTCTCGACCGTCCTCTACATTACAGAGAAAAATCCAATAAAAATGAAAAAGAAAGACACACACATACCAGTGCCACAAAAACACAACAAAAAACAGCAGATCATTGAGGTCTTGGCTGGCGTTGCAGAGAGTGGCTCTCTGTTTTTCCACGCGTATGGAGCCGCAGTGGCACGGCACTAGCTGCGTTTGGCTGGGTCTTACTGGAATGGCAGTCAAGGGGATGGGGGGGAGAGAGAGATGAAAAGGCCTCAAGATGCTTCAATAAAAGGGAGATTATAATAAGCGCCATCATTGTGCCCCTTTTTGAAAATGTTAATCAGGCATATCACTGCCTGCCTGCAATGCCACATGTAGCAGCGTTTAACTTAACTTCACACCAACAATTTAGAGGACAGCAAGGCCACTGCAAACACATATTTTGGGGGGGGGGGATGAAAGAGAGGGATAGAGGGAAAATGAAAACAAACGGGGATGAGAGGGAGCGCTATGATGGCGACTCATCGTAATTTCCGTGCCGCTATAAAAATCTAAATTACATGTCTCACAATGCAGGCCGTATCTCCTGCAACCAACAAACCCCCCCACCCCCCTCCGCAGACACTATCCACCCCGTGCGTTTTATCTTAAGATTCTCAGACAATGCCTGGAGGATCCCCTTCTCTAATCTTCCTTAAAATCCTCTTTCATCCAACTGTTAAAGAATGTTTGAAAGCCTGACACCAGACCAAAAAAAACCCTCTTCACATCTGGGAAAAGCTTTTGGAGGGAGGGGTTGCTGGTTGGTGGTTTGAATGTAAAGTCAATGCAACTTAACTAATTAAATTGTTTTTGCCTCTCGAACATTCAAACAGCCTCAGAGATTAAAAATGGCTGATGTGAGGCGTTTTTCTTTCTCGCTTACAGAGAACATCACAATAGACTGGACAAATGCAAGGAGAAATTACACTCATTTTGTTTAATTCAAGAGTAGCGCTAATGTCTTACATCATACATTAATTGAGGCTAAAGGTCTAACCTGTTGATATTAGGCAGCGAGAATACATGACTTCACAAAGGAGATCTACGCTGCGCACGTAACGGTCCGGTGAGAATTAAAACCAGTGGGAAGAACAAAGGCCGCAAAAGCCAGTAGCCGAAAATGGACCATTCTGATGTTAACCAGCTCTTGAAGTCGAGCACATAGTCCAGCACTAAACCTGAATAGGCAGTCACCTCCTGATCCAGCGCTGGCCTTTGGTCGTGCCGATAAAAGCCATCCTTATGAGCCGAATTCCTGCGTTTGTCTCCAAGCTTACTTTTCTGCTACTCACGGCGCACGCTTAGCAGGAAGGCTAAACGAGGTCTTTGGTCTTTAAAATTAGAGTGGACAAGCTACCGAACTAGCATGCAAATCCCATGGAGGAGAAAGAATAGGACAGAGGGAGAGGAAAGGGAAAAAAGAGAATTGAAAGAGAGACAACAGAAGAAAGAGAACAGCAGAGAGGGAGAAAAAAAAGAAAAAGAGTTTGCGATTACACAGATAGATCCCGGTACCGTGCCGATTGCGTGAGACATCACAAAACCCGTCTTGTCCCCAGAACCGGGGTAAGTATTATGCTCTAAACACTTTTCCTTCTCTTACTGTGGAAAGATTATACTGGTTATCCTATTAATGCAGCTGAAATGCCATTCTAGTGTCTTTAAGCTCTTGCATAGGAGGTCAAGAGGACTATGCCACCGCTTACAAGCATGCTGTGGATGTAATCTTCCCAAAGTTACAATAATTAATGTTAAGCTTCTTTAGCAATACGTTTCTGAAAGAACTTGCCTGATAATATACTTAAAGCTGTGTTAGCTGTTAGCTGTTGTCTGAGCTCGGAGACCATTTCCCCATGCGACTCACGTAGCCAAGCTTAAATCTTTAGTCAAACTAAGGGGCTGGTTACAAGCATGTTGCCTTAGCCACACAAGCAATTCCATTTCAGTCTTGGCGGAGCTGAGATCTATAAACGCAGACACTCAAGCAATTATTTCTGCATGGCCAACACTGTCTTGGAATGTGGGCAGGGAGAATTAATGTGGGAATGCTGAGGAGGGGGGGGGGAGCGGGAAAAAAAAGGGACTGACGTTTTGAGACTAAAATATAAAAAGGTGCACATCCGTGAAGAAGCCTGGAAGAGGACGGCCACGTCCCCGAGAATAAAACAAACATAACGGGACTCTTCTGACACGTTTGTTTTTGCTGGCACAGACTGTGATGGCTTGTCTGTAAACTGCATTAAGCTGATGATATCCGTCTTGTATGAATTTCTGTGACCGCATCGAAGAAAAGGAGAAAGGATTAGCATGCAATAAAACCTGTGTCAATCTTATCAGACTCAAGTGCAATTCTTAAACATATGTTAATCTCACCTAAAACTCATTCTTTCCCTCTGCTTTTTTAAAATCTCTTATCGAGGACTCTGTAGGTGTGAGGGTTTTAGAGCACCTTTAAATGCCATTATTTTCATAATTGCGTTCATTGTTGCAGGTTATAAAGCAATTTGAAAATCATATGTGTGCATAAATGCATGCTGAGCAGATGTCAGGGAGATGCATTCAGAGGGTTGCTGAATATCAAAAGCCGCACAGATAACATTTACACACATTTCAATGCTGTGAGCTGAAAAATTTCAATGCGATTCGGGACGGTATTGTGCTCGGACAGAATGGCGAGTGTGCGAATAGCTCTCCTCTTTCACTTTTGATTTTGCGAAATGTTCAAAATTGATATGTTTTCGTCTAACATTTTTAGACGTAATTCTGGGGATGTGGCTAACTGAGGTAATGGTTGAGCTGCTGGTTAGATGGGCATAGAAGCCTGTGTGTGTGTGTGTGTGTGTGTGTGTGTGTGTGTGTGTGTGTGTGTGTGTGTGTGTGTGTGTGTGTGTGTGTGTGTGTGTGTGTGTGAAGGACACTGCTCCCTCTGGTGTGGGAATAACAAGTTCATTAGGCAGGAGCCACCGCAGGCCTCTGCCATCCCCCGAGCGCTCTGCATTCCGTTTACGGCCTCCTAGCCCATCAGCGGCTGCATCATTAGGGCTCTGCCATAATTAAGAGCTGTTAGAAAGTGAATTCTCCAACTGCAGATTAGAAAATTAAACTATTTACTGATTACATATTAATAGAAGACAACAATGGCAGTCGCCATAAGCTTGGAAGGCAACCAAGGAATACATCTGTGTACTTAATTACCATAAACAATGGTTGCATGGAAATAGAGTTTTATACGCATTCCCTTCTGTAATACGCCTGATATCAGAAGACACTTGACAATTCGTGTTCAATTATCTCCATTCTTTAATGTGCTGTGAACTGCACACAGTAAATAAATTAACCAGCCCAATTACTGTGAATTCATCTGGGAAACAAACGCAAAAAACCAGCAGACTAAGGCAGAGCGTTTAATGAGGTGGGAAGGGGGGTATCAGGGATCGCTAGTAGTTCTTAGTACAGTTTTTATATGTATATAAATATAAGTTTGTATGTGTGCATACATGTACACGCATATATATATATATATATATATATATATACACACACACATTATATATAAATATGCATATATATATATATATATATATATATATATATACACAATACACAGTATATATATATATATACACACACATACACAGTATATATAAATATGCATATATATATATAAATATATATATACACATACATACATAATACATATACACAGTATATATAAATATGCATTATATATATATATATATATATATATATATATATATATATATACACACACACACGTGTATACATATGTATGTAAATGCATACAGATGTTTATTTTATATATGTCTATATATATATATCATGAATTTAATTATTTGCCTAATTTATGTGCATGTATGTATTTATATTATCTAGTGACCACCCTATAGTATGGGTGGAGGAAGCAAATAAATAATACAAAAGTTAAATAAACGTATGCAGAATTATATTAAGAAAAAATCAATTGAGGAAAACTTTAACTAAATCCCCATGAAATTACAATAACATAATACTTAAAAGAATTAAGTGCAACACAGCTTGGCAGTATGTTACATTCAATATATGTATGTAGAGCATAACATAATGACCTTGTTTGTTTTGTGTATTATTGGCTATAGAATCTGTTATTGAAGATCATGTTGTCTGTGAACCTGACTGAGGCGTGAATTCCCCTGTTTGCAGTGCTGAAATGCGTGCACTAGCTCAGACAGGTAAGCACATTAAGGTGAGAATTGTACACACGGTCTGGTGTGTAACAGAGCCTCTTATTTCTGTGTGAGTGTGTAAATATTGCTGAAATGTCTAGTTTGGTTCTCCACCTGCTAGGGCATTCAAGCCATTTATCATTCAGAGCCAGAAAAAACCCTTCAAACGGACACAGCGGCTTTGACTTCAACAGGGTACAGGTGAGTGGGGAGAGAGAGAGAGAGAGAGAGAGAGAGAGAGAGAGAGAGAGAGAGAGAGAGAGAGAGAGAGAGAGAGAGAGAGAGAGAGAGAGAGAGGAATGGATGGAAGGTTGGGCAAACACAAAACTGTGATAGTCATGATATCATCTTCAATGTGATGGAGAAGCATAAAAATTCAATGGTCTACTTTACGCTCCTTTTTCACGACGCTACCCTTGTGAGAAATGATTGTTTCGTATCAGCATCTGGATGGCAGGAGGTTGTTCTTAAATTTGAGTTAATGGAGCCATTGCCGTTCTCACTCAGAACGAAGCTTGTTTTAACAAAGGCTCAGCAGCCCTTTTTTCCTGCTATATACACCTGAAAGATCACCCCACATTCTTTCATGTGTGTATATGTGAGGAGGAGAGAGAGGAATAGAGGGAGGGAGGGAGGGGGAGAGAGAGAGAGAGAGAGAGAGAGAGAGAGAGAGAGGGAGAGAGAGCATGTATCTATTAATATGTTTCTTTCATTATTTCAACATTTCCTTTTCTGTCCAGCCCCCAAATAGCAACCCTCCCCGTTTCTCTTCCTCCCCTCTTCACCCTTTACCCCTCTGCCGTATCCCCCTCTCTCCCTCCTTCTCTCTCTCTCTTCTACAGCATATCATTGAAGGCCAGATATGGGGTTCTGTTGCGCATGGCTGCACGGTACTGTTCAATAGTGGCTGGCTGGCGGACGCTATCAGCACTAGTTATCAGCTCCCATGAAGGCTCTCTTATCACGGCGGCCCAGAGAGCCTCCCTGCATCCTCACCGCCCCTTTTCATATCCCCGCTGCCGCCCCAACATCCCGGCTTCAAAGATTCACACTTCCCAAACTCCATAAGAGTTTGTGAACGCTCAATTTGCCAAAACTGTTTACAGTGTAATTGGGCGGCGTACCTGTGTCCATGAGATAGCGCAGACGCTTCTCCACACGCGAGGCCCGCGTGTCGATCTGCCTCTGCTCGCTCTCCAGCGCCGCCAGTTCTCCCACCACGTACTGACTGGTGTCTTTGAACGCTTTCTGCTGGGCAAGAACAAACGAGAGGAAGGGGGTGTGATGAGAGGTAAGAAATGAAGCATCACATTCTGGGTTTATACAGCTTTTTAATACCAGGGGAACAGTGGTCAGAATAATTACTGGTGAATATTGCTTTAATTAATTAAGCGAATGAATGTTCTTTTTTCTGCTTTCTTTAAAAATTACGATGTGATAAAAATTGATTTAAAAACTTCCCCAAATTAGGTTAATTACAAAGATGAGGTAATACATAACAATAATACATACATTTAAAAAGATTTATTATATTTAACGTTTTTATATATATATATATTAAGTAATAATAAATAATATTTTTTAAAATCATATTAACAATTTAAAATATATGTTAAAAATTGTATTCATGATTATAAAATAAAATTCTGAATAGGTTTAAAGATTTATTTATTTATTTTTATTTATTCATGGCTTAATAATGTTGATTTGCACAATTACAGACTTTAGCTGAGCATGTATATAAAATAAATTAGATTAAATTAAAAATTTTTTTTTTCTGATTTAGATTTAGACCTATATACCCATACTGCAAAGACTGTAGCTTTAAATGCTGAGGTTTGACTTCATGTGTAAAGCCTGGAGGCAGGAGGTTGCGCTTACAAACCAATATAAACACATGCTAAATGACCGCAGAGAGAATCCAGTTTTACAGCAGTGTGGAGACTGACACGCAGAGAGGCAAAATTGAAATATGTGGGAGAGGTGGGTCAGTGCCTAAGGGCCTATCAGCAGGGATCTAAGAGATCTACACAGCACACGTGTGTGCTCAGATTCACACATGTACGCATTTGGAAACATGCTTCTATTCTTTTACGCATGTGGCCCTGGTGCCAGCACCCTCTGGCTCATGGGAAACACTGAAGTGAGGGATGAGACAGTGATTAGGGACAAATACAGTAATTAAACTGCACGCTTATTTCCAAGTGTGTGATAGTGACAAGCACTCCCACCCCCCTTTCTTCCACTCATTTATCAACCACCTCTGTCCTCTCCTCCTTCCAACCTTCCTAATATTCTAAGAAAAGTGGGGGAGGGGCAAAAGAGTGGCAATTTAAATTCACATCCTAAAGATTGCTGCAAATATATATATATATATATATATATATATATATTAGTGCTGATGCCACTTATTTCATAATAGGAAAGATGGAAATGTGGAAGAAAGTTTTTTTTTCATCCAAGACAGCACTTTTTCTGCCTGAGTCCTCCTGCTGTCCATCAAACTCTACCTTCCTCTTCCTCGCTGCTCTATCAAATACTTCTCCCACAAATCAATTTTACACATGATCAGCCCCCTCCCCCTGTTCTCGCCTCTCTGCCATAATTAAGTGTTGAAATTTCCATATATATTATATTAATGCAAACATCATTCGCTGGGTAATTCAGCTTGAGCTGGGTAATAGGCAAGTTCAACACCCATTAACCCCTACACAGAGAGGGGCAAAGCTGGTCTCTACTGACCTTCCCTCTCTCTCTTTCTGTGTCTCTATCTCACTCTTCCCAGGATATGTTTCTCTATGCTCTGTCCCTATATTTGGTGCTGCAATAATTAAAATACTGTAGTTTCTTTAGATCAGCCTGCACAGAGAGAATGAAAGAAATGATAATTGCATAGTTCTATAATTCTACATATATTTACAGTACGTTTTTATTCCCTTAGAAATAAATCAATTTTTTTTGATGGACATTGGAACCAGAAATGGAGACAAAAACGGAGGGGAAATTCAGGTCAAATTGAAAGTGTTCTGAGAAAAAGACAGAAAGGTGCGTGAAAGAGGTATATCCACTGCTCTGTCCATTTCCTTTTTTCCTAATCTTACAATTATCAGGGAATAGCAGTCTAATTTGGCTGGTCTCTTTGGCTTTAGGGAAGAACAGATTGACATCAGCGTTCAAAAAACCTCTCTGCCCCTCAGACAGATGTGAGTGACTGTGTGCGACTGTGACGTCCAACTACGACCTGGTGTCACAGACAACATCAGAACGAGCAGCGCTGACAGAGAGTTTAAATATGCATTAAGTACTTCATCTTCAGTTGGCTTTCGTCCTTCCATCTCTGTCAGAGCTCCTCTCTCCTCGCCACTCCTCTTCAGATCTTCAGGCACGGATTTCTGCCTTTTAACCTCTAAAACAAGAGAGAGATATATTAAAAGTTGGTTGATTCTCACCTGACTATAAATTAATGTACATTTTTTTTTATCAGATGACCCTAACCCAATCAGACAGATCTGACATCTCAATTAAAACAATCACTAGGCTTATATAAACACCATATCTGTTAAAAAATCAACCTGTCGTGGCCTTTTACCTCACACACACACACACACACACACACACGCATAGACTAAGAAAAACACCAAAGCTGTTATTAAACTATTAGTATTCTTGAAGACCTTTAAGAGACACTTCAATACTCATTTTACAACAAGCCTAATTGGCAGAACTGAACCACAAACCTGAATGTAACAGACATGCTCATCTTTAAACGCAATCATTTATTAATTACTTAACTGTTCCACTATGGAAAATCCTCCATATTCTTTGTTTATACAGTCAAACTGGAGGAAGTGACATCCGCGGAAGTAAAGGACCTCACCTGGCCTGGTCTCTACGTATTGGCTGAATGATTTGAGCTGTGTT
Source organism: Siphateles boraxobius (assembly GCF_051911475.1). NCBI lineage: Eukaryota > Metazoa > Chordata > Actinopteri > Cypriniformes > Leuciscidae > Siphateles > Siphateles boraxobius. Next base: position 29,401,914 of record NW_027508833.1, on the reverse strand, counting down.
TTCCTGACAGCAGACTCCTTGTGGAAGACAACGGGACTGCGCAGACGTTCCGTAGCCCTGCGGAGACGCTCTGCATGCAATTCGTCCACATTATTCTATAAACACATTAAAAAAACAGAGGGAGGGATGAAGGGAGAGAAAAAAAAAAGAGTAAAAGAGCAGTTAACTTAAAAGTAGAGCGGAGTCATTTGAATAAAGGTTGCTTCTGATGCTGGTCGACATTAAAGAAAAGAACAAATTAGACACACATGGCCAAGAAATGTTTAACGATGGAGTGCCGTGCCTGAAGAACGGTCTAGGAAAGGTTCTGCAGCGTTTGGTACATCTCAGAGTCCCACATTAACTCACAAGCACAAAGGAAATAAGGCAATTAAGTCTACTTTCAACAAAACCTGAGCCAGAAAATGTATTCAGATTATGCAAATTAAAAGCACTATTGTCTTGGAAGCGAACATGTGTTAGCAGCTTCTCACGGCAGCTTCCAATCACCTCAATATTAAAATGTGTTATTATGTGCCGGGCCCAATAAGCCAAGCAGACTGGAAAGCGAAACGACGGCATTCAGAATAACATTTGCAACGTCAATAATAATAGGAAACGTCTAATAAAGTTCGCAATTAGCGAACACGTTCCACTGCTTGAGACTAGGAGGGAGAAACATTGTTAGTGCAGACGCTAGCTCACTGGTGTGTGTACAGAAACCGCACAGCTAATAAAGACAAGCGTGCACAAACAGACACACATACCACCTCTAGCCTGTTTATACTTAAATTATAACTTCTGAAAACAAAGCTACAATTAGCATCTCCCTAGAGAACAACAAATTTAGCCTGTGTGAATATTAACAGTTATAGCTGTTTATTCAACTAATCCTACATGTTTAAAGGGACGATATCAGCTGTCACAGCCCTAATCTGCAGCTTCTCTTCAGCCATCGTGACAGATTGTAACTTAACTTTCAGAAATCCCTATAGGCTGGATGAGAAAAAAACTTGGGTACGTGTGTGTGTGTACATATATATAATATAGAAAACGAATACATGTGCTTGTTCACATCTTAACCATTCTTGACCACTTCAACAGCATTTATTAATCTCAACATTTAATGATACATTTTTAAAATCAAAAGTTGTCTCTGTTAATATTAAGTGATGCACTGTGAACTAACATGAATTTTTTTATTAATTTAAATAAATTCTGTAGAAATATGTTGATCATTGTTAGTTTGTTACTTAATCCATTAACTAATCTTAACAAATGTGACCTTATTATAAAGTGTTACGGAATTTTAAATAAAAATAATTTTATCAAAAAAAATCATCATATTTTACAACTTTGATTTCCCTTCAGAAAAACAATTTGAATTCAGAAATTAAAAACATGCTCATCATAGAATAGGTGAAATAGAGTCATTATATGTGAACATTTTTAATAAATAAATAATAGATATGATGGAGAAAAAAAACTAAATATACTCATTCATAAAACAATAAAACATCATACTGATGGTGAAAAAATGTCACCCTAAGTCCGTCCCTATAAGTGGAATGAGTACCGCCGTCATCACACAAAACCAAAGGCGTGAGCGTGTTACGTGTTAAAACGACACATTCAACAGCCTGGATCTCTAGAGACAGCTCAACAAAGCCCTTTAACCCTGTCTGATTCCTCTCATGTTAAAGTCCAAAGAAAACAAACAGGATTCAAACCCAAAGCCCCGCTAGAATCCTCGTTTCCCGGAGGACCCAAGGCCTCCAGCCCTCGCTAACAACCCCTTCCTTGAAACACCTGCCCCCACGGCCCCTCGGTACCCCTGGCTGGGGAAGATATCAGGGCTATCCCCACATCGCGATCAGCGCTTTTTAATCTGTTATCGTCCCGATCATTATTGTGGTGGTGGTGGGTATTATTTTGGCAGAGGTGTGTGTGTGTATCTGGGATGCGTGACTAATGTTGCGGTCTGCTGCTCATTGCAGGCGGTTATCGTGTGCCACCATGGCAGCAGGCTCACAGTGCATAGAGACAATTGCTAATGAGACACAACCGGCAGCACTGGGGGGCTGCAGTGTGTGTGCTGGGGGGAACCGTTCTGTCCCACACCGTTATACTATGGCCTCGAGGAGTTGTGGGACGGGAGAATCCTCGAGGGATGGAACGGTCGAGTCAGATTTTTTTAAGAGTTAAAAGATAGTACTACAAGAGCAGGTCTTGAGAGAGAGAGAGAGAATGTGATCCGAATGTGTTTGTCTTAAAAAGGCAAGAAAAGACGTGGAGGAGGAACGCATTTGATACTCAAACTTCTTTATGTAGACAAGGTTGCAATGGAGAATAGGGTGACGGTCAGAAGAGACAAGAGAAAGCGTGAGCTGCTCTTTCTTTGAAACCCCACTAGCCACTGAGGCTCAGAGCTGCAGTGCTCGTAACCCTGCTGATCCTCCCCTGGGCTTTGGCCTGTTGTGTAGGCCTGCAGTTCTGCAGCAGGTGCTGGACTGTTCATAGAGAAAGATGGTACAAGACCCTCATCACTACAAAAGCCATTTCATAATGAAGGCATACTAGAAATTACTGGTTAAATCACCTCATCTTACAATTACTAAGATAGAAATTGTTCCGTTCCTCGGAAACACTTGCCAGTTCTTGACAACATTGTTCATGTGCACATGTACACATTTTTTGCTTAAATAAGTGTCATACACTACCATTCAAAAGTTTGGGTTAAGTATGTTTTTTTTCTTGTTTTTTTTAATAGAAATTAATACTTTTATTCAAGCAAGACATTTATATTACAAAAGATGTATTTCAAATAAATGCTATTTATTTGAACTTTCTATTCATCAAAAAAAAAATATTAAGCAGCACAATCATTTTCAACATTGATAATAAGAAAGGTTTCTTGAGTACCAAATCAGCCTATTAGAATGATTTCTGAAGGATCATGTCACAGTGAAGACTGCAGTAATAATGCTGAAACAAGTTTGCAATTACAGGAATACATTTTTTTTAAAGAAACTGTAATCATATTTCACAATATTACTGTTTTACTGGATTTTTGATTAAACAAATGCAGCCTGGGTGAGCATAAGTTACTTAAAAAAAAATCTAACCAACCCCAAACTTTTGAATGCTATTGTAGCTGAAAGTAAATGCAGAAAATTAATGTTTTCTCATGGCAGTTTATCAATTAATTTAGTTAAAGTTACTGCTAATACTTGATCATTTTTATTAATCAAAATAAATTATGTGTATAAATGATGCTATTATTGGTTAATTATTACCAATAATATAACTGGGTTCATATTTTTCTTCTCCAACCCAAATGAATCGTTGTATGTGTGACAATTTGCGTCATCCTTGTCATGTCTGTATATCCGTCTCTGGAATCTAACCTATTTGTGACTAGTCCTTGGGAAACCTCAACCAATTATTTCACACCTGCTGCAGTGCACTGAAAGAAGCCTGCCGACTCAAACGACCACATCACTGCAGTCATTGTGCATCAAAGAGCCTGCTAACATCTGCTCACAGGAAATCCCCTCTGTCAGCAGAGAGAAAGAGAGAGGCAGGAAGGGGCGAACAGGTGGGGGAAGGTAGTCGCCAGCATCTCTGAACATGCCCTGCAGTCACCACCTGGGGGCTCTGAATACAACAGCGAGATAGGAGGTCATCTCACACACGTATAAACAACAAGGAGTCAGCAGTACACAGGTATGCATGATCTTACACATAGACTGTGGTATTTAATAAACAAGGTAAATCAATCCACTGCATGTCAACGTCGTGAGCCACACGCTGCTGTCGATACATCCCGAAGCTCTCTTCTCTCTCAGGAAAGGTCAGGTGTGATAGGAGGGAATGGCTGTAAAATGCCATTCATGAGTTCTGGCTAAATATATAATCACATGATGATCCTCAGGCAAATAATAAACAAGAGACAGTAAATCAAAAAAATCAACCTGTCATGGCCTTTTACCTCACGCATAGACTAAGAGAATGAGAACCAAGCTAATCATTTCATACTGTTAAAACTACCATAACAAGCCTACGATAAGATACAATAAATAAGCTCCCAATGCCCTTTGGGAATGTTTAGTTGGGTATATTTTTGCATATCATGATGTAAATTTGTGTGGTGTCTTTCAACACGCTTCTATGTAGTTACTAGAGTGTTCTGGCTGGTTGTTTACAAGCCCCAAACAAAAGAGCACAGCCCCAAGTCTGTATGATATTCTGATCCCTAAATATGGCTCAGGTCCTCCTTCATTGTAAAACTTTTTTTAATACTAATTCTAACTTAAAATCTGTTCTAAGTCACTTAGAAATGTAAATATTACATCTTTTAAGCTACAAGTCGCACAATTTGAAGTGACTCATCTCTTACTCAACAAAGTTGATTACTTATGGTTCACAATTTTCACAAAGAGTTCACAATGATTCCCTAAGTATGAGCAATAATATTAGTGGTTCTTGCTTAGCGAATACAATTAAAGATAGAGCAGGTGGGTGTAAATGTTACCTGCAGGCCGCCTGATTCAGGGCTGAGGGGTGAAGTACTGGATGCCGTCAGTGATGAAGAAGAGGATGAGGAGGAAGGAGAGCTGCCACCCTGTGGCCGAAACTCTGCAAGCTTCTTGAGCTTCAGGTCCACATGCCTGCTGTTCATCACACCTAAAAAGAGAAAGAGAGAGAGGGAGGAAGTGTTATATGCAGTAGGCCACTCGTCTCCAACACACAGATAAGCAGAGGACATGACAATGTTTGCCCTTAAGCAAACTGGCCCTCTCAACCTCATACACACTCACATATACACACACTTTGCTGGAGAGATAGCGAGATGCTGTGAGCACGACACACCTGGAATGTCTCCCTTGATTCATAAATGACACCCACACACATGCTGTGATTAAACGTTGTTTTGACGAGTTTGTTGTTCCCAATGCACCCATGAATTTTAGATTGCTGAGCAAAACCCATTTCTGTTGGTTGGATTTTACCAAAATATATAATGTACACTTACAGTTAAAAAGTTTGGGGTCAGAAAGGCTTTTGAAAGGCTGTTATGCTCAGCAAACCTGTATTTATTTGATTAAAAATACAGTAATTGTTTCTTAAGACTCAATATAATGTGTCCTTACTTAATAAAAAGTATTAATGTTTTTACTTACCCCAAAAGATTGAAAGGTAGTGTATATTAATTACATATATAATTATTGTTATTGTTTTGTATATTTCATAAGAATAGCATTACACATTTACATATGTAAATATATATTTTTTTCTAAATTTATTATTTAATTACTAAATGCATTATTTATTAACAAACAATACATATTGAAATGAATAATCTTCATTTTAATTAATACAATTATGATACATATTTATTACATATAAATTATTATTTATTTAAACATTTAGTAAATAATCAAATGTGATTAAATTATTTTATATTAACACATTTTAACATTATTAATAACGTTATCTAATGGCCTTGCATTATTGTTGTTTTCCAGTTCCTCTCTTCGAATAAAAGAAGAGAGAAAAACTCTTCAACTTGCTTTGTTGAGATCACAAAACAAGACAAAAAAAATTAATGCACAACTTTTGTGAGCCTCTGTATATGCCACAATGAACTTTGTACTGTACTGTTTGTGAATTAATCCTCTCAGGAATTAATCAGCGCTGTGTATTTCCACACAAGATTTCTCACAGCTTCAGCTGCATACTGAGGAAAAATAAAATAGAATCAATGGACACTTGGATAGACTCCAGCTGAAAAGCTATCCATTCATTTAGCTCTAATTCAATGGACACTCGGATAAACTCCAGTTCAAACGCTGTCCATTAATTTAGCTCAAATTCAAAAAATCTCGAGCTTTCCTCCATCTATTTTTGAAACTGACTGCTGCCCAAATCATTTATTTTATTCATCAGTGAGGGAACAACGTCAGAGGTGAGCAGCCAGCCACACATGTGCACGGCTTAAAGGGAGCAGTGCTAGTCCCTGTGATAACTTGAAAGAAACACAACCCACAATACCTCCTCTTTCTCTTCAAATGAACAATGACTTCTAAATTTCTTCCGTCCCATCCAGAATTGTCTTTCACATGTGTTGGTGCCTTATTTTATGTCCGTCTTAGTTTATATTCTCCAAGTCTGTCTTTCTCTAGTAACCTTTCACTAGCAGGTGTAGCCTTGCTCTCTCTCGCTCTCTCTCATCTGGGCTGGAGATGAAAGTGAGGTGAGGAAGCTTTTCATGTGGGTCCTGTTCTCCTCGTCTCCCAGCATCCCTCTCTCTCGCCCAAAAAACACCACAGGAGTCATTTGTGTGTGTGTGTGTGTGTGTGTTGTGACCAATAGTTTAGCACAAAACACAAGAGTCACATCCCCAACTAACTAAAAGTGTGCACCATGATAATGACATGATTTCATTTCTGTCATGACAACTCTCTGAGTGTTAGGCATGGTAATTGGGTATGACAATGATGATATATTTGGTCTTGGAATTTATTTGGAATAAATCTGCTACGCTGCTGCTACTGCTGCAGAGCAAGTATGGGACTAGCTACTGCCAATACATACACGACACGCTTCTGCTGTACAATATAGCATACATGAATTACCCGTAGCAGATCTATACAGGTGGAGCTGGGGAAGGTGGAGGATTTCTGAAAGCGTGCTGCAACTGCTACAGAAAATGCTGACCAAGTATGTTGAGCACGCAAGCTCATTTTCTACTGATACAGCAGTGACCAATACAGCTGTGCCCTATAGAGAATGATGTGATTGCAAGCAGGTCAAAATGTGCTTTAAAAAAAAAAAGAAAAAAAAAAAGAGTAAGACTAAAATAAGCAAAATGAGCTCGTTTTTCCATAATCACAATGCCGGAAAAAAAGATTTTGTCTGTGAAAATATAGACCTTTTCACAATAACAGACAAAAACACAAACCAAACAATGCAACAAACAATGTAGATAGACTGCATATAAGTAAACTAAAGAGAAGGAAGATAAATCAAATATGTCATATCATATGACTTGCTCAGCAAAACACAAAAACAAAAAACAAACATCTCTTATAATTGTGTTTGTCGTGGGAATATGTTCAAATAGTTTTTAATTAAACTAATTAATCTCTTACACACACAAACAACCCTTCTGTGTCTGAAACAGATGAGCTTATTTTGAATAAAAAGATAAATACATTTTAAAAGGTGCTTAAGAATACCACTTAGAAAGCCATGATAGAAATACCATAATAGAAAGTAATACCACTGGAAACAGAAGAAATATTAAATTAGAGGGCTGAACAATTTAGGGAAAAATTCTGAGATTCAGCCGGTTTGCTGTGCTTGTTTCTAGGGCTGCACAATTTGGACCAAAGATTCTGTTATTACATCTCAATATGACCATTATGATAATAATAATAACATGATTTCAGTTTAATTTTAATAAATCATGCAGCCCTACTAAAAGGTAAAAAAAAAAAAAAAAACTAAAGTTGAAAACTAACAGAAGTAGATGCACACAGACAAATCACTACACACAAGCACAGGTGTGTAGCGTTACCATGCACACACGTTCACACAAAAGCAAGGTCATGCAGTGTTGGGTTACCCAGAGAGACCAGGTCACTGGCAGAGTTAGTAAAATCATCCTCCATTAGACATGAAGACAGCTCCTCCTCAGGGTTAGTATGCGTGACATCATCAGCGTGAGAAGCCGCCGCCTCAATATCACTCCTGCCCTCCTCATCCACACCCTCCACACTCACCCCATCCACCACGTCTGCGAGCAAACAAACAAACAGGGATGGCCAAAAAAAACAGAAGAGCAAAGAGACAGAGGTGGTTAGTGAAGCATTGAGCGTTAGTTCGGCATTCCAGCGGGAAAGGAAACTTTGCATGTTAGTAAAGAGACAGAAAAGCATTTGTTTAGACCCAGTTATACATAAAACGGTAATTCCTTAACAAAAAGTTTGCTGCTGTCACATTGGGGTGTGTTTGTTTGAGATGAGACAAATCAGGCAGATGGCTGAGAGTGTCTGGCAGAGAGCTGAGCGTTATGTGTGTGTGTTGCATGGCAGATTTGGCCTTGACGGCAAAATCTCCTCCAGAGTTCCTCTTCCGCATCCACAGATCTGAATCCCACAGAGCCCTTGACAATACACACTCAATCCAAACACATCGATCTCATTCAGTTATATGGTAACTAGAGCAGTGCCGCACACACACGCTTAAATAAGAGACAGAACAGATAGGAAAAATGGTGCTGCATGATTTAAGGAAAAAAATCTAATTGCATTTAGTCTGATTGCCGTTTAAAAAAAGTTCCAGGTTTCCTGTGCTTGTTTGTAAGTCTGCACAATTTGGCCAAAATGTTTGTGATTTGCGAAACGTTTTTGAATACCATTAATGTAATTATTTTTTTTAAACAATAGTACTAAATATAAATATTAAAATTAGAATATTATTATTCTAAACATTATTCAAAATATTATTTCAATGTAAAAAAAAAAAAAAAAAATTGTAATTATTTTATTTTACAGTACAACTGTAAAGTTACAACAATTAAAACATTTATGGTCGTCTTCATTTCTTAATTTTCAAACGTTAAACCATAAAGATTTTATTTTGGTGGAAAACCAGAGAGACTTAAGGCTTCTCTCGTGTTGACAACAGCTGGTTTATAAGCACTTTTCATTATAAGTTTGGGAAGGTTGTCTTCTTCCCAAACGCACGTTATAAGCAACCCAAACTCAGAGCAAATGCAGAGATGGAGTTCAAGTGGAGCAGCATTTAATCTAAACCGAGCAGCCCGGAGACACTGAAAACACTGGATCATGAGCTGCTCGCACATAAAAGAACAGAGTGCCTTACTTTCAACCACCCAGCACATATATTTAATTAATAAAATCACAGCTTTTGCGATTTGATTATCGCACAAAGCCATGTCACGATTTTGGTTTTATTTCAAATAATCGTGCAGCCCTGTGGCACATGACATTCTCCAGAACATTTTTTTTTGAAAATCAGAGAAAAAGAAATGACAGCATGTTCCTTATTTCCTTTCTCTCATGCTTTTTTAATTTACTTTCCATGATATAGCCAGCCCCACACACACACACGCACACACACACAGGGCAGTGCTAAGCTAATTAACAGAACGCATTCTGCTGGAGTTGGTGAAAGTTTTGCTGGTGAATGTTTTGCTCTACTCAGCTTGAGCTCTCTCAGAATTAGAGCAGAGTGTTTGTGTATTCAAGTGTTTGTGTGTGTGTGTGTGTGTGTTGGTGGGATTATGCGTTCTGCACGATAGGCCTTGTGCATCAAGCCTATAGCATTTCCCTCCAACCTGATTTTTAATGAGTTCTACAATTAGCAGAGTTCAACAGCCTGAAAGGCCAAATAAACCGTTTTTTAAAAACTGTCTTTCTTTCTCTCCCTCTCTCTGACCCGGTTCTTCCTCTGTTCTCCATATGCTGGTTTGTCCATCTCTGCAGGCCACGAGATGTGTTCTGTGGCGTTTCCGAGATGCGGTAAACGCGTGATTGTGGAGGAGGGAACACTATTAGGCGGACAGGGAGAGGATGAAGAGAAAATGGAGGGCGTCAAAGAGGGAGAGATGAAAGAGATAAAAGGAGAGGAATATTGTGTCTCCCCTTGAGCTGTGAAATGGTACACACGGACACGAGCCGGCACAGAATTAGGCACAGCGGCTAACCTGCTATGTTAACACCTCGCGTATTAAACAAAACCTCGACGCGCCGCTAACACCCATCTCGCTCGACGTACATGCACGCTTTTAATTATACGCAGCAGCTAGCCACAACGCTAACACCCCTCGGCGTAAACACGTTTAATAACACACCACAGCTACCCGCTATGCTAATGCCCCACTGTCACAGTCCTTCCAACGGCTAGCGCTACAGTAATGTGCCGTCTCATTGTCCTGTAATGTGAAATAAAAGGAGAAATGGTGGCTGGTGATAACGCGGGATGCGGCAGGAAAGCCGAGCTAAAGAAGATCCGGTCTATAGGAGTCCTCCATGGACAATGAGACACTGATTACCCAGCATGGGTGTGTGTTATAATGACGGTGATGATGATTTGGGCCATGTGGACTGGTGTGTATGTGTGCGTGTTGGGGCATAGGGCACTGCTGGCTGTCGCCAGAGTTTTCCTGATGTATTTCCGAAGGATTACGTGTGAAGCGACTGCCTGAACAAATGGAAGTGAAGCCCTCTGTGAACACCTCAAATTAGAGTTCAGACTATGTGGGTGTGTTGGTGTGTTTCTTAATGTAATGCTCCTTTGGGCCTTGAAAGCAGAAGTGTTGGTTGTCATTACGGAGTGAGCAACAAAAACGTTTTTTAAGGGCTGAAAGCCACTAATGGACACACACATATGGCCTGCTCCTAATGGACACACACACACAAGCTTCGTGAGCCAATTAAAAATCTCACAGGCCAAACACCAGCATTCGGCCTTAATGTTCTGTTAGGAACATTTTTACTAACATTTGCAGGGAGCCTATGGGAGCCAGGAATAACAAACACTGACAAAATGTGTGTCATCAGAATAAACATTACCTTGCGGATTGAATTCCACCCTGCAATCACATGCTTATTACTCTGCAGTTAATAGTGCAATACTCTATTAAATAATTCCTTTAGCAAAGAATGTACATTTTGTACATTGTTGTACATGTAATGCATTAAAATAAAGTATAAAATACAATAAAAATATATATATTAGATGAACCTTAAAAAAAATTACTTCAATTAATCAAAGATATATATATATATATATATTCTGTATATGCTATAATAAAATAACCTCATGTTGCTCTAAACTTTGGAACACAAAAAATATATTTTTTCAGAATGTCTCAGAGTTTTTTTTATCCATATAATGATAGCTGTTGTTTTGTACCCCATTTACTTTCATATTGTACCTCAAAATGTACATAGCACACTAGTGCATATTGGGCAAAACAATCCCAATATTTTTAGGCAGAGAATGAGTTATATCAATATTCAACATCCCATTTTCTTTATCGGCCATCTTGGATGTTTTTTTTCATCTGACCATGAAGCAATGTATTGTGGGTTTACCTTAATTATGAAGGATGTAAAGCTATTTTAGAGTTCACAAAACAAGGTATGTACATTTGGGATGACTGTCAAGATAGGCAGGTCACTAGGTTTTGGAACAGAGCTTCTGTGTGTGGTATTCCACTGTGAACACATTCAGATTTGCGTGTGCGTTTGCATGCTTATGAGAAAGTGTGCGTGCGTGTTTATGCATTGTGAGTGTATGTGCGTGTTCGGCCTATAAAAGCCCCCCCCCCCCCCCCCTGCACTCACCTCCAGCTGTCTTTGACCTTCCTTTTAAGTTGTTCCCAGCTGCACTACAGGCAATAGAGGTGGAGTCAGTATAAAGAGGCAGTTCAGCCATCTTTACTCCAGATCGAGCCTCCGCTATCAGCTGCCTGGCTCTCTCTCGCAGCTGCCTGCGCCGTTCTTCATCACGCTCCTGACACACACACACACACAGACATAGGCATAGGGAGAGGGGGGTTATTGAACGGGTGCCATCTCAAGTAATTGACAGAAATGCCATTTTCACTCCTCTCTCTCCCATCAGATTAGACTGATAGCAGCTTTCTTTACTATCCAGGATGGAGGGTCTCTGGCATAGAGAGAGAGCGCGAGTGAGAGATTCACTGCATGGTTTATTTGTCATTGATTCTGTATCCAGACATAATAAACCTGAGATATTTGCTGGAGTGTCATTTTTTCTCTGACAACATGTTTATGAGTGTTTTGTGTGCATCAACAAGAGGTAGAGACAGAAATGTATGCATCAACTACTTCACATCATCAATTTGGGAATAGACAGATGAGGAAAAGAGAGAAGATGACAAGGATCAGGAAATGTCATTGGGTCCAAACTTTCACTACGTTCATTAGTGAACACTGCTTATTAAAGGGTTAGTTCACCCAAAAATGAACATTATGTCAGTAATTACTCACCCTCGTGTTGTTCCAACCCGTAAGACTTTCGTTCATCTTCGGAACACAAATTAAGATATTTTTGATTAAATCTGAGAGCTGTCTCATTCCTCCATAGGCTTCTATGTAATTGAAACTTGCTGGCCCAGAAAGTTAGTAAAGACTGTTTAAAATAGTCCAAGTGACTACAGTGGCTCAAACTTAAGTTTATAAAGTGATAAGAATACTTTTTGTGCGCAAAACCCCCATAAAATAACGACTTTATTCAACTATTCAATTTCTTCTGTGTGGAACTCCAAGTGAGCTCACGTAGTGTAACAGCGCAGCGTTTCTGGTTCTACGTCAGTGAAGGCTCACTATTGGCCAGCATCACACACATGACCAGCGTCGGCCAATAGTGAGCCTACGTTCTGACGTACGTTCCTAATTTTGTATAGAAACTAGTTTATTTTATTTTCCTTTATTAGACTATGCAAACATTAAATGCATTTTACCAGATCCTGTGCATCTTGAACCTGTATTTTTTGTTGGATCTGGCAGGTTTGATCAGGAAGTTCTCATCCAGCATGTGTCTATATGAAGTGCTGGCTGGTGTAAATGTATTTAAAGGAGTGGTAAAATGCCCTTTTCGCAAGATGTAAAATAAATCTATGATGTCCCCAGAGGTGTGTTTGAAGTTTTACCACAAAATACCCCACAGATATTTTTATATAGCATGTTAAAATTGTCACTTTTTGAGGGTTAGCAAAAACGCACCGTTTTGTGCCTGGCCCTTTAAATGCAAATGAGCTCCCTCAGAGGGCGGGGTTTCAAGAGCTCTTGTGTGTAGCACCTCTTGTGTGTAGCCCCTCACGCAGACACACTAAAATGACAGAAACTGTTCTGCCTTTAATGTTAAAACAGAGTCAGACAAAGATGGAGAGACTCAAGAAGAAGTGACAACATGTAGAATGCAACATGACGTCTCTGAATGGTTAGTTGATGAATTTATGTTGCTGATGTGGAGTTAACTATCTTCAATTAGCATATTCCTTCATGATAATCTATAAATCGCTCTTATAGGAACTGAGATGCACACAGAGTGACTTTTTATTGCATGTGAAAAGAAGGATGCTAAAGTTTGAGCTGACTCACAAATGTAGTCTTATACAACAACTTTTCCTCTTCTCAACATGGACTGCGTGTCCCGTGGGCGGGGTTTATGTACATTTTGCTGATGTCACTAACCCGGGAGGATTGTGTGTAGTCCCTACCAGCCGTTTGTTGTAGTCCTTTTCTTTAAAAGCAATTATCTCCCTTTGCTTTGAACTTTGAGCATTTTAACTTTGCAGATGTTGTTTATGCTCAAACAGCAACATTACATACTAGCTAAAGTTAGAAAAGTGAAATCGTGTTTTACCACCCCTTTAATGACTTTTGAAGAGGTCCACACTGATTCCTTGTTCTGTCCAGTCGTCATCAGTGGAAAAAATAATAATATTTTTGTGTAATATTTATAACGTTAATATAAAGTTGCAGTATCACTACCACTCATTAACATTTAGACAGGTTTGCCTAGCATGATGGGTAACCTGGCTCCATAGACAGCCACATGAACACACATGCACACATTTACAAGGTGCTAACAGGTTTCTAAAGGAAAAGAGCAGAGAGTGAATTAGCCCAATTGGTTACAAAAGCGTTAAGCTAATTAACCCCATTTCACCTGTTTCTGTGGACACTGTTTGTCTGAGGCCATTGTTCAGAAGGACAATAAGCAGAGAGATGCAGATGAGGGAATCCCAGGAGCACTTTTCAGGGGTCCAGCCTAGGGGCCCTTGAGTCTAAGGGTAATTTGAACATGCAAGACAAAGCTAAGACCAGGTTACACCTGAAAACACAGAAGCGCTCCTGCCAAAGCTGAATTGGGCACGTTTAGTGTGAGTGTGTGTCCACTATGCTCTTGCAAAATGAATACATCTGCTCTAATAGGGGGGTAACTTGGAATTGCTCAATTTAATCACATGGCTATAAAAAAAAAGGAAAAAAAGGAGAGAACCATATGTTTCTGGGAATGTTTTATGTTTATAAACATAAAACATAAAACATATGTTTTATGTCTAAAATACTAGAAAAAATTGTGTCCGCTCAATTGTGCTCTTTCTTACAAGAAAATGATATCTATGAAAAATTCCAGTCGGGATTCAGACCGCATCATAGCACAGAAACTGCGCTAGTTAAAATTACAAATGATTTACTTTTAGCTTCTGACCAAGGCTGTATCTCAATACTAGTTCTACTCGATCTAAGCGCTGCGTTCGACACTATCGATCATAAAATACTCCTGGATCGACTACAAAACTACACTGGTGTTCAGGGACAGGCATTAAGCTGGTTTAGATCTTACTTATCAGACCGTTACCATTTTGTCTGTCTAAATGGGGAAAAATCAAAGATAACGTCAGTAGACTATGGAGTGCCGCAAGGATCGGTGTTAGGCCCTCTGCTATTCTCAATATATATGCTGCCACTTGGTAATATTATAAGAAAACATGGAATTAATTTCCACTGTTATGCTGATGACACTCAATTATATATCTCATCACGACCAGATGAAAACACTAACTTATCTAAATTGACAGAGTGTCTAAATGATATAAAATGCTGGATGACGTGTAATTTCCTGCTATTAAATTCAGATAAAACGGAGGTACTACTTATTGGTCCAAAAAACTACCCACAAAATCCCTTACAATACAACTTTAATTTAGAAAGATGTCCTGTTACTTTATCCACTACAGTAAAAGACCTGGGTGTTATACTAGACCGCAACTTGACTTTCGAAAATCATATTTCATATATTACAAGAACAGCCTTTTTCCACCTTAGAAACATTGCTAAGCTACGCAACATGCTATCTGTTTCTGATGCAGAAAAGTTAGTTCATGCTTTCATGACCTCGAGACTAGATTACTGTAATGCTTTATTAGCTGGCTGTCCTACATCCTCAATTAACAAGCTACAGTTAGTGCAAAATGCAGCTGCTAGAGTTCTTACTAGATCAAGAAAATATGATCATATAACACCTATTTTATCATCTCTACACTGGTTACCTATTAAGTTACGTATCAATTACAAAGTATTCCTACTGACCTATAAAGCCCTAAATGGTTTAGCTCCTGTGTATTTAACAGACCTTCTATCGCCATACAATCCATCGCGCTCTTTAAGATCACTAAATTCGAGGCTTCTGGTCATTCCTAGGATATCTAAGTCCACTAAAGGAGGGAGGGCGTTCTCGCATTTAGCTCCTAAACTCTGGAATAGCCTTCCTGATATTGTACGAGCCTCAGACTCGCTGTCCCAGTTTAAAACTAGATTAAAGACGCATCTCTTTAACCAAGCATTCACTTAATGCTTAACCTTTGATACTGCTGAATCGGTTCGAATGCATTAACATTATGAACATCAGCTATGCTAATTATTTCCCATCTGCCTTTCTGCTGTTATCTCGGGACGCTAGTCCCGAGGTAAATAGCGTTCGTCAGCTCCAGTTTGTATCCAGCCTCTCACGGAGACTTCAGATGCCCCAACGCCTGTGAAGAGACGACTCGACGCCTGTGAAGAGACGACTCAAAGCCGGCGATATGTTATGCCATAAATTAATACTTGATTAACTAACTGTATTTTTCTATGTACATTTCCGAAATGCAATTTCTGTAAAGCTGCTTTGAGACAATGTGTATTGTGAAAAGCGCTATACAAATAAATTTGAATTGAATTGAATTGAATTGAATGTGACAAAATCTGCCACTATAATAATGTATTTTTCGTTTGAGCTGTGAGGCTTTTGCCCTGTGCTCATCATACAATTTAATGTAATATAATTGTCATTCTTTCTGTAGCTGAAGTCTAAAACGCCACATGATCGGCTCAACCTTGCAGGTATCATCACACACAACCTTCGACACACTGTTTTACATACAGCGATTCAGGGCTAGGCTAGCCATTAGTACAGAAAATGAGATTCCATGTGTGTGTGTGTGTGCCCAGAGGACAGGATTACCACCGTGCCCAGTGTAAACTGCTTTTAGGCAACTCAGGAAATGTTCTGTAATACTGTAGTCAAGGAAAATTAACAAGAGATGAAGAACCGCAGCAGACAGAGGAAAGGAGAGATGCTTCCATCCATACAGACTGTGCTGAAACATTTAACAGAGGCTTAAACTGGTCAAATCTGTAAAGGTGCAGACAGATGCTTTATGAAGTTGGAAATGCATAGTATAGCTGGCATAAATGCTGATACACACTAAATGGATGCTGACATTGATAGAAAAAAAAAAAAAAAAAAAAAAAAAAGGCCAGACACTTGAATGCATCTCAGTGAGTTTTTTCCTAACCAGAACAAATTTACTTGTTACTAGTCACTGAAAATTGTGACTTTTCACATTTTATACAAAATTTCCAGGCCTTTACTTTTTTCCCCATATTTCACAATATTTTACAGTTTTGTTGGATTTAATTGCATTGGAGTTGAAACATTTTTTTTTGGGGGGGGGGGGGGGGGGCTTTGCAATAAGATTCTAGACATTAATATTAATTAATGCAATAACATATAATTATATATTTTCAACATATACCAATATATTTTGTAAGATTTAAATGTTGTATAAATTCATATTAAGCTAGATGAATAAATGCTGTACAAATAATCACTATGAAAATCATTTATTTTAAAATATATATAACTATTGCTAAAGAATTTAACCTTATTGTAATGTTGCCATTTATTTCCACAATTGTTTAATGTGATAAGTATTAATGCTTTAAAAAAATCATGGCAATAAAGCACTTATTTGAAATTGAATTGAAATTATGGGAGATTGAAAGGGAAAGTTAAGGTATGAGGTCAAAACAGTCATTGAGAGATACAAATGAACTCCCCAAATGAATCAGCCTTGCACGATGTGCAGAATAACCACTGTGGAACGATCCATTTCTACAGCAGCAATGAGGTGTGAAACTGTCTGTCCTCTTATGAAAAGATTTCTTTAATGACTCTCTCTTCAAATGGACTTCAAGTGGCTCTTCTTCAGCTACACTGAAGCTTGACCGTTCAGTCTGGACTCTCCAACTGAGCTATGCTTGGAGTGAGAGGAAGAGAAAGAGGGAGTAAAAGGAAGAGGAAGAGAGGGGAGAGAGATCAGTGGCCCACCAAACCTCCCAGCTGCAGATCTCCAAGCATAATGAGGGGATCCACAAGAACGAGTGAGGAAAATGAAAGAAGAACATAAGGGTGGCAGAAACGATGACAAAGTCATAGTTAAAGGTGTAGAAGAAAGCATGGTGTGTGGAAGGCCTCACTCAATCCTTTGGGAAGTAAAACGGGAGGGAGAGAGGCGCAAAAGCAGATAATGGAGGGCTGTCGCCCTCGTTCTGTACAGGAGATCCAGGGAGAGAGGGGGTGGGCAGTAGAGCTGAGGCCCAGACAGAAGCACTCACAGTGGGTATGGGGTCCCGGTGGCTGCCCCAGCCTGGCTGCTCTTTTGGAGGGGGCTGGAGGGTGGGTGGGGGCTGCGGGGTGCAGCGAGCCATGGAAGGAGTCGCTCGGCTGGGCACACACACAGGCTCAGGGCCCTGGCGCTAACACTGCCGTGCCAGCCAGCCAGAGACGGTGCCAGCCAGTGAAGCACAAACAGATATATTTGTCATGACACACTGAGTGTGCAGAGAAGGGGAGGGCTACACACACACACACACACACACACACACACACACACACACACACACACACACACACACACACACACACACACACACACACACACACACACACACACACACACACACGCACACACACACACACGCACACGCACACACACACACACACACACACACACACACCAAGCAGTGCAGAAGAAGAGAGGTTTTGGATCTTTATCCCGTTCAACAACAAACGTCTGTGTACAGATGGGAATCATTAGTAATTTATCAACTATGGTTCTGATTGCATGAATGATTCCATGGATGGTTACTTTTGTTATTTTAAAGAAAAATGGAATCTTATCCATTTTCTGGATAAGAAAATCCATTTTCTTATATCTTTTTCTGTATTGTATTTTTAATTGTGCATGCTCATTTTCCCTATTTTTACATTTAGATTTCCTTTGCCGTTATGTAATGCTCACTTAAAGTTAATCTTTAAAAACTAGAGATGCACCGATACTAAATACCTCCATCGATACTGATATTCAGAATGATGCCGATGCCGATACAGATAGTTTGATTTGATTTTCCTTAGAAAAAAAAAAATCTTTCCCAACTAATGCTGCAACAGGGATATACAGGGAACATACATATATATACAGGGAATATATATACAGGGATATACAGCTATACAGGGAACCCTCTCATTTTACATTACTATAATATTAGAGGTTAAAACTAACAACTATGCCCAAATTATTTTTTTTAATATCTTTTTATTTTCAGATATTATAATACACAAGGCAGTTTTCATAATTTTTTTCAAACACATATATATATATATATATATATATATATATATATATATATATATATATATATATATATATAACTTTTATTAAATTGGAAGAAAAGATTAGTGCTTCATGCTGCCACTTGAAACTGAAGCGAAACGGCGATCTGCCATGTCACATTTAAGAGTGTCAAACGCCATTTATAGCTTAAATTTTATGATAAAATGGACATACATTGAAGGCCGAGAATTTGTTTCTTATCAGAAGTAATAAAACAAAGATTTTTATGATTATTAAATGGGGTGCACTACAAATAATGTTTTGTGTAGGGAAAAATTGAGGATCTGGCAACCCTGGCTTGAACTACGGGTGATTCATAGGGTCAGATGGAGCGTGCTTTAAGATTGCTATTTTTTATTTTAACTCTTAATGCGATACGGTCTCGTTTACTTCAACAGCCCTAAATTCAACACAAAACATTTTCTTCACACACAGTATGAGTTGCAATCTGACGTTTTTTTGCAGCCTTTTGATTGACAGGATATAATCAGACCAGATCATTGGCTGTTAGTGAAAATATTTGCTTTAATTGAGAAAAAAAAAATCTCTTTTTAAAAGAGATGCACCAATGTATCGGCCAATAATCGGTATTAAAAAGAGGTTCAACAACACTGTTAAATGTCATATTTAGCAAATCATTGAATTATTTCTATATTTCAAAAAAAATTGTAATATGAATACTTATATGTTTAAAAGTGCATTTACAGACTTTCTAAACTGCAATGAATCGCGTGCAATGAAGTTGACTGCCGACATAAATAAAACTGATGAAGTCCTCATGGCAATCAATCTTATTCTAAGAACCGGCTCTTGATTTTCCACCATACTTTCCTATGAACTCATACAGACGGTACGCAAATAATCTTGCGTATAGTATAATATATAATATATATATAATATATATACTAGATTATTTGATTATTAATATATAGTATATATAATAACTCTGCACAGTAAAAAACGAACCCAAAAATTCAGTGCTTTGAATGCAATGTTTGAGACACATTCGAGAAAATGAAAACATTGCCATGTCTCGGGAATGAAAACATTGCCATGCCCCCCCCCCCCCCATCCTTTAGAAAGTGACCTGTGAAATAAAGACTCTTCCTTGTACTCTTCACCTCCCTCTCTCTGCACTGTCTATCAAGCCCTCCTCTCTTTTATTCTTCTTTCTCTCCCATTTCTGTCCTCTTTAAATGGAAAATACAGATCGTCTATGATCTGTCCCCTGGCTTCGTGGTCTGTAATGAGAAAACTTCACCTTGTGTCCCCGGCCATTCTAAAGGAAGCATTCGGCTGCTCCCGTTCACAAATCCAATTATATGTATTCGAGAAAGAGAGGGAGAAAGAGAGAGTGAGAGTGTACGGGATGGGATGGGAAACGTTGGGCAGACGGTCGGCGGACTGCTTTTCTTCTGTAATGTGGCCTCTGCTTGGTGTTGAGGTGTCAACTTAAAATGCAAGTAGTTGAGCATCAGCTAATCCTACAGCAGCCTGCTTTAGCCCCCAGCCAAACCAGAGCGAGAGAGAGCAAGAGAGAGCGCGCACACGAGAGAGATGCCACCGTGGCCTTATCGCTGGGCTGCAGATGTGCTTCCTGGATCAATGCACATACACCACGATCAATGCATTTGATAAAGAATTAAGAAGAAAACTGTACATGCTATCAAAGGCTGTTGTACATGGCATAATTATGCTTCTGCATGTGTGTAGATGATACTGGTGTGGAGCCAGGGCAAAGAGATAAATGGAGAGATAGAGATAGATGTCCTGTCCTGAGCACCCGGCTCAAAAAAATAAATAAAAACCTGTCAAACAGTTACCAACCCATTTCAGAGAAGAAGTTGAGGGTGGAAGGATAAAGACTATTGGCCAGGTTTGTCCCTCAGAAAGACATCTGACATTTAACATGCATGCATACGTACACCTCATGAGGGCATGAATGAAAATAACAATGTCAAGCTAGGGATTACTACCAAACAAAACATGCTTATTCAATGTATGACTGCAGAGAGCCAGAGGCAAGAGGGATATATAGATGGAGGAAGAGCTGTGTCTATACTGCTCTCTCACACACACACACACACACACACACACACACACACACACACACACACACACACACACACACACACACACACACACACACACACACACACACACACACACACACACACACACACACACACACACACACACACACACACACACACACACAGCTGAATGTGTGCAGTTGGAAAGACAAACCCCTGATGCGGGTGAAACAGTAGTAGATGAACAGGTTGAGCAGGCGTCTTGTGTGCAAGTGGGAAGAAAACTTTGCCCTTTACACAACAACATAATTACCAGGCAGAAAGAGCCATTCACCACAAGCTGTTCTCACAAACAACACACACCTGCTTCAGTCAACATTTAAGTCAGGTTTCTTCCGTGATGTGACGTGTTTCATTGAGAGAAAAAAAAACAAGACTGGGTCAACTGGGAATTGACTAGATTGAGAGATGAGGGGAGAGGGTTGAAACATAACAGGGCTTGGTGACAGGATGAGCAATTTATTACTTTGTTAAAATGCACAAAATGGATCATTCCCAATAACAACGTGAACATGCAATTAAAGTAAACGTGAAATCCAAATTGACTTTCAAACAATCCAAATTGAAATCCAAATTGACAGACAAACTTCTGACTTTCCCTTTTTTTTTTGTTATTCTAAAAACTTTTTATTTTTTGTAACCTGCTTTCACTTTAATAATTCACTCTTAATTTTCCACTTTTATCATTTATACTACCGTTCACCAAGGTTGCAATTATTTTATAAAAAATTGGCAAAAACAGTAATACTGTGAAATATTATTAAAATGTTAAATTTCAGTTAATACATTTTAAAAGCTAATTTATTCCTGTGATGTCAAAGTTGAATTTTCAGCATCATTACTCCAGTCTTCAGAGTCACATAATCCTTCAGAAATCATTCTAATATGCTGATTTTGTGCTCAAGAAACATATCTTATTTTTATCAATGTTGCAAACAGTTGCTGATTAATATATCTTGTAAAAACATCATACTTTTCAAGGATTTTGTGATAAATTAAAAGTTCAAAATAACAGCATTTAGTTGAAATAGAATTGAATGCATCCCTCATAAATAAAAGTATTTTTTTCTTTCAAAAAACAAAACATACTGACGATGAATGATGTGTAGGCTGTGCACGGTATTGTTTAATTTCAAACAAATAGTTAACTAGCTAGTTGTTTTAGCAAACTTGCATTCTGCAAAACTGGAAGAAAAAAAAAAGCAAATATGGCATCGTTCTAGTATGTAACGCCCATTTTTTATTCTGAATCAATGAATATCAATTTCTGCTCAGAAATACATCAAATTACAAAAGTAAAATGGGTTGCGGACAACAATGCACATTTTTAAGGTTCATATTAACTTTAAAAAGTTTTATATTTTTCAGTCTTTAGCAAGACTTGGAGCATGACCATTGTATTAAAATGTACTAATGCGAAAGAAAATCAAGTTACTGGAAAATATAGTACTAATGCTTGTACTTACTTTCTTTAATTAAAGTGTTCACACAGACACACACACTCTTAGCTCTCTCTCTCTCTCTCGCTCTCTCTAAACAAACACTTTTCAGTCCGACTGAAATAACTGGATTAAACAATTGCAATTTCATATCAAAATGAACTTAAACTTTATGCCTTTATCCTTCATATTTTATTCATAGGAGACCAACATATGAATGAGGTTAAAAACTGAAGGGCGGTAGGAAAGAGAGAAGGGAATGATGTAGTGAAAGAGAAGAAAAGAGTGGTTGTTGTGTTGGAAAGAGAGAGAGAAAAAGAGAGATGAGAAAAAAAGAAAGAAAAAGAGGAGACAGCCCCACTGAGAAATAACTGTGTGTGCGTAATGCCGGAGAGAGCAGTGGCTTGATCACAACTCATGAAGAGATTGGAGGGGCGTCTCTCTCTCCCTCTCTCTCTCTCTAACAGTTTCTCTGTTCCAACCAACCGCTTTGATCTCCACACTCACAGCCCTTCAACTACCTCTATCCATTCTGTTTCATTAGACGAGAATCCACCAGAAAAAGAAAGGTTTCCGAACTAAAAAGACAATCGGAATGCAGCGCGAGAGAGGCTGTGTAGTCACGTCACCATGTTAAAATGCATATGGAAGGCACAGTCACAGTTCCTTTGAAAGTCTAAGGGAATCGTTTGAGGGCGTCAGACCCAAAGAACAGAGAACAGGAGGACGACTGTGGCCTAATTGGCCCAATTAACTCTGAGTCTCTGGTGCTTGCTGGGACAATTGGTCTTCCCCGGGCCTTCCCACTGACTCTCACGCATCAGAGGTGGGCAGACGCTAACGACTGTGGACTACAGAGAGAGAGACAGAGAGAGAGAGAGAGAGATACTGCCGTACGTGGTGCGTCAGCACGGAAAACAGATTTACATAGAAAAAGCAATATATTTGATTACGTGCTGATTTTATGACTGACGTCGCAGTCAAACAAGGCAGAAAACTGAACATGATAGAGGCAGCGGTTAGCCTCAAAACACACACGCACAAGCGCACAGGGAGGCCGCCACAAGTTCAAAGGTTTGCTCCGTTTCTCTCTGAGAGGGAGGGTCATGGGCGGCTCTGAAAAGTCACCGCACTGTCACACAGAGCAGGAGGGAGGGCTGAGGACGGAGAAGAGAGTCAGGAGGGTGAAGCAGGGCCTCGTCGGAAAAAATCAAACACAGTCCAATTAAACTAATCATAACGAGCCAGTGAACACGAGGAAGCTCACCTGGAATCTTTTCCCTCTCTTTTTCCTCCCCCTCGCCATATCCTCCATAATTACCCTGGCCAAAGCGCTGTGAAATTACTGCACTGATCAACTAATGCTTGAGAAAATCTGAGGAAATGCACTGTCCCCTTTTTCTGCCTCCCTCCCTCCCTTTTTTATGATTTAAAGGACTACATAAATAAAAATCATTTCCCCAAACTATCGCTCCTTCTCCGTGGCTTTTTCTTCATCGAGGACAGAAAAGAAGGAAGAGGAAACTGACAGATTCTCTTTACTAAGGTGTTGCCCATGAAAGAATGAAAAAAAGTGGGGGAGTGTTAAAGCCATAAATTGTAAAATTGCACAGTGTAACAAGACAAGGCAGTAAAAATTAAAATAGTGTTTAAATTTTTTGCAATAAAACTTGTTAGCATGAAACTAGTGTGACAGAAACACTTTAAATGTTGAAATTGTCTTTCATCTTTGTTGTCATTACGACATAACTCTGGTAACCTGGAAAGGACTGTTAGAGCTGAAATAAACTAAACTAAAAAATATTAGATACACTCAAACAAAAATAAGAAATGCTGCCTTGGCACCTAGCTTAAATAAAGTTTAAATTGAAGAAGTACTAAAATTACTAAAACTAAAATATAAATATATTTTTATAAATATAAAATAAATGTTTTTTAAAAAGCACATCAAATTACTAAAACTTGAAAACATAAAAATAAAACTTTAAAATATTAATAAATACAAGAATATCATATAAATAATATTAAAATAACACTGGTGCTTCACTGTGATTTAAATCTTCTGGAATTACTGGAATTAAAAGATCTTGCTGTAACACTATGCCAGAAATGTAAATAGCACTTAAATTAAGCCTGAAACATTCCTTAAAGAGTGCATGTATGTGTATACTAGCATAAAGGAGATGTTGTACCGCTGTGCTTTTTCTAAATGTTCATTAATTAGCGATTTGCTCTCACCAGGGGGTGAAGAACATGAGAGCGACGCAGAGGTTTGGTCTTAATGGATTGTGAAGGCCACCTACCCATATTACAATGACCACTACTAAACAATTTATACCGTTAGCCTACTATCAAAGGCCTAAACACACACATATACACAGAGTTAGCAATGAGTAGGATACCAGGGAGACAGAGAGCGAACGAGAGAAAGAGAGAGTGTGTGAGGGAGACAGACAGTGGTGACAAAGATCAAAGCAAGAGAGCCATCGCAGCACAATGGAGCACAATTAACATGGCATGTAAAAGAACAAGAGAAGCACACACACACACACACACACACACAGAGCAGTTCTGATGAGAGGGGTGGGCTCACTGATGGCCCATTGATACACACCACTGACTGTGGACAATGACTGACCCGCTGGCCATCTTCACACACAATCAAGCATGTATGCTAACTGCTAACAATACTGCAACCATAGAGAAGCAGTGCTTTATTTAAAAGACCCCTTGAAATGGTTTGACAAACTTTTTTTCCCCCTCTAATAAATAATGAAGGGCTACTCGCTATAAAAAAGATGCCAATAGCCGTATGTCATATACATCACATCCTAGCAAAAATGATTTGTTTTTGAAAGAAGTAGCTTATGCTCACCAAGGCTGCATTTATTTGATTATATATATATATATATATATATTTTTTTTTTTTTTTTTTTTTTTTTAAATGTTATTACAAATGGAAATAACTATTTTCTATGTTTTTAAATTTCGAAATGTAATTTATTCCTGTGATGGAATAGCTGAATTTTCAGCATTACTCCAGTCTTCAGTGTCACATGATCTATTCAGAAATCATTGTAATATGCTGATCTGGTGCTCAAGAAACATTTCTTATTAATATTATCAATCTATATTCACATTTTTTTCAGGATTCTTTGATAATTATCAAAGGCGTTTTGAACTTTGTATTCATGTGTTTCCTATAACTTTTGATCAACTGAATGCATCCTAAAATGATCAATTTCTTTCAACAACAAAATTTTACTGACCCCAAACTTTTGAACAGTGGTTCAATTTTGGGGTCCATTTTCTCAAAAGAGGAACAGTAAATTTAGACACATTTTTCAAATTTAGGCAAATTAAAATATATATATATATATATTTATTTATTTTTTCTTTCTTTTTTTCTCTTTCTCATCCATCCATTGAATATTAATTCTAAAACTAATCAAAAGTTCCCTGCTCTTCTTTTATCTGAATGTCAAGAACGTTTAACAATTAGCAATAAACAGAAACACACAGTATTTCAGCCCATACTAAAGTGCTCATTACACCCCAATGACTTCACTCACTCTCTCGCTCTCATCCATCCTCACTTTCACCCCTCCATCTCTATCTACACTTTGAAAGAATGAAACAAGTCTTAATTTAATTAAAATATTCCCTCTGCATGCTAAAGCGTAAAGTCTCTTCTTAGCGGAGGAGCTTCATGCAGAGGCCAGTGATAAGATAACAGGGCCTACTAATCAAAACAAGACATCAACTAATCTAATCTAAATCACTAACAATTACCAGCGTGCCAAGCAACGCTCCCTTTTGATCAATGTTTTCTATTAAAAAGTGAAACAATTCAATATTCTGGCACGCTAATGCACTGAAGCCTCATTAGCACACATCGTCCTTGGGATGGAGGCATTGTGAACACACACACGGGGTTAATATACGGGATGAGGACCATCTCCCCTTCATCAGACTGCAGAGGACTTTTGCAGGAGAAAGAGACGGCTAGAAAAGGAAATATTGTTCTTTGAAAAAAACCTTAATTTATGGCAGCATCCCACTGAGGTGCCCTCCTGTTCCTGTTCTTTGCCTTCTTATGCATTTCATTCAAGGGCATCTCATTTCCTTTTAAAATTCATACAGCAAAACGTCTGAATAAATCCACCACATGCCAGATATTTCATCATGTCCTGAAACTCCCTCCCCTGTGGTTCTGTATGTTTATGCCACTGCGTTTCACACTATGCTTCCCCTAAAACAGGATGTCAGGAGAACTGAAATGTTATTCGGATGTGACCTGAGCTTTTTTACGTTGAGTGTCAGCCGTCTTGCAGTACTGAGCTCAGTAGAGTTTGATGTTCTCTGACTGGTCACTTCCTACATCACTACCTGGAGCCCTTGAGTAACCCTTAAAGACTTGTCCTGTGTGAAATGAGAGACTTTGGCATGCAGGCTCTTGGCTATAGAATAATATTAATCTCTATTACTTCCTGTCTGACAGGTCCTGAGAGGAGCCATAGAAAGGACCTTCTAGGTGTGTATTTCTACTTGGCAATAGTTTATGGAATAGTTTGTCCCAAGAAATTAGTTTTATTTTGGAAAAAATGTAATTATTAAAATGCGAAAAAATAGCTTTAACGGCTGGGTCTTAGTCTGTCTTAATGATTTTTTTAAAATAAACTAATTTTTTATAAACCTTTTTTTTTTTTAAATAGACATTTATAATATTACAAAAGATTACTATTTTAAATAAATGTTCTATTCGTTAAAAAAATCCTGAAAAAATGTATAATGGATTTTACAAAAATATTAAACAGCACAACTGTTTTCCACATTAATAATAAGAAGAAATGCTTCTTGATCAAACTTAGCAAATTAAAATGATTTCTGAAGCATCATGTGACACTGAACACTAGAGTAATAGCTTCTGAAAATTCAGCTTTGTTGTCACAGGTATTAAATGACATTTGAATATATATTAAAAAAGAAAAATCTTATTTTAAATTGTAACCATTTTTCACAATATTGCCGTTGTTCCTGTATTTTTAATCAAATAAATGAAGTCTTGGTAAGCATAAGAGACTTCTCACAAAAAGTCAGTGTAAAAAACAGAAGTCTCTCCTGAATGTCAATATCCAAGTAAAGGTGTGTATGTGTTTGAACTCACATCAATAATCTGTGGAGTGTGTGTAGGCGACAGTGCGTTAGAGGTGCTTTTGTTTCCAGCCTTCATAGCAGCATCTCTACGGGCCTGTTCCAATAGCAGCCTGGCCCTCTCCTTCAGCTCCTCTTGACGAGACAAGACCTTCTGCAATTGAGAGCAAGAGGTTTTCATTCAATTTTGAATGTAACAAAGTTTCCTTTTGTATTTGTATAACCATGATCTCTTTTACCTTCTCTTCCTTGTTGTCAGACCCTGGGGCAGTTACGATTTCCTGAAGAAAAAAAAAAAAGTAGGTAGACAAATCAGTAGATGCCTCATTCCCCTATATCCGAGTCAGATTAGCATCTCTTCTAAACGCTATAAATTATCATCAGATTGGTATGGCTGTGATTCTGACAGCTGAGAGGAGATAGAGTGACGTTTGCCCTGATCACTTAACATTGTGGGTGAGAGGGCAACTACACTGTGCAACACATTCAGTAAAACAGCCAAATGAAGTGCCAACAAACTTAAGGCTGTGGCAAGTAAATGTCACCATGGTAGCGCACCTCTCATGCCACAGCAGAGGCCTTGATGACATGTCAAAATAAAATCAGGACAAATCTAAGCTGGAAAGTTATTCAGTGGAAGAAATGACAGTGATACATGGAGAGTGTGTGATAAAAGTTGGCTGTGCTGCCACACCTGCAAGTGTGTGTGCGCATGCTGTATAGATGAGGAGAGGCTCTCATGCGGAACACGCTATAACCCGTGTCAGTATTAGAGCTGCAGGCGGGACGGCCTGTACATAATGACATGCCACTCCGAGTGACACGCGGCTGCTGTCTGTGCCGATCAGGCGTCTCACAAAATGGCAAAAATATCAAACATGTATAACGCTTCAAACAGTTTTATGTGCTTTGATTTTATATGCTAGCTTTTCCATTTAAGTTGTAACTGCTTTTCTGTTGGGAGTTTTCAGGGCATTAATCATTTAACTTGCATGTGTATCTACCTGTGTTTGTTACCTGAAAGTGTGTGTGTGGTCTGATGTTGTTGACTTGCTTGTGTTGGAACGTTTAATATGGATCCCACACTTTTAGACCAATGAATTTCCAAAATGGTTCTATGACTTTTCCAGTTGTTTGTGATGATTGTACTTTAAAAATAAATTTTACATTACACAAATAAAGTGTAATTTCTTTATTTAAATATTTAAAAAAAATGTTTTACTTTAAATATTAATGTTAGAAATTTCCATGAGCTTTTAGGAAATTTTTCAACTAATTTTTTCATGACTTTTCTAGGCCTGGAAATCACACTTGAAATTCCCTGTTATTTCTAGGTTATCCGGAATATTGGGAATCAGGGTTGTGTGAAATTGAATTTAAAATTACTTCTAAATTCTAATTCAAATTCTGAATTTGAATATAATTTAAACTGAGGTAGCAAACGTGATGCAGAATTACAATTTGAATGGAAGTAAAGATAAAGTCAACAGAAATACATAGAAATTCATGACACTTGATGATGTTATTTTTACCAGAAAAATTAAAAAGTTTTGTTAAAAACTATCAGAAAAAGATAGACAGAGACAAACAGATAGATGGACAGATAGAAAGAGAAGCCAAACAGATAGACAAGACAGACAGAACAATATAATGAACAACAGAACAAACAACAAACAGACAAGTTTATAGACCTTAGAGATAATTAAATATAGAACGACAGAGTGAAAGATAGGACAACCGATAAAAAGAATAGTAGGATGATAGAACAAATGACAGACAGACACAAAAAATACAGAATTATAGATATTATGACAGACAGAATGATAGAGCCAATGACAGAAAGATGAATAAATAAACAGATAGAATGATAGAGAAAAAGACAGACAGGACAGACAGACATAAGGTTTATAGACTTTAGAGAGAGACACATAGATAGAACAACAAAAAATGAATGTCTGACTGTAGTTCTGTCATTCTGTCTGACAGATGTTGTCATTTTGTATTCAGAAATATGTGCATATCTAAGCATGCGTGTGTGTGTGTGTGTGTGTGTGTTGACATTTACCTGTGTGTGTTTAGCGGGTGTGTGTGTGTGGTTGGTCTGGGCACTGCTGTCTGATGTGCTGTCAGATTCCGAGTGGCGCAAACTAGCTCTCTTCTTCTTGATAAGATCAGTGTCTCTGTTGTACGTGAAGCTCAGTTTGTGTGTGTTTGCTAGAGAAGACCCAGTCTGCCATGTGGGCAACCCAGATTCAGTTTGTTTTTCGGCAGGTCGTGGGGCCTCGTGCTGCTCCCTGGAGACTCTGGTGTCAGCGCTGGTCAACCCACCCGACTGCCCTCTCTCCTTTTCTCTCTCCAGCCTGTGAGACAGGTCACCCATGTCCAGTGTATCTGCTTTGAGGAGCTTTTTCTGTTCTGCAGCTGGAGGTTGGCTAGTGGAGGTCTCCAGGCTGGTTCTGGTGCTCTGGGCGGATCGTGGGTGAAGTTCTGTGATCGTTGGAGCTGCTGGAGAATCGCGGCCTGCTTTAGACAACCGTAAAGATGGAGTTACTTCTTTTAAAACTTCCCCAGGTGAGACGGACAGAGAACCAGATCCCCCGCCTGTCACGACTGACTTCACTTCCTCTTCTTTCTCACCATGCTCACTATTACTTTCTGCGGCATCTTGATCAGTGGGCTCACGGTTTATGTCGTTGAGTTCGGCGTAGAACTTGTCTTGGTCAATAGAACTGTTTGTGTCTGTTTCGAAATCTCCAACTTTGTATGTGCTACGACTGCTGTTGGCTTCGATCTGCACGACGTTGAGTTCCTCACCACTGAAATGTGCGCGGATCTGATACAGATACGTCATCACTGTCAGCTTATCCGGGATCGCCAGCAGAACCATGTCAGACGGCTCTAGGAGCCGAGAGATTCCCAGACTGGCAAAAACATCATATGCCTGCAGACATAAAAACATCAACAATGTATTCTGAAGTGCAAATAGTTGGGGATTTTTTTTTTCTGGTTCAGACTATAACTCTTAAAAAAACTAAAAATAGACAAATACAATTCTAAGTCAGGTAATCGTTTTATAAAAAAAGAAATAAAAATAAACGATTAAACAATAGAACACATGATAGATAGAATGATAGATAGATAGAACAATAGAATACATGATAGAACATAGGCAAGATTACAAAGTAAAACCCGTCAACCAAATAATTCATCAAAATAAAAAAAATTATAATTATGGGTCAGACCATCATTCTTAAAAATTCAAAACAAAATAAATACAAATCTGGGTCAGACAATTGTTTTATAAATAAATAAATAAAACAATTAATCAATTAAATATATACATTTTTAACAGTTTTTTACAGAAAGTCTTTTCTGTTTTATTGATTTATCTATCAAAGCCAATATCTACTTGTATTTGACGCATGGCGGGTGTTAGTTTGGACTACTTTGGGTAAGGTGGAAGGGTTGGGTTTGGAGAGAATATAATAGGGGAAAATATGAGGTATGATGAAAATGTAAAGTAGTAAAGTAAACTAGGGAGAAAGCAATAGCATAAAAGTGAAAGGGACAGACAGGGTGCAGGTTGAGGGGTGAAAATGAATGAAGGGTGAAAGGGTAAACTACAGGGTTTAGGGTGGGACGGAACGCCAACGTATAGGATGAAGGGAAAAAGAAAATGACAGGGTAAAGGGTGAAAAGGAAAAGGGTTGTAGGGTGATGGGAAGGAGAAACAGTTAGGGTGTAGGATGCATGCAGGAATTAGATTTGGGATAAGACAAGCTGGGATCAGTAGGATGCGGCAGGCGGTGACAGCTAATGTCAAGGATGGTTCTCCATGATAAGAGAGCACGATACCAAGAAACACTAAACTAATCCTGCCTCAGTCTTATCGCATATATCTCCCACTCTCTCTCCTTCCATCTCCCTCACTTTCTCCCCTTTCCGTCACTCTCTCTCTCTCTCGGCAGTGAGTATAATTGCACTGATTTGTCCGGTTGAGGAGAACAGGCAGATAATCAAACAGCCAAACTCAATCCCCGATCGGGAGATAGAGGGAGGGAGAGAGAGAGAAACGGAAGGAAGAAGTGAAAGTAAACTGGCTGACATTATCACGGTAATCCACCGAATGAATGAAAGAAAAGTTACTTTCTCTTTCTCTTAAGAATCTGAGAATACAACAGCATAAAGCCAAGCCTGCAAATTAGGCTTCTGTCTCGCCCTCCCCTAGATTGGGCTTATCAGAGCTGCTATCAGAGCCGAGCTGATGGCCGAGAGAATTCAGCCTGTTGACCAGTGTTGACTATTGTCTCAACCACTGCTGCTTACCCAGCTACTGACTTTATCAGGGTTGTCCCCTTTATTGGCGTGAGCGAGAGAAAGAGAACGCAAGAGAAAGGGAGGGGAGGGATAATCAAAGGTAAGCCGATTCTCAATTTACAATTAATCTCATCTTTCTTTCTCTCGTGCCTTCTCTTTTTCCTGTTTGCTGGAGGCTAACAATGGTGACGCAGAGCTTTGCAGAGCAAGGCAAATGTAAGGTACAGACAGATGAATGGAAAAAAAGGGGAACTAAGAAGGGTGGGAAAACAAAGAGTTTTCAGGTATGTGTTGTTTGGGTTTTAGCTCTAAAGAAAGAGTGAATAATTGGTGGAATGAACGAAACTAAAGTGTCTGATTGAGATTCTTAAACTTAAGCTACACTGCAGCTGATTGAGGCCCAAATGTCATTTTCCTTTGCATGTTACACAATCAGTTTTTGGCAGAAATAAACATACTAGGGAAACTAGGGAAAAACAGTTTAATGATATTATTTGCATAAAAAAATTTATATTTACAGTAAAAACAGCAATACATTGTGAATAATCATTACTATTAAAATAGTGTTTTAATGAATTTAACCATTTTATTTATCCTGTGATGACAAAGCTGAATTTTCAGCATCATTACTCCAGTCTTCAGTCACATGATCATTCTAGAAATCATTCTAATATGCTGATTTGGTGTTCAAGAAACATTTCTTATTATCAACGTTGAAAACAATTAATCTTCTTAATAATTTTGTGGAAAGTGTGATACATATTTTCAGGATTTTTTGATAAATTCAAAAGAACAGCATTTATTTGAAACTGATTTTTTTTTTACAACATTGTAAATGATTTTACCATCATTTTGATCAAATGAATGCATTGTTACTGATAATTATTATTATTATATTTAAATATTGACCCCAAACTTTTGAATGGTAGAGTATATAATAAAAAGTATACAATTATATATAATTATTAATATTTATAATTAAAAATAATATAATTCAATTACATAGATTACAAAGTGTTTGTATTCATGTCTGTTTACAGGAAGCACAACAAGTTCCTGTGGTGTCTCTCAGTTTCATTGCTCAAGTCTTCAAAACAGAAAATGATGCTTGATTAAAATAAATACACCATGTAAACATCAGGTTGTGTGCGAGTGTGATTAAACCCTTAAATTACACTTCTGATGTACTGCGTCAACAACTACCAAACCTATTTATTCAACGGACAGAAATGTGCTGTTTACCATTTCAGTGCATAAATGATGCAGCAGCACTAATAACCCGTGTGAACTGTGCGATTGTGTGTTTAAGACTTTCTCTTCCTGCTCCAGTCTGTCGGCCCCTCCCCCACGCTAAACGGACAATGAAAAGCATTTTGTTTTGTGAATGACATCGCTGAATGATTGACAGGTATCCATCGCTGTCAGTCACACACACAGCCAGGGGGCTCCCCCCCCCCCCGTCTGCACATTTATCGAGGAACACAGGAACACATACACGCAGGCGCACACGTGCACGCACAGATCAGATATCATGGGAAATTACTGCTAGTTTCTCTCTCGACACACACAGAGAAAATAATTCTTTTCACTGCCTGTATGACCAAACCTCCTCTCCCCTCTGCTATTGATTGCTCTTATCTGTCATATTTCAATGGAGATTATTGCAATCACGGCTGTGCCAGAGAGGGTCGCGCTGATTCTATCACATGGAAATGAATGCATTATATAAATGTGTGTGTTTGGGGCTGTATAGAGAGTGCTCTTAACCTCCTCAGCTCGGGATAGTCATTTATCGTTCAAAGGGAATGAGAGTACGCACACTTTCGGTGTGTTGGAGAGAGGAAAATTGTGTATATGATAGTCACTGAATGAGAGGGCAGGAAATGAAGTCAGGAAGTGACCGCAGGGATAAAGTGATGACAGATGAAAGGAATGGTGGGAGAGCGCAAGGAGCACATTAAACACACCTAATGAAGTCTAAATGGAGTTAATCTGAGGGCTGAAATAAGAGATAATCTGCAGCACTCCAGAATACAGTGATCAATCAATGGAGCGGAATTACAGAGGAATTAAGTTTTATACATCCACTAATCCAAATAGATTCCGAACAAATCCAGGAAGCAACTCTTCAGCAAATATACATTTGTTTCGTATTGTGCGCTGCTGTGCATTTTGTGTGTTTTTAGGGAGACAGAGAGGAAGAGAGATGCTTGGAATAATCCTTGTTGGCACAGCCACCTGGCGGTTTATTTAAACAGGATTTGAGAGTTGACAGCAATATCCACACCTTCCTCGCTCTCTCTCTCTCACGCTCTCAAAGCCCATTTGTTGCGCACATCCCACTGAAAATTCTTGAATGAATGGAACACGGTATAATGTACAACAATAACAAGAGAGAGAGGGAGAAAGTGACAAAAAAGTGAGGGAAAAAACAAATCGTGCTCGTGAATATCTACCTGAAGCAGATAAATAAGTTCAGCTGAAAATGAAAGGAAGAGTGTGTAAAGGCAGATCTCTAGGAGCAGGACTGAGAACTTCTGCATTAACTTTGCAGTATAACTGTCATCATTATCTGAGCAGGTGCTTTGGTTTTCATGCTACCATTCAAAAGTTTAAGGTTTAGTGTTTTTTCTTCTTTTTTAAGAAATGAATACTTTTATTCAGCAAGGACGCATTAAACTGATTACAACTGACAGTAAAGATTTCAACATTGTTACAATTTTTTAAAATTAATCCTTGCTATTCATCAAAGAATGTTGAAACAATGCATCACGGTTTCCACAAAAATATTAAGCAGCACAACAGTTTTCAAAATTGATGATAACAAGAAAAGTTTCTTGAGCATATAAGAATGATTTCTGAAGGATCATGTGACACTGAAAACTAGAGTAATGGCTGCTTAAATTTATCACACGATATGCAATGACAGGAATAAATTACTTTAAAATATATTCAAATAGAATTTTTTTATAATAGTTTACTACACACACACACACACACACACACACACACACACACACACACACACACACACACACATATACCCATATATATATAAAAACACACACACAAATATATACACACACACACATATATATATATATATATATATATATATATATATACACACACCTATACATATATATATATATATATATATACATACACACACACACACACACACACACACACACACACACATATATATATATATATATATATATATATAAATATACGTGTGTGTGTGTGTATATATATGTGTGTGTGTGTGAGTGTGTGTGTGTGTGTGTATATATAATTTAAAAAGTCTATAAGGGCTTGGGTCGTGTCTAGCAATTATACTTAATTTAAGAACAACAGTAGTTAATGGGAGTTCTTCAGAAGTTTACGTTGTGTGTGTCTTCTGTTTAGACCTCATTTTCCCTGCTTTTTCCTCTAAGTGTGTGATTAATATCCCTTTATTTCTCTCTCTTTTATTCTCTCTCTGTGGAGAAGCCTGTAAAGTTTATTTATAGCATGTTTATGAATTATGATGCTATCTTACAACTCCCAGGTGACTTACTCCATCCACACAAACACGAACAAAAACACACACACGTACACTCTTTCCATCAGTGTCGGCAGGGGAGCCGCATTCTGAAAGTGGCAATTAGAGAACGCTGGGTGGGAGTGAATCAGATTTATAACAAAATAAATCACCTATGAGGAGGATTACTGATGCACAAAAAAACGGAGAGAGAAAGAGAGTGTGTACCATTTACCTTTTTGTTGTTTTCTTTAATATCTTGAGGATTGAGAGCCTTGTAGTCACTAGGAGGGAGGAAAGAACAGCGAGAGAGAGAGAGAGAGAGTTAGCTTTAAATATGCATCTCATGTAATGGCTGTAGAACTGTAACATGCAATTTCACAGCTCTGCAATCAACACAACTAATAGAGTGCGTGTGAGTGCAAGCAAAATTAGACACACACACACCCTTTACTCAAGCACTCAACACATTAAACATTTCATCTCTCGTACTCCATCACCGTACCCACAGTGCTCCTGGGGTCTTTCCTCTCTTTAGCTGGGGAAACAGTAGTGGGGCTACTCTAAAAATGGACAATATCCTTCATTTTTCTTTTATCATAAGCACTCACTACATGTCATTTAAACCTTGATGTGGGCTGGGTACTGTCCCCTAAGAAACAATGCGTTTTAAAAGCCTTTCTCCACATGAAATGGCATTTATAAGCACATCAAGTTAAACTGCCTTTTCATCTGGTAATACTGTAAAGTTCATTTACTGAGATTTGATTCTATATTAAATCGTGTACCCCAACCTTCCCAGAACAGACTGCCTTAGAGAAGATGTAAATTAAACTGTAATAGTACAAAAGACAAAAGAAAATGAATAAAAATAATTGCAATAATAATGATAATAAAAGAAATTTAAAACAAAATAAAAATTATGCATTAGTTAAAGTCCCCCTGTGGTGAAAATCAAGCTTTTAATATTGTTTACATGTTTACGTGGTATTTTAATATGCTTTAAGATGTTTGTCAACAGCCATGCATTCACTTTTAGATATTCAACTTATAGCCCGGAAAAGTCCTAAAATCGTGCATGGCATTGATAATATCAATGATGTATGATACAGGATCTGAAACCTAAAGCAGCAAGTCATCCACGTATAATGAGAGCTTATGTTCAACACCTCAACTGTTTATTTCATGGAATGAAGGCGCAGATTTTAATATCAGAGATAGTGATTCAATTGTAATTGTAAACAAAAAGGGGCTTAGTGGGCACCTCTGCCGAGTGTCCCTTGCCAAAGAAATCGTTTTTTCAACCCCTAGTTGCTCCAGAGGCGTGCGACCTCTGACATATATAGCAATTGTAAGTCGCTTTGGATAAAAGCGTCAGCTAAATGAATAAATGTAAAATGTAAATGTAAATGTACTACAACTTCAGGGGTGTTCTGAGATGGGGGTGGGGGGGGGGGTGGGGGGGGGGGGGTGTAAAGAACATTTAAGAGGTGATGAACATTAGAGAATATGTGCCAGCCTTTAATAAAACCGATCAGATTAACTGAGATGATATTGACTAAGGGAGACTAATCGGATGGCCAGTAATTAAATTTTGACATCTGCATTTAGCAAAGAAATTGGCCAATATGAACTACATTTTGTTGGATCTTTCTCGCAATTCAATAGAAGTGTAATCAGTGCTTCAGTAAGAGATTTTGGTAAGGTTCCTTAAGATAAAGAATGTTAGAGTTGGGGTACTCGAGTCCGGACTCGAGTCCAATTTTGAATGAACTCGGACTTGTCACGCACTCGGATGAATTTGTACTTGGACTTGACACGGACTCGGACATTTAAGACTCGGAAAAATGTCCGAGTCCAGTCGAGTCCGGGCACTAGAGGACACAATATTATTCAAAAACAAAACCAAACTACTTGTGTTGTTTCCACGTGGAGCATTAGCCAATCACACACATGTATATTAAGCGCATGAACACAGTGGCAAATCAGAGGCATTTTAGAGTCAACATGCGGAGAATTCGCTTAAAATGTATGTTCAGAATCAGCACAAGCTTTATCCTTTCGCAAATCCCCTCATAAACAAAGCCTTGACGCGATATAAATGAGAGATTCACTGTGCAGTGTGGACACTTCAGTGTTTATGACGAGAGTTTTAGGGAGAGTGCAGAAGGCGGTAAGTGATGCCTTAAAGGGAGCGCTATCGACAATCTAAATAATAGTTTTGTTTTTCGTTCTTCTAGAGGACCAGTGGTTACGTTGACACTGTAAATTATAAAGAGTGATAAATGCATTTAAATGTGGGAGTGAATCCACTAAATTTTTGTCCTGTGAGTCTTGAAATTGCGATGATTGACATAGTAACCATAGCAACATGAGAAAGTGATAGCCATAGCAACATTTTGGTGTCTAATAATTTAATGATTTTGTTACATTTACACTTTAGTCATAAGTTTACATACACCTTTCAAAATCTGCAAAATGGAATTTTTATTTATTTATTAATAAGTAGGATCATAAAAACATTGTTTCTATTTAGTACTGCACTGAAAAAGCTTTTTCACATAACAGATGTTTAATAGCCTAGTCCACAAGACAAAATACAAACACAAAATACAAGACAAATTACTTGATTGTAAATATCATTACTTGACACACAATATTACAATCAAGTAATTTATCTTGTATTTTGTGTTTGTATCCACAACTATTTTTTTTTTGTTTTTTTGTAATGGTTGTTCATGAGGAAAAATCCTCCAGCTCCTGCACATTATTTGCTTTTCCAGCATCTTCTGCATATTTGACTCCTTACTAGCAGTGACTATGATTGTGAGATCCACCTTTTCGCACTGGTGACAACTGAAGGACTCATACACAACTATTACAAACCCTGCAAACACTTAGTGATGCTCAAGAAGTCCATTAAGGATGAAACTGGATGTAAATTGTTCTTATTTTGTTGAAAATTTATATTAATTTAGTCCTGCCTTTCAGAGGCTAAAAAAGATATTAGCAGGTAAAACAAAATAAGAAAACTTTAAACATCACCATTTGCTCAAAAGTTTACCGCTGGCTCATAATGCATCGTGTTGCATTCTTGAGCATTACCTTGCAGATTCTGAAAGATGTACAACAGGTAAACGTATGACTTTGACTATACATTGCAATCATTTTGTAAGGTTTAAAATATTAATTTAAGAGCTCAGTGTTGAGACCTTTTGCCGGAATTTGATTGACAGGCGATCTGACCAATCATAATGCAGATACCACCATTTTTGTCCGACAAACAAACCAAATCAGTTAGTAGATTAAAGTCAGTGGACTTGAACTTGAAAAATGGTGTGTATTGATATCTTTTTGCAGTTCTGATTTTCATTCATGTTTAATTTGTGCTATAACTAAGAGATTATCAGTTCATGTGCTGCTTGAACTGAGGCCTACACATTAAAGCACCACAAAACAGGATTTATTGTTTGAATTTCATAATAATTATAAAAATGTAAAAGATGAGTATTTATTTCATACCAAAAGTAGGCTGCTCTGTCTTGTATGTTGGCGCACATTCAGTGTCCTCTTTGCTCCGCAATATATTTTTTCACTGTGTGAGAAAATTTGGAGTGAGAGCGGAACGGCTTGTCGGACGTAGCAACAGTAACTAAGAGGGGCGGGTCTTTGTGAAAGGTCAATTTCAAATCATTTAAATCTTTGTGGACTCGGCTGGACTCGACTCGGACTCGGATGTTAAGGACTCGGACTCAAGTCCGACTCGGCCCTCTTTGGACTCGGACTTGGACTCGGACTCGATTGTTAAGGACTTGGACTTGACTCGGACTCGACAAAGGTGGACTCGGACCCAACACTAAAGAATGTTCAAAATATTAAGTAGGAGTGGAGATAATTTACTAGAAAACTTCTTATAGAATTGGATCGAAAAGCCATCAGGCACTGGGGCCTTGCCACTCTGCAACGCTGATATGGCCTCAGATATTTCTTTTTTAGACTTCGATCAGCTGCAAGGGATGATCCAAGTCTTTTTTATGTTCTGCTCAAATAGTGGGGAAATTTATTTGATCAAAAAACTACCAATTGAGACTGATCCTTATGTGTTTCTGATTTACAAAGTCTAGAATAAAAGTTCATAAAAATGTTATTAATTGTAAGGGGATCATTAGTTAATTCCCCATCATCTACAGTTTGGGAAATATGTTTTGCTGATGATCTGGATTTAAGTTGATGGGCTAAGTGTCAGCCAGCCTCATCACTGTGTTCATAGAAAAAAAAAACCTCCTGACTGAAGAATAAGCTGTATTAAAGAAAATAAATTATACAGGGTCTGAAGATCAATCCTTTCTTTATAAAGTTCTGGGGCCTCATTTATAACCGTTGCGTATGCACAAAACAGGCCCTGAAAGAGGCGTACGCCACTTGCGACACATAAGTTGTGATTTATAAAAACAAACTTGAAGGGAAAATTTGCGCATCTGCACGCAAACTCCGCCCCCTGCGTACGAACGTTTTGGAGATGGAGCAGTTTGGCGACACCTATGGTGAGCTGGACTTAAATGTCTTTTTGGTCACTTTTAGATAGAAAATCTAAAGAAAATTATACATATACAGAAATATATATATAGCCTAATATATATATATATATATATATATAGCCTAGCAAATCTTCATTATGAGTCCTAATCATAAATACAGTGCATGTTCACAATAACAGTTTAAATAAATAAAATAATGATTTAAACTATGTTTTACTTCTGATATAAACATTTAGATTAAATATGCTATTCTCATTAATGGAGTTAAACACTTAAACTACATGAAATCATTACTGAGAAGTTACAAATTTTTTTTAAATTCAATAAATTTTAAATATTTGTGGATGCAATGCTTTTTGAAACACTTTCTCTGGCATGCTGTTTTAACTACACAGATAATTGCTTATGATAATAGCAGATTGTCTTAGAAAATAGTTTAGTGCAAATAATGTACAATGAGGTCTACTTGTTTCCATTAAAAATATAAATCAATTAAAAATACTATTTGGCCAGTGGAAAGATTGAGAAAAACTTTCTCTGAAATGTATTTTACACTATTTGATTTATTTATTTATTTATTTATTCAAAAACAAGACAAGGATAGGCTACTAAATGATTTTTATTAATATAATGTGACGGCACAGCCGTATTTTATATTTTCCTAATGTCTTGTACCATTAAACATGTTATCACGTGGATGAATAATTATATGCAAATGATATGCAGATGATGATATGCATAGTAAAACTAAGCGTTGTAAGCTCCATATATGGTTTTTCGGGGAGGAGACACGTGCGCACAATCTTCCGCTGACTGGCATTTATAAAGTGAATTCTGCGCAGGTTCTGGCGTACGCACGGTTTTATAAGTCTGAATATTATTTTAGCGTATGCCATTTTTGGCTTTCGGGCGCACGTATACTTTTAGTAAGGATCCTACGCACAGTTTTATAAATGAGACCCCTGGTGTAGGAGAACTAAAGTACTGACTGTCAATTTTGGATATTGCCTCAATTAGCCTTTGCCTTTTCCTTTAACTCTGTTAATAAAAGAAGTATATGATATAATGTGACTGTGAGGGATAGACAATGTGTTTTTGGATTGTTCTGCTGATGAAACACAGCAAAAATATCTTTCCAAGAAATTTCAGTAGACAAAAAAACTCAAGACAATATGAGCTGTGGAAAAGTATAAGTGATCTAGCTTCATACAGCTTTTTACAGCGGATGCCATTGAAAACAGCCTCACTTTCATACCGGTCATAGCACTCCTCTGAATAAGGTCTATTGGGGCCATAAACATTCACCAGCAAGACCTGGATATGAAATAGTTTTCCAGACACAATGATATAACAACCCTGAGGATGAGAAATAACATTAGAAGCAGATTTTTGTGTATTATTATAGCTGTTCCTCTTGCGTTAGCATTTAATTTACAATGGAAAATTTGTCCCACCCATGGTTTCTGCAACCTAAGATGATCTGAATTGAGTAAATGTATCTCTCTCTTTTTCTTTTGCTTTTGAGTAAATGAATAGTATCTCTTGAACGAAGATTATATCGGATTTAAGACGCTTAAGATCAGGTTTTTTTTAGAATCCCTTAATAGGGCCA
Organism: Siphateles boraxobius; assembly: GCF_051911475.1. Taxonomy (NCBI): domain Eukaryota; kingdom Metazoa; phylum Chordata; class Actinopteri; order Cypriniformes; family Leuciscidae; genus Siphateles; species Siphateles boraxobius. Next base: position 29,360,688 of record NW_027508833.1, on the reverse strand, counting down.
TTAAGACCTCTAACATTCCATGATGTAAACCTTTTCTATCATTCCTGATTCCTCCTCTACTTAAAACATCGGACATAGTCAAGTATGAAAGGATAAACACTGCACCTGTGGCATAAACTAAGCTGGTACACCACTAAATTACTTAATATCTCTGACAACAACCCAAAACAAAACAAAAACAAATGGAGCATATATTAAAAAAAATAAAGGAAAAGAAAACACAATCAATGAGGCAGTAAACCAACCCATAAACATTAGAACACACTTTCCTATGTTTACCTCCCCAACTAAAGCAAGCTGCAGGACTCATGTAACCCAGTTGTTCTCCCAGCAACTCTTCAATATAAAAGAGATGTTTGGGTCAATTACAGTCCATCTTCCGGTGTTTTTTTTTAACAGTACTCTCAAAGTAAAGACGTGAACCGGAATGATTTGTCCATACACCGGTGTTTTTATTAACAGTACCCTCCCAGACAAAGAAATTAAGCGTCATACTAAAAAAAAAAAAAAGAAGTATACTACAAAATTATTGTATAATATTGTTACGTGGAAGTGTGTTGGTCTTGTGATGTTGGGGAACAGTGTATTGGTTTAGTTTTCCTTGGTGTGCTTATTTCTCTCTAGTTTTTCTCTCACTGTAATGACTCACAGGTGGAGCTGCTAACGAGTGACCTGATTGGGAGTGCTTGGCGCTGCATTTAAGTCTCCTGGATCATGGATCTACAGCTCCCCGCTCTCATGGCTTCCTTGATGAAGAGATGTGTTACTGTGATCTACTAGTACATGTTAAAGACATTTGATGTGAACCACAACCTTATGTTAAGTTGTGATTGATTATGTTAAAGCCTTTTGGAGCATGGTAGGGAGGTGGGTGCCTCTTTTATTTATTATTTGGTTTTCTCCTGTTTTTGATAAGTAGGGAGGGAAGTTTTTGTATCTTTTGTTTGTTATCTGATTTCCAGGTTAGTATCCTTAAATTAGTTAGTTTTGTTATTTGTTTTGGCTTTTCTACTTTTAGCTTTAGCTACTTATGTTAATAAATATACTTTTTTGCACTTTAAGACTGTTCCGTTGTTTCTGAAGCCTTGGGAGTGAGAGCGGGGACTCCAGGGGTCTTGTTGATCAGATCCCTGTTAATTGTTACGGGTAGTTTTGTTCTCTTTAAGTAGAGTTAATATTTAATTCGTAACAATATTTATGCTCGCTTGGTTATGCTAGCAGAAAAATCATTGCAGAGATTAAAAAATATATATATTTTTGATCTTTGTCACTGATCAACGATGCACAATATGACATGAATGCATTCAGCAAACAAGGTACATTTTAAATGCAGGTTGTCACTTAAGGCCAGTGTGTGTGAAAGGTACAGAGAAAAGGTACAAAAAGGTCTAGATACATGGAAATCAGTGCAAAAGTAACAGATAATAAATCAGTCAAATCTCTTCCTTAAATAGACGGCGGCCAGATTCCTGATACTTTAGTGTATGCTAAACCCAGAGGGTGGTTGGCCGTGGCGCTGTCAGCACTGTGATGAATCTGCTGTAAGTGTAGTAATTAAGGAGGATTTGAGTCATTCCTGATGAGACCAAACACAGAAATGTTCAGAAATAAGACAGAGGGATTAAATCTCCATCATAAACCATATTAGACCCCCCACACAGAGTGAGATTCTCACAGAGAGAGAGAGAGAGAGAGAGAGAGAGAGAGATGAAATAAGTGAGTTGTGTATACATAGAGTTTAGGCTGTCTCTGTTATTGAGTCATCTGATGATTATTTTGATCAAAGGCAACAGCTGATAATGGGTTAACATTAAAAGAACAATCAATAAAAACTGTGAATCTCCATAGTGTCATACATTTTTTGTTGTAAATCTGAGTACTGTTTATTCAAGAGACTCTGACACCCCTAATAGTGTTCTATGAGTAAAGAGTTACTATAAAAACAACTATAGAGAGACTGGTGTAATATGTGTCAGTAGACAAATTGTCACCACCTTAATCTAACAAAATGTACATACTGTAATTTTTGTCAATGTGATTGAGAAAAGCACAAAAGAAGATTTACTTTTTTTAATGATCAAAAGAGTTGAGGTTTTTTTGCATGTCAAAATGCATTTTCTACACGGTAGATAAAATACATTTTATGGCAAGAGGAATTTTTCTATTGAACTGGCAGTATATACATCCATGTAAATGTGTGGCTAAAGATTAATCTTAAAGCCTTTTGCCAATGGTAGCTGTGGGCTAAAAGGTGTTTTGATTGTCAACTAATAGTCAACTTACTTCTTGACATAACATTAAACATGTTCACTCAAAAATGAAATTTAAGTTATTTTCTCACCCTCATGACGCTCCAAACCCATATGATTTTTTCCCGTATGTGTAATAGAAAACAAGATGTCACCATTTTCATTTTTGGTTGAACTCTCCTTTTACAGAGGGGGTAAGTTGCATCACCCATGCACTAAAGGAATCACATATTGTGTGTGCTGAGGCTTATGTAAGAGTGTGTATGTCATATATGTTCATGGCTTACATAAAGTCAGGTCTGAAGTGGTGTAAAAGGGCACAGAATGCCAGTCCATTCCTCCAGGAAGTGGTGAAGTTGGTGATTTTGACGCCTCTGTAGTTTTTCGTGACCTCACGACACCAGGCCAATAGGGACTGACTTGCATTCGGCCTCCCACCAAGAATAGGACTGGGAATTGGACTGGGCTAAAGAAAAAGAGAAAGAGAGGGAAGAGTGTAATTAAAACTAGTTGTCGACCGATATATCGCCATGGCCGATATATCGCTTTTTTTTATATATCGGCATCGGCCGATAAGTTTTTCTGATTAGCCGATGTGTTGGAAGCGGGACTTTTATTTTGACGGCGCTGCAGACTTTTATTTTGACGGGCGGCGCTGAGAACACCAGCACATGAGAAGGGAACGGCAGCGCCTGAATTTGATCACACAGCGCTCACTCACATTCTCCGTCTATCTGTCAGTCAAATCTAATAGTTTGTTAGACAGAACCGGTGGCTACAGAACTGGTAATCAAAGAAAGTAAATGGTATGCGAAAAAGTAATGCGTTTGCTTTTATATTATTTGTAAATGAAAACAATCAGGCTAAAATACTTTTTCATTTACCGTCAACATTCAGCAAATGCGCTTCTACATAATTTAAACAAATCTCTGAATATCTAATAAACATTTAATTTTTACAGACCTTGCAGATTTAATCGAATCCAGCTGTGATATCTTGTGAAGTGTGCATTTGTAGCCTGCATAAACATGTTCCTGCGAGTGACGGTCCGTGCGAAGCGAGTGAATGCCAACAGAAGATCAGCTTTACAGGAGACTCGATCGAAACACTTTAAAATCCTTCATTTTAAAATATGCTGTGCTATATCCAGTGGCCCACTGTGTCATATTCATGTCGTATTAACTGTGTGCTGTATGTAAAATTAGCGTTACCTTGTCAAAAGTCAAAGTAAAAATATGATTATCAGTGCACATGAAATTACCAGATTACTGAGTGCCCTGTTACAGTGTTTACTTCCTTTTTACTCACATATTAATATATTTTTAAACAATTACTTTATTTGTGAAAAATACTGTAATAGGATTGCAGATTCAAGAAGTTGCCATCTAAAGTATAGGGCCTAAGCATATTTATTTTAAATATTTTTAAATATTTATTAAATTTATTAAATATTGATGTTTATAAATATAAAGTGTATATATATATATATATATATATATGTGTGTGTGTGTGTGTGTGTGTATATATATATATATGTTTGATATATAAATATAAATATCGGCTTTATATCGGCCATCAGCCAACCTGCTCTCTAAGATATCAAAAAACCCATATCGGTCGACCACTATTTAAAACACAAGTAAATTAATTACATGTCAGTTTTGACTTGAGATCAATATATCTCAAAGATTATTTATTTATCAGAACAGTAAAAGAAATGCACTGATTTATATATTAAATAAATAAAAGTATACATAACCAAATCAATATTCATGAGCATGCAAAACAGTGGTCCAATAATGCCAGGCTAGTCTTGTCGATGTACCACCAGACGAACAAAAGAAAAAGAAAAAGAAAAAGATAACTTCTGTCGTTTTCACAATAGTGACACAATGTGTTGCATAATACAGTATGTGCAGAAAAGGGAAAGGAATTAGAGAAACACAACTTTTAATTATACGGAACCATTAACTGTAACCTGAATCACACACAACTCATTTAGTCCAAGCCTTGACTATTTTTCAAATATTCACTATTATTCTCTCTTGCACACATACAAACACAACCCTCTTATTGTCTCTCTTTTCTTCAAAAGTCCTTAAATTCCAATCAAGAACATCAGATTCAACCCATCTCTCTCCAATTAGCTTTATAAGCTTAGCTTTGTTAAAAGTCGCCTCTGCTGAAACCCTCAGTCTAATTTGAACAAACACACAGAAAACTGCACACAAAAGACTTACATGCTCGTTCTAATGAGAGCTTTGGTCTGTAAGGAGTGTATGACCATGGATAATGTAAACACATGATTAATAAAGACCAGCCTTTGAAGCTGTATCAGTCTGGATTAAGAGTCCAACTAAACGGAGGAACGAGAATTCTAATCCCGCAAATCCAGAAACACAAAGAGGCAGGAACCCCTTCGCACCGGGAGTCTGGCCACTTTCGGACATAATCCCGTTAAAAATGGAGACGCCGCGTTACGGATACATATCTCTTGAAATTCATATTCTGCGGTGCACACGCTCGCATTTTTCCTCACAATAACTTTTTAATAACGATAATCAAATAGCCTGAGACAAAACTTGCAGCTATCTGATGAACTGCAGCCTGATAGATTCCACATCTAAATACAAATCTAACATGTTATAAAAGAGTGCTCATCCTGCAGAAATACATTATCATAGGACAGGTATCTGTATGGATCTGTGTGTGCATAGGAAGAGAGACTGCCATTCCCCTGATAAGAGCGCTATACATCAGCTGGTCAACATTTCACGCATGTACAGCAGCTTAACAACGCCCCCTTTTGGACACAATTTGCTACTGCAGGAGGTTTCAAGGACGCACAGACTTGAAAAAAAAAATGCTTGTGAGGGGCCTAGAACAGACTTATGTAAATTACAGACCAAAACTCAAAAACTATTAAAAAAAACAACCAATGATATTATAAAGGGAACCGTGACGTCCTAAAGGTGTGGTTTGAGTAGATTGGCAAAACGGTGAACCTGTAACTTCCTTTAAAATTTTCAAATGCTTGCCTTTTAGTTTATTATAATTAAATGCTAAGATCCAAATGAATGCCACAGAGGGCAAGTGTGTTATTTGTGCATTTATACATCCTTCTGCACAATCTGAAAGGTTAAGGTTGTCTTGAAAGAGCAGGAAGGAAAAGTCAAGTGAGGGGCCCTTGGGGCTCCAGGAGCCTTTTTACCTTAGAAAGAGATGTGCACACACACAAACAGACTAATAACAATGCTACGGAAGCAACCACAACAGTAAACAGATGAATACAAACAAACACCCAACAATGAAGTACAATAGTTGTATTATTTTATGTGAAGAAAAAAAAACACTTACATAGTCTGAACCTCATTTAGAGGAGAACATTATTAATGAGTAAAGCTTTTAAGTTTTCAGCTTTATTCTTCCTTTTATTTTACTATTGTTTCTTTTGTGATATGCCCGATCTGTTAAGTGACCTCAAACTATGTTGCTTGCTTTTAATTATGAAAAGTGAATTCCTCATATTAAAAGGTCTCATATTCAATCAGAGATCAACAACAGTGATTTACTGAATACTGCACGTGTATTCCGTGCATACACACACACACACACACACACACACACGCTACATGGGGGCGGGGAAGAACACGTTAAGCTCCACACGAATGCAAAACCCGCAACCACTTTTCCATGTCACTTTTCCGCCATGCATGATAAGAGAGCTGTAAGTTCCTGAGGCAGTCTTTGCTCCTTTTAAGAGATGTTTGAAGTAGCTGTCTAATTTCAGCTCAATAATTACCTGGGATTACCGGCCAGGTGCTATTAAAGCAATTAGAAGACAACAGTCGTTTAGGAGCACTCGGCTCTTTAGGCTAACAGTGCCCCGTGGCACCTTTACAGCAGGAGGAAAACAATAACACTGACACACCAAGACACGTTTAACCTCTCAGGAACCATGGCTTACTTAATTCATCCTCCATTGCTGTAAAAATGAGTTGACTTCAGAGTGCCTACCTGTCCTACTGTCAATGAATGATATGATCCGTTATAAAAAAGAAAATCTGCTAAAATGCTACATTTGCTAAAGTATTACTGTGAACTATTAAACTGTTCCACAGTTAAAGGGATAGTTCAGCCAAAAATGAAAATTCTGTCATCATTTACTCACTCTCAAGTTTATCCAAACATTTATGAATTTCTTTCTTCTGCGGTCTGGTTACCGATATTCTTCAAAATATCTTCTTTTGTGTTCAGCTGAAGAAATAAATTCATTCAGGTTTGGAACAAATTGATGGCGAGTAAATGATGACAGAATGTTTAGATTTTTAGGTGAACTATCCCTTGAACTGTAATGTTCAAATATAAACTACTGAACTGTTCCGCTGTAAACTGATTTACACATAACAGCTAACTCACTGTAAACCTATTCAATTTGATACATGAATGTTTAAGATATAAACTATTTAACTTATTGATAAGCATTGTTTAAATATAAACTGCTGAACTGTTCAAAAACTGCTTAATTCTTTTAATGTAAACTGCTAAACTTCAACTGTAATACATAGTTCAAATTTAAATTGAATTGTTTAAATATAAGCTAAACGTCTTTTAAAGATAAACTTCTGAACTGTACTAATGTTAACGATTTCAAAAACTGCTCAATTGTTTAAATATAAACTGCTCAGATATAAACTATTTAACTTATTCATAAGCACTGTTTAAATATAAACTGCTGAATTGTTCAAAAACTCCTCAATTGTTTAAATGTTAACTGCTAAACTGTTCAATTGTGAACTATACTGTTCAAATATAAACTACTAATTGTTTAAATATAAAGTGAACTGTTCATTTTAAAGATCAACTTCTGTAAAGTACCATTGTAAACCCTAAAAAACCATAGAATTTTTTTATGTAAACTGCTCAGATATAAACTGCTGAAATGTCTTACTGTAAAATACATAGTTCAGAGATACTGAACACTTCTGTAAACCACTGAACTCTTCCACTACAAAACATCTGAATTGTTCTCGGATTATACAAGGAGTTACAGATTGGAAAAAAAAACCGATTGTTCCATTTTGGGTTCTTTAAAAACATTAATGGCTAAACCAAATTCCAGTCATTCCAGTGCATTCCCAAAATAAGAGTGATTTCAGTAAGATGATAAAGCACTGGAACAAAAAAAACTGTTCTGTGGAAACGGTGTAAAAGTTCTGGGTTCATTCACAAGCTCACAGCACAGAGTGCATGTTCTTACAAAACTACATGTGTCTACTGAAACAACACTGACAGGGATTTCTGGTGTCACAGAGCGCGTGTACTTATCAAACGCAGTGCTGTCTTGCCCTGAGCAGCGGTCGCGGGGGGAGGGGGTGTGGGGATAGGAGGAGAAAAATAAACGATTGGCAGCGGCGTGTTTCTGCGCTGGAGGACAGGATTACAGCGCCGTTTCTTCCTACAAACAGAACATATTAAAATGAAGCTGCATTCATCGCTATCCAACACACACACGCGCACACAAAAAGAGAGGAGAAAAAAACAAAACGGCACAAAAAAAATATCATACAGCATTTCAACAACTGCCAAAATAAGATGGAGACAGAAAAGATATTCATTATTCATGATGGCAGCGAACGCACACACACACACACCTGACACATGGTGGAGGACGGGGCGAGGAGGGAGGAGAAGGTAAAAGGAGAAGAGTAGGGGGAAAACTTAATCTGTGTTGAATGAGAGTAAGAAAGATGAAGGGTGAAAGAGAAGACGTGAGAAAGAAGATGGAGTAAAAGAGTTTGGCAGACGAACTAGGAGAGGTCATGTGATCAGAACGGTAGTCTTTTGCTCAAAACCGTCATATTTTTGTACATTCCATTAATATGCTCTTAAAATTACATTTCCCTGTTGTCATAATAAACATTTTAAGCTATAGACCTCTAGGGCCGAAAGTAATTCTGTGAACTGCTATAGAAATAAAAGGAAAAAAAGACTTCAATAAACTGATGCAATCACACACACATATATATACACACTAAAAACAGGCACCAAAACAGCAGAAGCTCCAATCACGCATCCACTTAAAATGCCTGCTGGAACATCTATCTATAGCGTGTGTGTGTGTGTGTGTGTGCGTGTGCGTGTAGACACGTTCACAATGTCAGCACTCTAAACTCTCTTACTTACCCAGAATAGTTTTATGATCTTAGAGAGTTGTCTCACAGAATTAGTTGCGATTCGCCAAGTGGTGTTGAATTGTTTATCATTAATTGTTTTGCTTCTGTAATTGCTTCTCAATTATTCAACTGCACCTTGAATCTAATGACTAAATTGTCCCTTAATGTGCCTTTCGACTCTCCGTACCTGGCTTTACTATCGTTTCCAATTACCTTGGATATTCAATTGTGAAATATTCGTTGAACTGCTTTGAACCAAATCAAAAGCTCAATTATAAAAATGAGAACTCGCATGTAACATGACGCTACGGGAACGCATATTATAGACATTAAAGTAATATCAAATTACTTGTATAATTATACAGTGTCATTTCAAAACTGCAAACACTGAAGCCCGCATGGAAATTCAAATCACAAAGCTGCGGCCTCTCCAATGTGAAACGTTTTGAAGTAGAAGAGATCGTCATATCTGACGAAGATCAATGAAAGACGGGATTCAGCACAATACGATCTTTCAGATCGGAAATGTACAAATTCCGAAAAAAAAGAAAAAGATTTTAACTTTAAAAAGTATATTCATATCTTGTGCTTCCTTAGATTTTAAGTGACAAAGAAAGATGTTTTCACCTCTGCTCAACCAGCAACAGTTTCATATGAATTTCATCATTTCCAATGACAAACTAACCAAGTTTTCTTACAGAAATGAGCGAAGTTCATTTGCCTAAGCTTGAGGCTGAGGGGGAGTTTTTTGGGCCTTGTACAAAAACACAAAATATGCGAGCATGACTAAATCACATTTCCGGGGCCTGTTTCCCATGCTAAGCTACACGGCTTTAAAATTTTTAACACAACAGCCCTCGCTAAAACATAAGAAAATTTGGGAGGATATGAGCGAAAGCAAATCTCCCGCACGCGTTCGTGTGCTATACATGTGTAATGTGGTGTAATCTAACGTTAGAGGCGGTGAAAACACTGGCGTAGAGGCATAGCCCAAAACTCTGAACTGTGTAAATGAGCTTTATCTAGTGAGGCCTGCACACACGCACACGCACTTGCACAAAAAAGGTATTTAGAAGCAAAAAAGGCGACTGGCACGGGGTTAGCTCTCTGATAGAGGGAGGCAGGCGATCACGAAACACATCAACGACTCAAATCACTGTAACGCTAAACATCATCAACATGCGAACATTTCTGGCAAAGCACACGCACAGAACTTAACAACAACCTTCAAATTACCGCCACACTAAACAAACCCTATGAAAAAAAAAACGTGATTTACTAAGGCGAATCTAAACATGAGAAAAACAAAAAACATAAAAAAGATTTTTTTAGTGTTAAAGAAGCGTTGTTCGTTAAAGCAGGGATGAGAGGATGTGTAGAGCAGCAAAAACTAAATCTATACAGCGCTAATCTGCTTTAGACAACACTCCTCAACAAACAAATTACAGGAGGCGAAGTTCAGCGATCTGCTCTGATAAAGCTGTCATTTATCAATGAATCCGCAATGCACACGGAAACTCATTAGGAGCTGAGCAGCAGTAACACTGCGCAAAGAAGGAGGGAGAGAGGGATGAGGAAAGGAAGAGAGGGAAACATCAGGTATGCTCTGCTCCGCTCCGCCGTCAGATCGTTGTCCGCGGAGGTACGGTCTCGTTGGCAGATGAGAGCCCTGATAAGCGAAAGCAATTAAAAAGAATATAATTACAAAGTCACCCCTATCTGAACGAGGCCTTGATCAAAACACACCCACGTCAATACGTCGGCCGGAGTGTGAAGCGGGATCGATGGAGTCAGGAAGGCTTTTACCGTGGCATGTTTCACACCATCAAACGGCATCACGCATGAGAGATGAGACGAGACGCACACTTAAGATAATGAAAGACATAAAAACGTAACCAGAAACAGATCGACGAGCTCTCTACATGACAAACGCCAGGTTTACTTCACATTCAATGCAGTGATTCTCAACCATGGGTACATGTACACTTGGGGGTACTTGAAAAGATTTTGGACCTATAAACTAGAAAAAAAATCAATCAATTAAAATAATTGTTAGTGGTTAATGCCTTATATTTTATTAGTTTTTTCAAAAGGAAAGAAAAATTAGTGTGTAATGTGGCCAAGTTTATCAATTTTTGTGTATATATTCTTTCTGTGTATATAATATACATATTTCTGTATAAATGTGTATATATCATTTACGCACCCTCATGTTGTTCCATACCTGTACAATATTATTTTGTCTATAGAACAAAAAAGAAGATATTTAAAAGAATATGTTGTTTTGTCCATACAGTGGATTTCAATGATAACCAAATAGTTCACCCAAAAATGAAAACTATTTCATAATTTACTCACACTCAAGTAGGGGTGGGCATTATGACAAAATTATCATATTACAATTTTTTCCAGGAAAAATCACGATTCACGTTTTTTCACGTTGGTTTTACTATTTTACAAGTGACTGAGCAGTACAGTCAAACTTATTTCCCTATTTTAAAAATGTACTCTTATAAGGTAAAAAAAATATAAAAGAAAAAAGAATGACAAACCATTTAGGCAAAAGTATGGGTGGGCGAAGATCTTTATTTCATTGTTCTAATTTTTAATAACAAAGATAAAATAAAGATGCATATTACAAATACAACAAATGAAATAAACAGTACTTTATTTTTCACAGTAGGTGGATTTAACAGTAGTATTCAAGTAAGAAATTAAATAAACAAATGTAAAAATAGAACACTACATAAATTATATATACACTGATTCTTATTAAAGCTACTGAAGTTTAGTACTCGCCCACTTTTGACAGGCTTTTAGTGTGCGCGCACTTCGGGTGTATACTCGCTCAGAAAAGCGCATGTCAGAACAGCGTGCAACTAAAATGTTTAAACGTCCGGAAAAGCTTTAAAATGCATGCAAATAATAAGACTTTTGTGATTGTGAATAACTGCAATCTCACATGAGCCTAACCCTACCTCTGCGTTAAGGTGATGGGAATGTACATCATGTTGTACAGTATATCGGGATGGAGGCGCCAGAACTGATAGAATGCACTGAAGCACGATACTACGATATTTCTTCAAAAGCAGAACATGGAGTCATTTTAATCGTTCATGATCAAAAATCGTGATATCGCACACCCCGACCTTTAAGCCATCCTAGATATACATGACCTTCTTCTTTCAGCCGAACATAATCGGAGTTATATTAAATAATATCCTGGCTCTTCCCAGCTTTGTAATGGCATTGAATAGAGTTCAAGTTTTTGAAGTTCTCCCAAATGCGCATCCATCCATCACAAAAGTAATCCATATGACTCCAGTGGGTTAATCAATGCTTTCTGAAGCAAATTGATAAAAAAAATATCCATATTTAAAACTTGATAAACTATAATCACTGGCTTCCGGCAACAGCCGTACCAGATTATTTAATATAACCAGGGTTCGAATTATGATTTCATCTTTGTGGGGGTCTCTTTAAAAAAAGAAAAAAAAGTAACCCACGAGCAGGCGGGGTGTATGTGATAAATAAATAGCTAAATACTGCACTTCATTATTTTGAGTTCAACGTACGTTTATTAATACAGGAGTAGAGAATATTTGGGGGGAGTTCGTTACCTCTAGGGGGGTCTGGGGGCATGCCCCCCCATGAAGAATTTTTTTTACATTTTAAAGATAAATTCATTAACTCTGGTCCACTTTGAGTCACCCGAATCCAGTGTTAAAAATAATCCAACCGCCCAAACATATGATATTCTTTGATTTAGATCTGCATCTGATCATCATTACAATTTTTCAAATTCTCAATGTTAAGCATGATAATATGGTAAAATATCACACTGAAGTTGGCTGATTTAAAATTAACATTTATTTAAATTAAAAGCTATTCTTTGGCCAAAATTACATTTCCTTAATATCCTAAACAGAGGCTTTTTACTCCCTTCAAAGTTAAATTGTCAATGTTTCATTACATCACTGTTGGCAAAGACTCTTATCAGAATAAATTTTTTACCTTTAAAATAGGGTTTTTTCCCTCTAATTTTATGTAGCCTATGCTCCATCTTTCTTTTAAAATATTCCTTAATTTGATCAATACATTAAATCAGAATAATAAGACAGTAGGCTGTTACAAATCAAATTAAATAATTTACATTGAAAAATTACAACTGTAGTAAATGCCCTGATATGTTTTCCTTGATTGATTTTCTCTAAAGAGAATTACGTTGTTGAAAACGAAAGTAAAAGAGTGACGCTCATTTCGTTTTACCATGATAAGAGTTCCGTGTCTTTATTAAAATCAACACATTATAATGATTTATCTGTCATCCATCCTCGATTAATTTGAATGTAGGCTAATTTTTTTTATTATTTGTCTCGCCCGACCCGCGCAGCACTATCGGCAAACTTAATGGCCACAGGCCGAATTTTGTTGAGAGCCGGAGGCGGCTGCCTCGTAATTCCATGCAGGAAAACCCTGAAAGGAGTTCGCTAAAATATTGGTGGTATTCTTTTGCTAGAAGCTACTTTTGTGTATTTAAATGTCTGAAACCTAAAATAAACATTATGTGGTTAAAAACACTGAATAGTTGTGATATATTGAGCGCATCTGTCTCTGGCTCAGCGCCAGCCAACGCGCGAAAGCACTTTTGAATTTAGCAGTTGATCACGTGATGCACTGACTGTTCTAATCACACCGCTGTGAACGTACGTGCGAAATGGTTAACAAATATGCCTCGATTATAGAATGAAAAAGTGCTTTATTTTTAATTTAAAATGATGGTGCTGATGATTTTTAGAGCCCCCACAGGTGTAGGATTTTACTGCTTTCATGGGAGCTCATACTCTATGGGAGCTCAGCTCCCACTGGCTCCCACGTAATTCGAACCGTGAATATAACTCCAATTGTGTTTGGCTGAAATAAACAAGTTATATACACCTAGGATGGCTTGAGGGTGAGTAAATTATGGGATAAAGTGAACTATTCCTTTAACAACATTCTTCAAAATATCTTCTTTTGTGTTTTGCAGAGTAAAGTAAGTGAAGTGAGTAAATGGTGACAATTTTCAATTTTGAGTGAACTATCCCTTTAAGATGAATGATACCGCTAAATGATCTCTATGATCTAAAGAATCTAAAGAAATGCTAGTTGATAAAGAGTTAATTCACCTTTTTGATGGACCTGGTAACATAAAATAAATCAAAATAGTTAGCAAAACACTGCATTAATGAGTCACACAATCCCATGAGTCCAATAAGAAAGTAACACTGGACAAACAGTCTGCTTTAGACATGCACCAGAGACATGGGGAAGGTTGGAGACACATGCAAACACACAGAATGCTTGGTTATTAATTCTGCTGCGTTCTGTCATTCAGTGGTCCAAAACCAGATACTGCATAATATGAACCAAAACTTGTTTTTATTGGCTGTAACTGTGAAGCTTATTTTGGTTTCAGTGTGGACATACAAAATGACTTGATGCTGGAAAATTTTCACACCTGGTTAAGGCATGATGTTCACAACTTGTGACTCAAAAATACCTCCTAAGTCCATTCAGGTATGCAAAAAATGGTTGATGCAGAATGAGTCACTGAAGTGATATCAGAACCATGAATGCATTAACATACACTATCACTCAGAAGTTTGGGGTCTGTAAGATTGTAACATTTTTGAAAGAAGTCTCTTAATGCTCAGCAAGGCTACATTTATTTGATAAAAAATACAGTAAAAACAGTAATATTGTGAAATATTACAGAGAACTTGTTTTATTTTAATATATTTAAAACATGTAATTTAATCCTATGACGGCAAAGCTACATTTTCAGCATCATTACTCAAGTCTTCAGTGTCATTATCCTTTAGAAATCATTCTAATATTCTGATTTGGTGCTCAAGAAACGTCAATGTTGAAATATCAATGGTGAAAACCATTGTGCAGCTTAATATTTTTGTGGAAATTGTGATAAATTTTTTGGGATTCATTGAATAATTAAAAAAACAGCATTTATTTGAAAAATAAATCTTTTGTAACATGTAAAAGTCTTTCCGGTAATTTTGATCAACTTTCTGCATCCATGCTGAATAAAAGTATTCATTCTTATTGACCCGAAACTGAATGGTAGTACATGACCACCCACATTTACACAGTGTTAAGATCCTCGGTATCTGTTTGTAGCCGCTTTAAAAGGGCGGCGCTAATCGAAGATGTGGAGCTCATTCTAGCGTTGGCCTTGTGGCGTGAAGAGCCAAAACCTTCTGTTGATCATGTCCGTTTGTTTGTGATTATTTAATTAGGTTATTTCTTATGTTTTAGGAGTGTAGGGGGGTCCTGCTATTTATTTTGACTTTGTTTATTTATTCCCTGATTAGGTCATTTATACATGTTTTATTTATAAGTCTATTATTTTGACCTTGGGGCACCATGAAGCCATTGCTCCTTAATTTAATTACTTTTTCCACCTTTTTTCCTTTTTTACCAAATGCAAAAGTTCACGTCAAGCCCGTCCTTATTGCACGGGTCATAACAACAGTGTGCACTTCGCCAGTATGCCGTTGTCAGCCAATCAGAACAAAGGTCTTTTACGTGCAACAGTTTAAGTCTACAGATCAGATCAGGTCATTAAAAAAACTCTGTGGAGAAAATCAAGTTTTTAATGTTGTTTATATGTTTATGTGGTGTTTTTAATATGCTTTCAAACAAACTATGTGCAAATTCACAAGTTGACACCACTGCTGGGTATTTTCTCCTTAAAACTGCAGTGACCCACAGACGGTCTCAAAAATGCGGTTTAAAATCGCAGTTTTACTCTACGTCACAAATGCCGTCGTAACCAATCCTGTAACAAGGGGATATGCCTTTAGCATATCATGAACTATTCTCTAAAGCAGGCAAGTCTCAAGAGAAGCCAGGTTATCACGGTATATTTTTCTTTTGGTATGAAAAAACAGGTAGATGTAGCAATATAGCAGGATAATTATGAATATGATTTATATTACGATGTTATGATGAACTATATGCCTTTCTCCACTGAAGTTGTTCGAAGCATTTTAAGGATGCTGATTTTTAGAAGGCAGACTGAGATGGCGAACGGGAACATTGTTTGTGTAACATTAGCAACACATTATTAGCTGTTTGATAATGCAGTCAAGCAAAAAGTCATTAATTATCGTTAAGTGTCCGACATTGTAGAGAGCGATACATAAAACGCATTACCATTCTGATACATCGACTTGTAAATGAGCCTGTATATTTCACTCTTCCACTTCTTCTGAATCAGTTTCTGGTTCAAACATATGTGGCGGAATTAAACCAGAATTTCTACTTGCCATTGTGTAGCGTTTATTACAGTAAAGTTGAAGTGGAGAAGGTTGAAGAATGAAGAGTGAAGTAAAGTAAAGTAAAGTAAAGTAAAGTAAAGTAAAGTAAAGTTGAAGAGTGGAACAGGTAGTCCAGGCTGATGTGATGCAGGGTGGAGGCGGGGCTAATTTGCATATTCATAGCTCCGAGCATACTAATTGAAGCAAGGGTGTAGAGTTACATTCAAGCTATTTTCACAGGAAAAAACTTTTAAATATGTAATTTTGGTGATCAAAGATGAGTTTTAAAATAATAAAATAATTGACTAGGTTAGTTTAGCATCATAATTCAGTTTTAAAGTCCCCCTGTAGACTAACATAACTAAAAAATAAATTAAACTAAAGAAATAAAAATACAAAAATAATAATGACTCAATGTCAAATATCGTACCTTTAGGTCCACAATCCATCTTGATTTAAATAAGGGGTATAATATGTGTGTGTGGGGTGGTAGGGGTATTTGAGGTTGAATGGGGGCCATTAAAAATCAGGAGCAGTTATTGATCAGTGCATAGAGGTATGCTGAGGACTGTGGGTAAAAGGTTCTCCCAGTTGAAACGGGGTTAAGGCCACACGCCTTCGGGAGAGGAGAAACCAGGAGAAGATTAATCTAAAGTTACTCTCTCCATCTCCACCGTGTCATTCAAACTGCTCTCGGCCACACACACCACGCACACACACACACCACACACAGAGCACAAACACACACACACACACACACACACACACACACACACACACACACACACACACACACACACACACACACACACACACACACACACACACACACACACACACACACACACACACACACACACACAATCCTTGTGTACACAAATAAACACACAAACCAAACACATACAATCATCAAACGCACACACACACCTGCCTCATTCACACACACATACGATCCTTGTGTACACAAATGAACACACACAAACCAAACACATACAATCATCAAACGCACACACGCACCTGCCTCGTACACATCAAACATGCTGAATAAGGCGATTGGGTCAATCTGCAGCCGGCCAACTTCCCCACTCAAACAGGTATTCTTTCTAGAGATTACACTAAAGATTTGTTTTCATTTCTTTGCAGCCTTTTTTCTATTTCTCTCCCTCTCGTGCTCCCTCTCTCTTTCTCTGAAGCCAGAAGTGTAATCCCTGGCAGATAAAACTAAGGACTTACAACAGGAAGATTACCGAGAGCTTTGTAGCCTGTGTGTAGCAAGTCAACGTGGGTATTGGAGAGCTCTTCAAGTGCTTAACTCATGAACTGAGCTCACGCACATACTCACACACGCAGGAGAGAAGGATAATGATAGTGGTATTACAGTAACATGCTCAAAACACTCACACACACCTGCCCCGATGGCTCGAGGACCATCTAAGCAGTGAAATGCTAACTGCCATGCTGTGAACTGCTACAGATCCGATGATGGGGATGCAGAAGCCGTTTAATAGGTAAATGATGTCCATCCAAAACCTTTTGGATGGGGAACAAGTTCTACGTTTGCCCAGAATCTGATCAGGATAGGGACACTGAGCCAAAACACACACCTGGACAAAGTTTCCCTGAGGTAAAGTCAGTACACTGATGCTTGTGACATTCTTGGAGCACAAACATCTTTCACAGATGCTTTGAAGAGGATGCTTTCTCTCTCTCCTTCTCTGCCTAAATAGCCCTCACTTTATTTATATTTTCATCAAATGGAGTGATTTCACAGATAAAAGCTCTAAGACTTTCTCTCTCTCTCTGAGGCCTTAAGGTCTTAAAGAGTCTCAGATTCTCAGGTTCTGTCCTGCATCACTCAGCGGTAGAGGGCCAGCTGAGGGAGATTATTCTGGTAGAGTTTCACAGATTATGAGGGCACTATTGGGGTCTTACTGCCCCTCTGTCAGTAGTGGTTTCGTGGCCTCTCCTCAGGTCTCTGAAGGGACGGGCGGTCCATGTGCAGAAGCGGAACCGGGCCTCGAGCTGGGCTTAACCATGCTCCCTCGGACTTGGCCAAGGGTTCAGAGGGGGGTAACTGGACCAGGGTGAAATAGGGAGCATGAAAAGCAAGCTTGGAGGGGGGTTTTGTAAGTCGAAGCTGCCTTTTTGAAAAGTGTAATTTACAGTCATGGAGAAAAAAGTTAATATATATATACGGTATATATATATATATATATATATATATACACACACACACATACACATACACATACATTTATATATACACACACGCACATATATACATATATATATGCCTATGTTATGTTTATTATATGCAAAATAATAAAAAATAAAAATCTAGTATTTATAATTAAAAAGAACAACTTTATTTTAAAAATGCTCTTTAATTTCTTATTGTTAAACTTCTCATCCTTGTTCAAAACATTGAAAGGACTGATGCTACAACAGAGAAAAAAAGACCAGAAGCATTGAAACGACCATGTGGAGTCAAAACCCACCAGTGTTCACACAAACTAATTAAAAAATGCCACCCGCCATCTGCGAACTCAATTAAATAATGTTAATTCACTTTAATTTCAATTTATCTATGTTGCAGTCTGAATCAGACGATAGAGAGTGGAAAACAAAGAAGTGTAATGAAAGAGTGTAACCTGGCCCTGGCCCTCCCACTGTGGGCTCTCAGGTCATGAAGACCATCATTTAATTTCGTCTTGTGATTAGTTCTACTAGTTCAGAACCTTTTCATAAACTTATAAAAACAGAGAAAATGGAAGGTTACTGCGCTAAATTCTTTAGTCACGATTTCTTTGGGGGAAAAGACAGATAAGTAAAACTCAAGTGAAAGTGAACATGACCGCACAAAGTTACTAACATCTTTCTCAAAACTTTGAGTTTTTCGTCTTGGTTGTGAGAGAACTAGTCCCTAAAGACGGCATTGCCACACTCCGGAAGGCTTTATGTAAATCTAAAGAGCTTTGCAGTGACTGCGTTTGCCGTTTCTTTATATTACAATACAGACCATAATTTATGAAGCGTGAACTGATGAAAATCCTCAGATCAGTGCGTCCCTGTGTGGAAGACTGCTGTTAAACGACAGAAAGGAGAGAGGGGTGGGCAGGGAGGTGTAAAATCGCTTTGCTGGAAAAGAGAAACGACGAGAGAGATAAAAAAAGAGGAGGAGAAAAAGATGTACTAGTGAGTCAGAACATCCCTTTCTTTTTTCGCAGCCCAAGACATCCTATTCCACTCTTCCTTGATGCGTCCAGATTAATTCTTCAACATATTTCAAAAACAGCATCCTGAAATGCTAATGTATCAAAGTTCTTGAGAGCCAAATAAGTTTATCTAGATCAGGGGTCGGCAACATTTTTGTCATGAAGTGCCATTTTTAAGCAGCTTCTCTGCGGTAATAAGCGCTCTAGTAGTGCTGTCATATCTGGGTAACAGGAGCCATTATAACACGCCCTCGTATGTTTAGATTTGACCATTTTAGGAGTACTAAAATTTACATTTGTGGCTTAAACAACTATATGCATTTTGTCTGGTTTCACCTGGAATGCGAAAAAAAGCCGACCCCTGATCTCGATCTTTCCTAAAATGTGAAAATGGCTTAACTTACTGTTGCTTTTCATGTAAAGAGGCAACTACCGACAGAAGAAGACTGCAAGTCAGCAAGATGAATCTAGATTCAAATAAATACAAACTTAAAGTTGCATTCGTCAATCATTTTAAAATTAATCATTTTAAACTAAATTATTTTAAATAGTTACAAATCATTTTAAATGTACAGTATGTAAAATGGATATTCATTCTGATATTTGTAAAGCTCAAATATCAGGCCGTGTAAGCAGAATGACGATGAGAGCCCTTTAGAAAATATTCAAATCTAAACCAGATTGTGTTTACAAGACCATGATGACATTACCATACACACACCCCAGATTTCCCTCTGTGAACGCATGTCTTCGGGGCTGCTCTAATCCACAAACTACTTCCAACAATTTCAACATTTCCATTACTTTGTGTTTTTTCAGAGATTATCGAGGTGTCCTATTCATTCGTTTTTCAACCTGCACCTTCCGCCTCACCTCAGGTCTGTGCGTGTGCGAGGGGGTTCCTCCAGCAAACACAAACACACATAGAAGACTCATAAACAAGGCCTTTGGGCTTCCCTGTATCTTTATTCTGAATGTGTGTGTCTCTAGCTAATCCCATTTGACTTTTTTTCATGCTAAGGTCATCTCATACACCACACTCAGAGGAAACAACCTCCGCATGCAGTCAAAGAATGGAATCATAATCCGTACGAAGTGGGTGTGGGATAGAGATCGAGGGAGCACATGATCAGAATAAATAGGTTTCTGCTGGAAATATGAAATCTCCGATCAAAAAACCAACACCGAGAATCATTTTGACGGACCAATCACTGGTTTTAGTTGAACAGATCTGATGTGAGCCCAACGGTGTACTCACTAGGCAACTCGGAGCATAAATCCCATGAATCCATGAGCTGAAGTTTGGACACCACTTCCTGTTTCTGAGGAGTTGTTCTAATTTTCCTAATGTCTATGTGTGTGTGTGTGTGTGTGTGTGTGTCCTCACAGGCCACTGAATTTGGGTAATTAAATGTTTAAGTTGGGCAGGTCTTCTCAGGCGCGGACACACACAAGTGCTGTGCTGTGATAAACCCCTCGCTATAATTAAATATGGACTACATTATAACGCACACACTCGCAGGCGTAAATAAAAACACTCGGCCTGTGGGGATTTAATCTGGCCATGTATAAGCCCCTCTGCAGCGGCCCGGCGCCTTCCTTGCTCTCATTCACACTCGGTGGGCTTCCCTTCACCCCCTGCACCCTACGCCCCACACCCTCAGCCAGAGAGGGACCGCAGAGCCAGTTAATTAGACTCACTAAAGCATTGAGTGAAGAGAATCATAATGCATATATAACGATCCTACAGAGCAACTAATACATGCCTGTATTCAAATGCTCGGAGTCAAGCGTGCAGGAAGAGGACAGAAAGCAGATGAGAGGGATGGAGTGAGTGGTCCTGGATGTCAAAAAATTAAAAGAATGGGCAAAACAAGAAATGCGGCACTGTTGGAAAAAAGTGACAGAAATAAAGACCCTGTAAAGATGACAATAAAAACTAGACTCGCCTTTTCCTGAAGGAAATATCACAATGACACGCCCCAATTAAATTTACTTTCCATTAAAACCATGTGATCTGGACAAGTCACAATCACAAGTCGGTATGCAAATATTTCAGGGACATCATCCCTAAAATTGAGATTTTAAAACAAACTTAGACTAACATTCAAATGTCTAGTTTCAGATTTTTTGATTTTTTTTTAAAGAAATTTATACTTTTGATCAATTTGTCCTTTCCGAATAGTGACAGTAAAGACATTTATAATGTTACAAAATATTTCTAATAAATGCTGTTCTTTTGAAGTTTCTATTCGTGAAAGAATCCTGAAAAAAACATATCATGAGTATTAAGCAGCATTACAGTTTTCAATACTGATAATAATAATAAATGACTCATGAGCACCGAATCAGCATATTAGAATGATTTCTGAAGGATCATGTGACTCTGAAGACTGGAGTAATGATGGTGAAAATAAATTACATTTTATAATAGATTAAAATAGCAATTTTAAATTGTAAAAATATCTCACAATGTTATTGTTTTTTATTTATATTTGATCAAATGCAGCCTTGGTAAGCATCCAAAACTTTAAAATTGAAATGTAGTGTAAAAAAAAGTATAAAGTTTACAAAAATACAGGGAAAGTATATAGTTTAAAGTGAAGGCTAGGACTGTATTTATCTACCAAAGAATGATCAATGTAGTCTGTATAGCTGTGTTCCAAAACCTAGTGAGCTGCCTACTTGGACAGCATCATAGGCATCATAGGTAGATTCCTGACAGCCTTTTCCGAAAGGTAGACTGGTCTGTAAACTACCCTTTTGGCCAAAATCTAAGGGCCCTATCATACACGCGGCGCCAGGCGTTTTTTGCTAGTTTCAGGATGACGCAGTTATATTTTTTACGTCCTGCGCCACGTTGTTTAAATAGCAAAAGTATTTGCGCCCTTCTCTGAAAAGGAGTTGTGTTCAGGTGCATTGTTGGCGCGTTGCTATTTTGAGGCAACTGAAATAGACTGCGCCATTGACCAACAAAACCTGGTCTAAAGTCAATGGCGCAGTTTTTTTTTGTTATTTAAAGGGCACATTAGTAATATGAGCCTATAGGTGGGTTACAATGTAAAAGATTAATATTGTGTACATAAAGATATGGTGGAATCCGGCCTGTCCCGTAGATGGTCTGCTTCTGTCCTTTACCTCGTGCACAAGCAGATCCTTTTCCTCTCTGGAGACGTTTAGTGTTTCCGCTCACAAATTCTGCTAAGTAAATAGCAACCCGCCATGGCACAAGTGCAAATGGATTTTAAAGGGAATGGGAAATGACACTCTGATTGGTTTATTGCAAGTTATGCCCAAAACACATCCATTAAGGGCCGTACACACCGGGACGAATATCGGCACGCGTTATTCGCCAGCGTTTTTCAATGCGTTTTTTGTGTTCACACCCAAGCGATTTTCGCTGACGATGAGCCGAGTGAACATGAAAATTCATTCCCTGACATTAGATGGCGCTTAATGTGTAACAGAAATATCAAGACCCCTGGATTCTGTGCCATTTTATTGTGCTCTCAAGGGTTTTTTGAACCAAAAACACGAGCTGTGTGACTGACCAAGAGCAGTAGTAAGTGTTGTTCGGTGAGTCGCGTTACCTGTAGTAGCAGCTGGGAGTCATTTCGATGGGCAAAAACATGAAGGTGGGATGTCAAAGCTTATGTTCCGACACCAAAGAGACCAGCAGCTCTACATTTATCTTGGCTTGCATCTTCCTCGTCTTCTTCCCGGCAGTGTGTAGAGCTACTTGGCGTATATCTTCTTCGCCGTTAAGTATGTGTGCTCGGCAAGACCGTTTTGTGTTTGAGCGCCCCCAAGTTGTGTTTACTGTAACTTCATAAGCTCCAGACACGTGAGCAAAACCCGAGAACCCGAGGCGTTTTTTAAAAAATGACGCTTTTCCGCGTGGCGTTTTCCGCGTCGCTCACTCACATTGGCGCCCTTTGTTTAATCACGAGGCGTTAAACGTCGCGCGAAATTCGTCCCGGTGTTAATGGGCCTTTACTCATTAAGAGTAGGGATAACCTTTTTAGACCATGTGCCGGGTGCGCCGACCATTTTTCCAGTCGTTAAACTAGCAAAATGGATTCGGACACGCCCTAAGTGTATTTGCGCCGTACGCTTTAGACAATGCGCTTAGATCGTTAACATAGGGCCCTAATACAGCATTTTATCACAATGCAATGTGACGAGCTCAGTAAAAATGTAAATACATTTCATTCAATACCAAAATTCTAAAGAAAAAAAGTTCAGTCTAATAAAAATTAACTATTGGATTGACTATTTCGTTTTTTTCATGCTTGTTAGAGCATCACATTGTTAGCGCAACAACATGCCAATGTCCGACTCTTTTGTAAATAAAGTCCTAATGTGGTGAGGAAGATTTACCTTAGGTGAGGATGAGGCCAACTCTCTCCCTTTCACAGCTGTGACAGCTGAGGGTGCCAGGGCAGGTGGAGTGGACGTTCCTTCAGGAGCTGAAGTCGTTGGCGCCGGGCCTCCAGGGGCCACAGGAGGGTTGGGTCCAGCACAAGGAGCCTGAGGGGCCCGGCGTTTGGTGCTCATATCTGAGGTGATGCTGTCTGCGGTGGAGGACCTGGGCTCATAGAACGGGTTTGATCTGAGAGTGGGAGAACAATTTGTTGTATTAGCAAATAAAGCTTAAACAAGCAAATTGGTGATTTATGTGATTTTGTTCACTCAACATGTAATTGTCAATTTAGCAAAATTTGTTTGTTTAAGATATTTAGATTTTCTGCACCTTTAGCACTTGTCTGTCTATTACTTGAGTGTGTGTGGTTGTCTTCAGGTAAAGGAGGCATCAGCAAGCATTATTAGCCAATAAAACGCTCTGCTGACTACGAGAAAGACCAGGTGCTCCAGAGGTCACATCTTATGAACTTTGACCTGTGGCCTCGTCAGAGAGCTCACTGACAGGCGGACACAGACGTCCGCTGGCATCAATACACACTGCTGTGTAAAGGCCCATCACTCATCACAGACATACACACATACATGAACACACACACACACACACACACAATGAGGAGAAAAGACTGAGCAGGTATTCAGCTGAAAGACAAGGTTAAAGACAAAGTATCCCAAGCTTCCAAGCTTATGGACAAAGACTGAGCGAGAGAGTGAGAAAGGAGGTAGGAAAGAGCTGACAGAAATGAGACCAAGTAAAAAAAAAAAAAGAGAAAGAAGTGGAAAGTGCAGTCAAAACAACTGGAGGTGAAAGAGAGGACGAGAGACAGAAAGAGAAAGATAGAAAGCAAATTAGAAAGAGAAAGTATTAGAGAGATTTGACCAGTCAGAATTTTTTTTTTTTAAATATGTCTCGTGTAAAAGTACAACTTCCTTAGGCCAATCCTGTGACCAAACAAAACTGGAAAAATAATGATCAGTTTGCAACAAAATTTCGTAAACTTTTATATATAATATATTTATATATGTTTATAAACAAACCTTTTTTCTTACAAGTGCGACAAACATTTTTTTAGAGTTCGTACTGTGTCCAACAAGTTCCCCAACTGATAAGTGCTGCCATTTCTGTTGCATATGAAAAACTTCTATCTGCAAACGAAATTAAGTCAGTCGAGCACCTGTCTCAATCATGCGACATGTTACTACACAGTGGTGGGAGATCCACTGAGAAAGCGCTTGAATTCGGCACAGTATTACTAACATTTTTACAAGATGTAGTGAGAAGAATTCAAATTCAGCGCAGAATTCTCTGTTATAAACCATAGATATCAGATCAAACAGTGCTGATGTAGTAGGCTTGTATAGAAGGCTTTTCCGTCCACATTCACTATGGATTTAATGTTGTATCGCTAACTGTAACCATGGTAGTGTAGCTTCTTTTACATTTACATTTTTTTTACATTATTCATTTAAATAAGGGTTTGTACAACCTTTTGAAAGTGTAATTAGACGACTTTTAAATAGGGTTTTTATATGTTACTAATGTTAATAAAAGTTCATTTTATCTGCATCTTATCTCAAGCTCAGTGCTTTAACAAGTAAACATATAATATTATTAGTTACTGCACTTATTAATGCAAAATAATAGTAATTTTGTGATTAAATTACCTTTATGATTAAAAATCCCCCCCAACCCCCCAGTGCTACCAGATCAGGTAAAACTTACTGGCACCAGGGCTACTGCTCTCAAATGTTAGTCTGGATCCCTGCATAAATATATAGTTAAAAAGTTTCAGTCAGATTTTATTTCGAAAGACAATTATTTTATCCAACAAGGATGCATTAAATTAATTAAAGAATTATAATGTTACAAAAGATTTCCATTTCAGATAAATGCTGTTCTAAAAAGTTATCAGTGTCTTCTCTCATTTTCTTTACATAACGTCAGGTTTGGAGACGTGTGTCCCTGCTGGAGTACTGTGAGTGAGTGAGCGAGTGAGTGAGCGATGAGAAATGCAGAGATGAACAGACAAGGCCAAAGAATGTGGGGAACAACAGAAGCCTTGTTCCTGCTGAAAGAACTCGCTCACCACTTTCTTCTCTTCCGACAAGTGCTTTTCTCCTTTGCTCATACACACAAGCACATGCACACACACTCACGTACTACTAATGAACAATAGGAGAGCAAACAGAAGACAAGCTGTGTGTGTTCCTGAACCGAAATGTTTTGTCAATTAAAATAACAATCACTTAAAATGTTCTGCTGTAACCAGGAGCCCCTCCCATAGCGTATCCCAGAATTACTAGACTTACTCATCTAACTCCTCCTCCTCTGTCCTGGCTGTGTTGGCGTACAGGTATTTGCTCATATCCACCGGCCGGATGTTCTTCCTCTTGCTGCTTCTGGGTGGAGATATTTTAGGCTGGGGTTCAGGCTCAGGATCAGCTTCGTCAAACGGGTTCCCATATTGAGAAGGATCCGGGTCTGTGTCAGTCTCATCAAATGGGTTTGAGGGATAAGAGGTGTCCTGATCACACACAGGCTCCTGATCTTTGATAGTGGGCTGAACATGGGACTCAGGAGATGCTTCTAGAAATACACAAACAATGCACAACATCCCCACCTGTATTATCTAAATTAAACTCATGATGACAGTACTATAAAATGTATAAACATGAGACACAATAATTGAAAAAAAATAATTGTGAATAATTTTATGATTGAAACAGTAATAAATTCTCTAATCACTTTAATACAATACAGATCGTTTCAAAGCAGCTTTACAGTGATAACAGGAAAATTATTCAAATGATGCAAAAAGTTAATTTCAGCTGTACAGCAGCTCAAAAAGAAAATACTATAGTGTCACTGTTCAGCTGAAATCAGTTCACTGTTGATTCAGTTCCATTGTAAAGATGATCAATTATTAAATGAGTTAATTTAATTTCATCTATAAAGCAGTTCTGGAGAAGACAGTGATGTCATTGACCAGCTCAGTTCAGTTCTCAGTGCAGTGAAATCAATACTATTGTTGAAAATGTAAACAAAAAAAAGATTGCTGCTATATGAAGCTATTCTAAAAGTTAATTTTTTGTCAGTTGGGTGTAATAGAAAAGATTAACATGCTGTAATGCCCAAAAGCCATATTTTTCATATACTGTACATTATTGCATTACCATTATTCCCAGTCTAATTTCTACAAAGCCCCCACTTGCGAAAAAGTCCAGAGTACTCTGATTGGCCAGCTGACCCAGTGCATTGTGACTGGCCAAAAACTTCAAGCGTGTGCCAGAAATGTAACAGGCCTTACAATAATAGCGAGCTTTAGCTTCCAAGGCATTTAACGCAATTGTAAAGACACAGAACTACTTGAGCATAACGTTTGACAGTGGTAAGTTTTTATTTTTTAATTGACTCAATTGACTTGTAAGTATTTCTTATTATTTGTAGTTGTGTTTTATATTAGCAGTTCCAATTATAAGCTTTATAGTCGCTATGATGGCTAAGCTGTAAATGAAGGGCAAAGCTTTTCCTCTGCTAGGTTGCTAACTAACATTACAGTATGAAGCAGTGTTTATTTTAGCTTTTGTAAGCTCTTGCTTTTGTAAGATGGTTCACCACCCTTTAGAAAAATTATCCATGATTTTGTGATCGATTAATGTTTGTATTCCCATAGTTTTCCGACAAATATGATTAAATGGTGGATAACATCGAAATTGGCTCGAAATGGTTTGAAATTGACGGCATTGTTAATATTTACATCCGAGTAGAGCTTGAGGTTATGAAGGGGCGTGACATTTCTAAGAGCTAAGAGCTAAGAGCTAAGAGCTGCCAATCACAACACACTAGGCCACCTATCCAATCACTTCGGATTTCGGAAGGAAGGCTTCATTGATAATTACGTGTTCAACCAGACTGGGGAGAGAGGAGCTGTAAATAATGTAAAATACGTGAAACTTCTTTCTTTTTTTTTTACAATCGAGCATGAAAATATTCTTGTACACCCCAAAAACTAAATAAAGACTTTGTAAAAGGGCATAATAGGACCCCTTTAAAAAGCATCATATGATCCCTTTAAAAAATGAAATGCATATATGGATTAACTGTTCACAATAAGTTCTATAACATGCATTTACAAAATAGGGTGAATTTTCATTTCATGCCAGGTTTAAGACTTACTAGTCCCTTTGGTCATAATGACAACCCACTGACTAGTTGCATTTGAAAATATGTAGTTTTGCACATCCCTAGTATCAAATGCATTTGTATAATTAAATATTATCTTAACGATTTTCCAAAATACAGCTGCAGTAATCATTCCCTCTTTACTTAATACATCAACACGCATCTCAGATTGTTAATGAGTACAACCTGCCCTCTTGATAAAGGGGCAAAGGGGTCACAAAAAGGGTCAAGGGTCACTCCTTACCATCCTCATCCGGGTCACCAAAAGGGTTAAGGTCAACCAGGTCATTAGGTTCATCGAAGGGGTTAGAGCTCATGTTGCTCTGGTCTTGGTCCTCCTGATCCAGGAAGTTCAACTTACTGATCAGCTCTAAACAGTCAACATCCGTCCACAATGATAACAGAACAGAAAGCAAAAGAGAAAAGAGAACATCATTCATCAGTCCAAATCAATCCACAAGAAGAACAGATGAATTATCAGGTGAAACCTTTTAAAAAAAAAAGCAAAACTGTCAAAAAAAATAACCAATGAATAAATGGTTGACATCTGCACTTTGAAGTGAACCGCACCAACGGGATCCAGAGAGCCAATGTAGGGTTTCATTCAGAACTATTACTTCCAACATGAGCCAGCTGGCGGAAAAAACAGTGTGTGTGCAGGGTGTGAGAGTGAAGTGCTCTCTAAGGTGATAAGAAAGGTGTGACGTCTCTGTTCGCTCCACCACCATGCCACCCTGACCCATATTAGGCCATCAGAGCGCTCAACCACATGACTTTAAAGACCTGTTCCAGGATCATCAACTCCATGGTCACGGAAACAAAGGTGGGTAGCTGGGTTCACTACAAACTGCAGAAAGTGGAACGAGGGCACAAGATCACAAATGAAGAACGCTAAATAAGGAGAAAAATATAGCACGAGGGGGAAAAAATACCAATGAACTTAACAGATGCTCAAACACATAGTACAGGAAAAGGGATGGGAAAAAAAGAGGAGAGAAGGAGAAAGGCAGAGATAGAGTATAAATAAAAGAATGAAGGAAGGTGAAAGCTGAAAGACCTTCAGAAGAGGAGGCAGGCTTATTTGATTCCTTTAGGCAGTCATCTGGATCTCCATCTATAGAGCTGAGAGCATTCAGCTGCCTCACAATCTCTGAAAACAGCACAACATACACTCAAATACACACTCAAATCTGTATAATGCAATCAGAGCTATGCAATACGTACGGACTTGTGTGTGTGTCTCTCTGAACGGACACTGAACTGTGTCTTCGCTCTAACAAACTGTTAAAAACTGATCGGACAGAATCGCTATGGCAACAAAGAGATTCCTAAACGCATACAATGAATAAACAACTCAAGCATTTCCATAGGAGCTCCATACATACACTTATAAAGGGACTTATAAAGGGATAAAAGCACATGGGCTTAATGTTAAGACTCCACAATATGGGGGGTTGATGGGGGGCTGGATAATATCAGTGTCTCACACAGACATAGACATATACACACAAAATCACACACACGTTATGCACATGCAAACACAAACATACACAAGGGACATATGTTGGATGGACCTTATCATACACATTATTAACAAGCAGCGCAATGTGTATAAAAGCAGCTAATAAACAAACTGACCAAAAACAGAGCAAATGTAAACAAGGGCAATAAGTCTCCATATGCACAGGTAAATGCACACGTGTGCACATACAGACAAAAACTAAACCACAAAAGAAAAAGAAAAACTCTAGCTCAAATGAAACAGTTTAACTGAGACTGAAGAAATGAAGAGTGAAGAATTGCACACTGAAATTTACGAGGACCTTTAAATCCACACACATCTATTCTAATTGTTCATTTGCAATCTAGAAATAAATATACACTTTATACATATGAACCATACAGCCCAAAGTAACCACATCTGGGAAATTCTAGAAAATAAATATAGATTAAAAGGAAACAAAAACAACAGAATAGAATAAGCAAAACAAAGAGAACACAACAGAAAAAATAAGACTATGATTGATATAACAGAATAGAAAATATAATAGAACTAATAAGGAAACATAAATATGCAAGAATTAAACAAAATAAAATATGAATACAATAAGATAAAGAAAAGAAAAATAATGGAATAAAATCAATTAAATTAAATAAAAAATAATGGAAGACAATAAAACAGAACAGATCAACAAACAGAACACAATAAAACAGAATACAGTGAACTACTGTGTAAACAATTAAAACTGGAACAGAGTAAACAAAGGAACAGAACAGAAAGAAAAACCATCTAGAAACAGAAAAGCTCTTTGGTGGTGTTGTGTTTGTACAGAAATATCGGATCCACCGGTAAAGAGTCTTCATATGATATCAAGCCATTCTCACCTGTAATCTTGGCAGCCTTCTCCTCCTGGTTCACCCTGTTCTCCTCATCTTCCTCATTCTCTTCCTCAAAATCATCCAGATTGCCAATATCGGCCTGCTTCATGCTCATCAGACTGGCCAGACTCTGCATATCTTCATCACTACACACAGAAAGAGAAAGAGACAAAAGCACAATATAAATCTGATGAAATCATCATAAACGAGGCACTTCACACGCTACTCATTCGGACTGTTCGTCAGCAGGCTCAGACAGAATCGGAGGACTTGTTTTGCATTTTCACCATTTATTTTGGTGCAAAATAAATTTGAAATGGATTTAAATACAGTTAAATTGAGAATTGTTCATTTCGTTTTTTGATAACACGCTCTCCAGACTAACTAACCCTAAAAAGTGAATATGGCCTTACATTCACTGTGCTTTTGTGTAAAAAGCATTTTGATACACTGAAGGAGATGGATGGAAGGAGAGAAGAAAGCCAGGTTGACAGAGAGAGTGAGCGAGAGATGATTGTGTAAAGGGGAATGCCCTTCATGGTCCTGCTCATAAGAGGCAGTGCAATACGGACATGCATTCCAGCCAGGGCATTCACAAGCATGGCGAGATAACGCTCCAGGATTAACTCCCTCTCTCCCTTCCAATGTCCCCGTTTTCTCCTCCTCTCTGTCTATCTCACATTTCTTTAAGAATGCGGGCCAGTCTTTCTTTGGCAGGCATGGAGCTTATTTGAACTTATGTAATGGGGTTTATTTGTGTGCTGTTGACATGATTCCCATGGGTTAAGAGCGGTTACACTTC
Source organism: Siphateles boraxobius (assembly GCF_051911475.1). Lineage (NCBI taxonomy): Eukaryota > Metazoa > Chordata > Actinopteri > Cypriniformes > Leuciscidae > Siphateles > Siphateles boraxobius. The sequence continues at coordinate 29,329,943 of NW_027508833.1, read as the reverse complement.
CGCCACGAAACCTCTGTCGCACACACACGTTACAAAAGCCACACAATCACACATATCTCATATAGCGCAAGGGTGAAATCACATACACTCATACACGCTTCTTGCTGCCTTTATTTACAGGCAGGCAGAGATCAGAAGCAAAAAAAAAAAGAAAAAAAAAAGAGGGAAACAGGGATATTGCGAGACGGGTGAGGGAAAGACATTTACACTCTCAAGGCCAGTGGCTGGAAAGATTCCATCTGACTTCTGTTTGCTGTGGCACGCATGTCAAAGAGCAACAGCTCATGTCTGGGCCAAAGTTCTCCAACAGGATTTGATTTCTCATCTTCTGACATTTTCTAAGCAACAGTACCCAGGGTACAAAATTTGCAAAGGATTCAAATAAAAATTATTTAAATAATTAATTTATAGTAATATAAATTTGATATACCACGAATACCAACTATGAATTGTATTTTAAAGACAGTTTAGAAGTTATATATCTTGGGCTGCAGTCAAGTAAAAAAAAAAAAAAAGAACGTATTAAGGCCGTGTGTCCACCAAAGTGTTTTTAGCCAGCTGAAAACGCTAGACGCTCTGCTGACAACGCCTAGCTGTGGGCGCTTGAGAGCGTTTTGGCAGCGCAGCGTTTTTTCAGTTGAGACGCTTCGTTGCTATGATACAGGGTATCCGCAGCACAGTTCACTTGTTAACTGATTTCACAGATAATTTGTTTCATACCACAAATTAATTTTTCATCTATTTTGTTTGGTTAGCTCTGCTGGTTGATGCCGTTGTACAGAAAGAATGTTGTGACAGTTGGTCGGTGTGGTATTTGTCCCGCCCCTCCTCCACTGTGATTGGACAGCTGGGTAAAAAGTGACAGTGATGAGCGCTGCGTTTTACCCAAAGTTGAACATTCTTCAACTCTCGGCGACCTGTAAAAAACGCCGGGCGCTCAGCACTTCAGCGTGTAAAAAACCGCTCAGCGCCTCGTTACGCTCATGGCGTTTTAAAAACGCGGCACTCCCATTGAAAACAATTGAAAAAATATGCCCGCAGCGTGAAAAAACGCTTTGGTGGACACAGCCTAAGTCTTTCCCCGCCAGTGTTTTTAAAAAAAATCGCAAGCCAGCGCCAGCATTTCTGATCATTTTCACAAACTTTCATGGCCCCAAGAATATTTTGTTGTATGAATATCTGTACATGCAATATATCAAAAATAAATATATAAATAGGCCTATATCTTTTTTTGCTTTTAACCATACAACTATTTTATTTCAGCTTCATGCATTCTTTTTTTATTAACACTTGAATGTGGGTAAGTTTCATAAAAAGCAACGTTTTGAACAAAAAACTGAGAAAATTCAGTTTTTGTCAAACTATGTCCGGATGATCACCATCATCATAATGTTTGATGACTGCATTATTTTACATGTGCATAAGCAATGCTTCTATCACTTCTTTCTGCTTCTTCTTTACCTGTGTTTTGATCTGGAGATTCTATATGCTTTTAAAAGATGCATAATAGCACCCCCTACAGTAACAACATGGATTGCCGGAAAATACCTGTCAATGGCGGGGAAACGATGTGTCATAAATGACGGAAAAATCCTGCGCATCAGTAGATTCATTTTAAGTTTGTGCACATATTTCATCGTTCCCCATACAGACGTTTTAAAATGAAGCTCACAGATACCCTAGTTTGTACAAAATGTAATCTGAATACGGTCGGCACTTAGTAGCATATTATCTGGGACTGCCCAAATGTCTCTAATCTTTGGTCCCAAGTGGCAGTATTTCTCGAGGATATTTCTGAGTGTCCAATTCTTAAACGGATTACCTTTGTTTCATTTAATGATGATTCATCAGTTAGTATTTACGCTAATTTGGCTTCTAAGAAAATTATATTTGCAGGTTTAACTGCTGCTAAAAAATACTATAATGCATTCTTGGTTTTCTCCTAGACCCCCTTCAATAGAAGAAAGGTTTCATTATTTCAGAGATACTGTTCTTATAGAAAGATAATTGGGTGTCATACATAAAGCACGGAGCTCACCTTTAGATGCTTGGGATAAAGTTATTGTTGCACTTTTTAAAACCACCTGTTTTTTTCAAAACTTTGCTGATTGTATATAGTTTAAAGGTGATGTTGAATTTTTTTGTACACGAGTACACATATACTATTTGGCATATAATGAAGTAAAGTGTACATTTTGTGTTAAAACTAAATAAAAAGTTGATCACCAAAAAAATAAATGATGAAAAATTCCGTCAATGGCGGGGAAAGAGTTAAGATGCAGTCACATTAGTGAAATATTTAAAAACTTTGCAGGTAAAAATGGCTCACTGTCTGTTGGAAACATGTAGCAATCAAGGGTGGACTGGCCATCTGGTACTATCCCCGTGGGCCGACGTGCTTTTTGGGCCAATACATCTCATACTTTTTTTTTTTTTTTGTCTTAGCGGCCCATAAAACTTGTACATCAGTGGCCCATTCGTTTTGTTTTGCTTAATTGGCGGCGCTGGGGTCTTTGTGCCAGTGAAAAAAAGTCAGCGTTCGTTTTTTTTTTCTTTTTCTGACAGACCGGCCAATGAAACATGTAGATCAGCGGCCCATTGGTTATTTTCTTGATTGACACTGGTCTGAGCCAATCACATCTTTAAACACCCAACCCCCCCCCCTCCCACCCCCCCCCCCCCCCCTTTGGGTTCTGACGATGCAGTGTAAGTGTTTATCTGTCAAAATAGTCAGAGAGATGGAGAATAAACGCAAGGAATGTGCAGAGAAAAAGCGTGAAAAAAAAGAAACAGACCCTTCAAGCAGACGCTGTAAAATGTGTCAAAATAACAGCTGTTTTCTGCACCAGCAGGACCTTCATCAGCTCCCGTGGCTGATGATGATAGTGAAGAGGATAAGGAGAGAGATGAGAAAGTGTAGAAACACTTAGGATATGTCATCATGAGTGTAGGAACCCATTACCCAGTTACGCATTATTTCCACATCTGCATAGTTGACGATTACCCCATTTTACTATAATTGTAATGAGACGCGTTTGTAAACCATGTTTTCTGCCAAAATAAAAGCTCGATGCAGTTTCCGTCAAATTAAAAGATCATGTGTTAATCTCTTTCAAGTATAGAAATTAGTACAAAACTAATAATGAAAGTTTCCTTTATTTCTTAGTGCATTTGTTTTTCAATATTACTGTTATGGGATTAATATTATAACTATTATTATATAGTAGTGTAATGTAGACAGACACTAAAAGAGTTTTGAGTTTTTCTTTGTTCAATTTGCACACTGAATATGGGTTGGAGCTTTTAATTTTGATCTCTCAAAGTGCACAAGATTGATGAATTTACCATTTAAATGCACAAAATATTCTTACGGGGGGCATCAAACCAAGCAGCTAGCTGTGGCGAATCCACATGACCAACTTGAACTAGTTGTGAAATCTGCATGGGCAAATCATTTGCCCTCACGTGAAATTCCCGATCTTGTGGATTCCCATGTAAATTTGCTGAACAATGATAAATGTGACTGTACCTTTAGTCCATCGACTGCATATTTCAAAATCTCAGGGTATTCAGACACATAACTTTGATCTGTTGCATAATATCTAGCAGGAAAGTGTCATCAAAACTTAAAGATCATGATTTTCTTATTTTCCTTTGAAATCATGGTGGCTTTATGAAAGGATTATTCCACATGTAAATTGAGTTCTTCCCTGAAATAAATACTTTCTGTATCCTAGATAAACTTCTGGGGGCGTATTACAGAAACTTTCTATCTTCAGTCTTAAGTTAAGACAAGTTAATTTAGGATTTTTCATAAATTTTTATTACAGAAGCAAATCTTATGTTGATTTAGGATTCTTATCCTATCTTTCAAAATTTCATCTCATCTGTAGTTAGGAAATCTTAAACCCCTCCATCGAGTTCGGTAATCACCTCACAGGTCTGTTACCAGGCAATCTACTACGCAAACAGCTGCTGTGAAGTAAAACGGAAAAAAATCAGATAATACGTAGAAATAACTGAGATTAAAATGGAGAAACAAAATAAGTGGTGCTTTTCATTAAGTAAAGTTTTGATAAATTTGGTAGAAAAGGCAAAGCCTAATCCTTTTATTTCATAGGAATCTGTAATTATTTGTCAGAGTTTTGTCGTCAAAGTGCAGCACATCATTTGGGTGCTCACAAAGTCTTCCCATCATCAAACATCACTGTTCTTCATCTTGTATCATAAAAAAATGCGACGTCATTCTCAGACAGGGCTATTTTTATGTGATTTTTATAGTTGACTTTCAAATCATTTTGAAGTTAGGACAACAGTGGGGTTGTCCTAAAGTTAAGACTGTTTTTAGGGTTTTTTTGTGGAGTTAGGATGCTTCTGTAATACCATTTTCCCATCTGTAGTTAAGACAAGATTATGCACTTAAGAAATGACATTTTGTAATAGCTTTTGTCCTAAATGAGGTCCTAACTGAAATTGCCACGGTTACCAAACAGATAAGATAGGATTCTAAAGTTAGGATCTTTCTGTAATGCGCCCCCTGGCCTCTAAGGCTTCTAAATCCCACCTTGGCCAGAACATTTCCCGAGAGGGAGAGAACAACCTCACAAGAGTGCATGAAATGTGAAGACGGGATGAAATCATAGGGGAAAAAAGGAGAGAAGAAGGGCTGGAGGGGGAGAGATCCAGGAAAAGGAAATTTTGGGAATGTGAGGTATTGTCACTTCCTATGTCACTGAGGCAAAAAGGAAAAGGCAGAAATGCACAGAGAGAAAAGGACTGAGAGCGTAATTTGAAGTGACCGCATTCCTTCGGGGTGGGTGTAGTCAGCTGCTTTTGGAGGTGTAGTGAGCTGCTCTTACGTGGCTTTGCCCTCTCGCAGGAAGATGCAGGACAGGGAGAATTGCAGCGTTGCTGAAACCACTTTCTTGGACAGCGGCTTGAACTTGAGCTTGACGTCTGTCTGCGTGGGCATGGCACTGGCGTACTGCTTCATGTTAATGCAGCTGGTGGCCAGCGCTTTCCGACGACCCGACGGAGACTCCTAAAATAACACGCAAAAAAGAGAGAATGCGAGTTAAAATACGGTTTAAAAATAAAAATTCAACTTGTTTAAATTTAATTGCTACAATACTACATCGGGGGGGGGGGGGGGGAACGAACAAATGAATATTATTGACTGACATCAATATACTTCTAACAGTTCTAACAAATGCTATGAAATAGATATGACAAAATAGCCCAACGGTGCTTTGAAAATATATATTGTTTAAAACAATCAAAAAGAATGAATGAAAGTTGCTAATCTTCACACTCACAGGTAAAATCATCGCCTGTTTTAACATGTACAAAGCCCAAATACACACATACACACACACACACACACACACCTAGACAGGGGAAACCAGCACTCCTGGAACATGTGCATACAAGTTTAAGGAGACCGTCTCAATGAAGTATTAACTAAACAGAACACTAAAGCTTCCAGCAAATGACACTGAATTCTCAACGGTGAGATAAAGTGTCATTTTGCAGCCATTTACAGGCATATAATATGTCAAACTTAAAATGATTTTTTCAAACCAAGAAAAGGTCATATCAGAACTAAAACGCATTCATTTGCCAAAATAATTTAAATAACCAAACTCAGTAATAGTTTATCACCTCTGACACCAATAGAGTGAACTGGCCCTGTCATAATGGTCAATGGCGCCCCCTGTAGGTCAGAGGGTGGGAATATTTTAAGGAGACTAGAAAGGAAACTGGACTGAAATGGCCCTGACTCTACTCTCTTATTCATTTGCTTTATTTATTTTTGTCTTGTATGATTAGTGGAGTCTGGTAAACATCAATTCTGATATCTTATTAAAAATGATGTGGAGAAGAAAAGGGTTCGACACCAGCCATGTGCCAAAATGACTTGAGGGCGACAACATCTTATAAAAATGGAACAAAACAAAACAAAACACTATCCCACCTGCACACTTTCCATTTGCCAGATAGGCCGGAAACACAGTTGGAGACGTTCCCTGACCTGCCTTTTCTTATTGAACAAAGCCAAAAAAAATATCTTCCCATTCAGTCTTTGTTCTTAGGGCATTTTCACAGCTTGCAGACTAAGTATCGTCAATTTGCTCCTGGATGAAAGTACTACTCTCAAAACATGTTTCAACACCATCACACAGGCCATAGTGTATGGATAACTGACGGAAAATATTGGATATACATTCAAATTGAAATATATTTGCTCTAATATGGCTTCATTTTTTTTTAATCAGTATTTAACATGATTAATGCAAGAAATAAAATACAGTCAAAGTTTGTAGTTAAAGATAATCGGTTAATTCCAAATTGTTTAATAAGTGAACATAATAATATGTTTAATACAGAGCATTATAAATTGTGTAAAGAACATTCTGTTCTTTCACAAACAGATTTGAGTGGCATTGCAAACCAATCATAGAATTAGAGTCATGAACTGGTTACTGAATCAATTGACTAAAATAAACACTGGAAATGACTCAAACTAGTCAAGCGCCTTTCTTGTACGTCTCTATTTCTTTCTCTCGGTCTCAATTCAAGTTTCCTCTCTTGCTTTAAGCCATTATTTAGCCTTCTTTTCAGCAAGTATCTTTCATTGTCAGCTTTCTCCATGGGTGAGATCCATATACTGTAGGCCTATTGTTCAATCTTTTATGCTCTCTTCACTTTTATCTCATCGGGCCTGTTGCGCAGAGTAATCCAAAACAAAATGGGCAGAGAGTGAAAAGAAGGCCCTGTGTATAACACTAACGGCAGGCCTCTCAGAGAGCCTGTATCCATACACCTGACTGTGTGCATATGTGGAGCGACTACGTATAGATCTCCAGATAGAAATCTCACTCGCAGGCGCATGTGTGTTTGCATGTATCAGTGGTCCTGAAGGTAAAGAGGAGCCCTTATCAGAGCAGAGACGCAGAGAGCTGAAGAGTGACTTTATTCGTCTCGGATTTGCCTCGATACAGCTCCACACACACACACACACACATAGAGAAATCAGCCGACTCACAAGGGCAGCGCACACTAACCCTTCTTCCTTCTTCCAGTTTGCTGAAGGTGATTAATCTGACCGAGCGACGCCATCGGAGGTGCCGAAGAAGAACACCCCACGTGCCGGCGGCTGAAACACAGACAGAGACGTAAAGCGCTCGAGCGCTGACCCGATCAAAACAACAGTGCCGCCCGCCTGCCAATCTCGCACCCAGACAAATTACCCACAATCCCCCACTCCAGCTGGGACGGAAGACAGTCCTCTGTGACTCCTTCAGTAAATGAAAACGATAAAAGGGAGAAAAAAACCTGCGTCTAAGATTCAAAACCGCTCGCCGACGAAGCCACTTGACATTTGTGTTGACATTTGAGCCCCTGTTGAATCGGTCGGAAATACAGCATGTCATCCCTGAAGAATCCAGCGCTCCAAAGCGTGTCTTATCGCTGAGATTACGCACTGGCATTATACCAAGCTAATAGTGCATGTAGGTCCTTTATGAATGAATTTCAAAATGCATCAAACACTTAAGAAGGATTTAGTCCTTCTCCGAAAAAATACTTAAGAATATGCAAATACGCGGGGAAGAATTAGGTTTAACAGATTTGACGAGCGCAAACAATGAGGGTGTTCTTTTCCCTGGCTGCCAGTGTCAATCAGAACCCCAGATTACCGTCCAGGGTTATCACAATGTGTAAAATGAAAAGAGACAATAAGACACTTTTAATTTATCACAGGGATATGACTATCAATACGCAGCTATTGTACCCACAAAATTGCTAAATACCTGGCGGAGAGGGGACATGAAGGTGCCAGGGTGGCTCACTGCTGCCCCCTGCTGCTCCCTTAAGGGCATATCACACACACACACACACACCTACTGAAACATAAGATTATAAATATGAAAATGCATTAAACATAAGTGAGCTGAAACTCTAAACTCCATTAGTAACAGACTAATATATTAACATTTGGTCATTTTGAGACAATCAACAGCCTTGTCAATGGATAATATACATTTTTGTTTTTAGTATATATAAATAAGAAGTTAAAGAAAATATACAAACGCACCGTTTTCAGTAATTGAAGCAAAGCTTAAATAAAATAAAATATAAATAGGCCTATAAGACAAAACTTAAACTTAAAAATTAGAAATGTTGCCCTGGCTGCTAACTGAAATAATTTGAAGTACTAAAATTGCTGAAACTGGAATAAAAATAAAGTAAATATAAATATGAAAAATAAACAAAAGCTAATAAAATAGTTAACAAAAAACTACTAAAAATAAAAGAAAACTAAAACGGAAAATATAAAAATAAAAGCTACTATAAATGTTTAATAAATAGTATATATGCGTATAAGCAATTAAATGTGTGTGCAATTAAATGTCTACATTGAAACTTTAAATACACACTCAAAATAGCAAGCCTAGAGCATTCATATACAGCATACAATGGTTTGCAATAATGGAAATGTTAGTTTGTTACCAAGATCATTTTAAGATTTTTGCCAAAGAAATGCCCAACTACAGTTGATATGTTTGATGATTTGTGAAAATACAACACGAATAACTGTAAAACAAGATATTCTGCAGTAATAAGCGATTAGAAACATTGCTCTTATGACGTCCATGGTGCCGTGACATGTTTGGATTGTCCACAGGCTTTCGGTCACGTTGTATCATGGACATGTTTGCCTTTGACCTGTGCTTAAATGTGTTTTGTTAACACAATGATAATCCAACGGCATAAGAATGGCAGACATGATACTTCAATTGACGAAAATATTATTCAATATTTCCCATCTGCACGCGGTGTGTGTGTGTGTTCCTGTTAGAGAAGAACACCACCAGACCCCTGCAGGCTATCACACCTAAAGTGAACCTCAAACTTCCTTTGACTGACATTTCCAGGAAGCGTGAGGAAGAAAGGGGTGCGACCGGGAGCTTCATTCACTTTAGGGTGTGTATGTGTGTGGTGTGTTTAGGCGGGTGGCAGTCCCAGCTGTCCCAGTATTGATCCACAGCTGGTGCTAATATGGGGGGTGGGGGTCAGGGCTGTGGGGTTTCCTTCCCAACACACACACAAATATAATACAAAGTAGAGGAAGAAGTAGAGATTTCACAATTCTATGTTATGATTATATTAGTACTTCTACTTTTTGACTGATTCATTCTGAAGAACAGGCTCATTGAACCAGTTCTTGGCTCCCAACCCGAGTTGATCCCAGAGGGGATCAGAAAATGTAGCTCTATAAAAAAAGAAGTATCAACATTGAGGGTGTTTGTCAAAGAAATGGGCCACAATAGGCTTTTCCATCAATAAGTGCCAGTTGCGTGTTTCTGCATGAATGCAGAGCTGAATCTAAATATATAAAAGAACAGACAAAGAGCGAAAAAGAGTGAGAGAACGGATGACACATTTTCAGCTGGCATCACCCAGGGCCTATTTCTGTCTGTCATCAGTCATCTGTTGTGATTCAAATGTGATTTCCCCAAACTGTCATTGAGTGGCGCTCACACTCACACATACAGATTAGGGGAAGTGTCATTATTTGTGGGAATTGTCTATTGAGGGTAGGGCCGGTGGCTGGGGGATTGCCATTGTTCCAGCTGAACATAAAAGACGAGCAAAGCCAACAGACCAAGACTTATGGAAATCGAAAATAATACCAGCCACCAAAATAATAAAAGAGCCCAAAACAATAACAGCCTATTGTAAAAGAGAGGAAGAGAAGATGCCAGCTTAATACCTTCAGAGAGAGACAGACAGAGAGAAAAATGACAAAAAGCTGTGTTCAAATACTGGAGATGTTGTTTCCGCAGCGTACCCACGCTGGGACACCGCCTGGTGCATATGAGCACACAAAAAATAATAACAATAGACAACAGAAAATAGATATCTCTCCACAACCCACCAAGCCCGTGACCTACAGTCTCTTTCAGGCTCTCCGTTGAAGGACAAGCATCCGCTGCCAAAATGACCCTTAATACAGACATCACATACAACAGGCCTGTGAAAGATCAGAAAATTCATTTTAAGAGGTTCAAAAACACGTTAAACCAGCTCAAAAATCTCAAAAATTCCAGATGGTCCGGCACTTGGCCAAAGTTTAAAAAAAAAATTTGAAAAAGAAAAATTCACTTGCTTATTTCTGCTTTATTGGTATGACAACATTACATTTGTATTTGCAAAGCAAATGGAGTAAATAGGCAATTCAAATAAAGCACAAGTAAAATAAAAACGAAATAAAACGTAATAAAATAATTAAAAAAATAATAGTTTTTGGTACACGCTATATAATGTGGCCCCAAGTATAATACTTTTTTTCCTTCACTTCTGGCTCCATTCATCCCTCTTTCATCCTCTCAGTTATCAAATTTGGCCCAAAGACAATACTACTCCGTAAACCCCAACACTGCAGCATTCCAGCACACACACAAAATGTACCAAAAAGATAGGTAAGAACACACACCAGAGAGACAGATTTATTGGATTAACACCCAACATCCCATTTTAAAGATGCCACATCATCAGTTTCCACCTCAAATGACCACACACACACACACACACAATTATATCGACAGCACTAACCTAAATTAATGCTCAGTGAGTCCATCACATCCATAAAGGAGACTGGGTGGAAAAATGCTGAGTGTGTGTCTGTCATAATCAGTAATTCAATGTACATAACTTGTAGACCTTATTCCATAAACTAGCCACTGGCTAAATCTATTTTAGATCAGATAAGGCATTTAACTGCCATAACATTGACACAACAACTCTAAAGCCAGTGACAGTTAAGTGTACAGCGGACTAATCATGACCAGCTGAGTTAGCTAGACTTAGGTTTTGTTCAACATACATTATTCAGAGGCGTTTAATGATCAGTCTGATGGCATCTGTAGATCGAGGATGTGGTAAGTGTAAGAGCTTCTGTCATGCTGTCATAAAGCAGGTTCTATGGCGGTGTCATCCTGCAGGCTTTGAGGGTTGTATCGGTGTTGGCTCTCGAGTTTTAAGCCGTTTAAGACTGACATAATAGGTCTAATCCATCACACAGAGTCTATGGTTTAAAAAGAGTTTAAGCGACAGAAGATACTTTGTGTCTTCACCTGTCTGAATCAAATTGTGCTCAAACAGACAGTTAATTAAAAAGATGTCATCCCACCATTTTTTTGTTTTTTTTTTGTTTTTTACATTTACACTTCTGTTCAAAATTTTGGGGTCAATGCTTTCAAAAGAATTCTCGTATGCTAACCAAAACTGCATTTATTTGATAAAAAATACAGTAAAACAGGAATATTGTAAAATATTATTGTGGTTTGAAATTTTTACTTTAACGTATTTAAAAAAAAGAAAATACATTTATTTATCATTAAAGGAGCATCATTACTCCAGTCTTCAGTGTCACATGATCCTTCAGAAATCATTCTAATATTCTTATTTGCTGCTCAAACATTTCTTATTAATGTGGAAAGCAGTGATGTTTAATATTTTTGTGAAAACCATGATTTTTTTTTTTCAGGATTCTTTGATTAATAGAAAGTTCAAAAGAACAGAATTTATTTGAAATGTAAATCTTTTTAGTAACAATCTAAAATTTCTGTACATTTATAATCAACGTATTGCATTCTTTCTGAATAAAAGTATCAATTTCTTTTAAAAAAACCCAGTAGTGTATATATTAGTATGCAAATCCTAAAATGAGCCACTAATGTGACAATTGCTCATATTTTCATTATTTTATGCTATTTCAGAATACATTACAAACAGCCATATTCATACAGTATGAAAGATTTCAGGTTCGCTCCCTTTCTGTTTTTCTTTTTCCATTTTCAGAAGTCAATACAAGACATTGGATGAGCGCTGCGTTTGTATTTCCCGTAAGTGTTTCTCAAGGCAAACGACAGTGTGATTGTTCCACGGCTCTAATTCGCTTTATCGTGTTTGTCGTCCGTTTTTCATGAACCAAAACTAGCAAAGCAAAACAAAAACAGACAGATGAAGTAATGCTTGCTAAAGACAAATAAAAACAGAGGGATTAGAACAGTGTGTGTGCACATGTCCAATTAACACTTTAAAAACTATTTTCAATTGAATCGACCGAAACATTCCAGGGCTAAGAGTCAAACGCAAACGTTCAAAACACTCCAGTGCTTTATCCCAACAAGACCAGACTATATTTGAGAAAATATGGATGTTTCTAAGAGAAAGAGATCTAGATTGTTAGACCACATTAATATCATGTTTACAGTGTTCAGATCACTGAATCTAATAATAATAATTCCACTGATATCGAACTACTGGTAATATGTAACGTAGGTGATGGTACTGTAAGTGCGGTTGGAGAAAGCAATCTGGAGGAAGAGAGAGAGGGAACACCTGGGTCAAGCTTTTGGATAAATATTTGGCTTTGAGGAATATTTTTCAGAGCCACAAAGATCTGTCTCCATCAGCAGGCACCATCTTAAGAAGAAACAGAAAAATAAATACGGCAGAGATGCGGGGAAAGAGATAGAGAGGGAGGGACAGGCACAGAATGGAGAGAGATAAAAAGAAATGCGGAGGCAGGCAGGTGAGGAAGGATGGACAACGGTCTTAAAAAAGAGAGAAAGAAAAACAGATGACAAAAAAAGAATGAAGGACCAGTGACACATACAAAGACAAACATTTAAGAAGTGTGTGTGTGCGCGCTCATCTGATGTTACAGCTCTAAGCCCAAATAATAACAAAGCAGTACAGAAATGCAGCAGACATCACACACACACAGACACACACACACACAGTGCCCTGAAAGAGTCTGTGTGCAGCAGTGTGACCTCAGAGCTGAGAAACAGATTAACACACACGTGTGCATGTTTATTCCTGCTTCCATCTCACAGTAGAGGGGCAAAACAAAGAGTGTTTCTGTTTTGGATATCTCTGCTTGTGTACGTGTATGAGCTGGGCTTAAAGTCGACTGTGACCTTGCCTTACATCTGATCTCCAACCCTGTTAAGAATCCTGTTAATCTGTCTGTCAAACACACACACATACAGTCACACATCCAAAATTACCTTTTTCACACCTGCCGACGGCAAGTCAATTGAAAACCTTTACCAGTCATGCATATTTTTTTCTTGTCATAAAACTATTGCGCATTATTTTTATATTTTATATAATTTTATATATTACTTAATAGCAAACAAAATGTAATTTGGAGTCTCCAACACAATCATTCAAAAGATTGGAGTAATACTTTTATTCAGCAAGGATACCACTAGGTGTCAAAAGTGACATTAAAGATGCTTCAAAAGATTTATATTTCAAATAAATGTTGTCCATTTCAACTTTGTTCAAAGAATCCAGAAAGAAAAAAAGTTTTCCACAAAAGTATTAAGCAGTACAAGCAGACAATGTGTCTTTAGCACTAGTTTATCGCACTGAACTAGGGATGTCAAAATAGTTGATTTTGTTTTAGTATAGTAGATTCAACTATTTTTTACAATAGTTGAATTGACAAATATTCAAATTATATTTCAATTTAAAAGGCATAATATCAATTATGGGAAAAAAAATTTTTGGCTTGTCTCCTGAGGCCGTAAAAGTATTCAAGGAGCAAAATATTAACGCACCGCATTAAATTGTTTATTCAAAGCAATGAAATAACATGACTGTCTGTACGCGCGTGAAATTTAAACTAATGTTTACAAATCAAATATATTTGTGTAAATTGCATTATGAACGCACAGTACTTGCAACGATCACACAGTACTTTTTGCATTTAAAACAATGAGCTGCAGTCGAATGGGGGAAAAAAATTTTTTTTAAAGTTGAAATTCTTTTAACTTTACATGGCTTTCTAAACATGAGACTCTCTTGTGCGAGGTGCAAGTGCAATGGTGAAAGATGTCCATCCATCATGGTTTGAAAACAATGGAAAAAACAGTGCATAAAATGCGTTCAGTGTGAACGGCTTGGTTACCGTTTCGACGATACTTCTATTATAATAATAGTTAACAGAATTGCCTTTTTTACCGTATTTCTGATCAAAAAAATGCAACTTGGTGAGAGTAAGAGACTTGCATCTTAACGACCCCAAACATTTGAATGGTAGTGTATTAAATAGAAAAATATGAAAATATAACCTGCACACAGAAACTTTCAGAGCACTTGTGCTACACACACACATACGCACAGTAATCTGTATACATATACACACGTACCGTGAAACGGTAGATCAATATCTGCACCCAATGCTGTCAGTATCGCTGTAGGTTGTTCATATTGCATAAACAAAGTTTGTTTTACTCTGAACCAACAAGAAACCAGCAGATTGTTTTTAAAGGTCCAGATGAACGTTGGTGTTGAGTGACATGCTTTGACTGATGGTCACTTAATCCATGGAAAACTTTACAAATCATAATAAGTTGATTAGCAAACTTCTTATTGTAGTTGAAGACACAATAACCTAAAAGTATCTTTGCTAGGGATGCATCGAAAACATTTATTCAAAAACGCAATAAAATATCATTTTCCACTTTTATCTGAAATGGAAAATATTAATAAAACCATTTAACATTACAATTTAGCATCGCAATTTTTACATTTACATTACTTTTTCCATAATTTAATAGGTCTACTCATTTAAAATAAATCGAATTATCTAATAACACTGTTAAAAGTAAATGTCCATTTTTATACAGTACATTATAATTGTGATTCCTGAATTTAGTTTGAAACGCATTGTTTTAGTTTTTAGCATTTTTGATTCTTAATTTATATAGAAAATATAGTACAGAATTTTAATATCCATTATCAGCCACAACATAAAAATAATTATCGGTGCATCCCTTAATTTGACCAAAATGAAAATCAAACTCAGACTTAAAACTGCAGACCATCTTGAACATATTTTAATAATAATAATAATAATTCACTGAAATCCTCCATAAGGTTGCACAGGTTAATATTCCATTTGAAGTGAAATCTGTGTGCGTCTGACTCGCTGATCTGACAAAAGTACACAAAGCGAAGCAGCAATAAAAGTTGAGAGCCAGTTACATTCAGTTGAGATTAATCCCTGAAGAGACACACACAAACTTTTCTATTTCATTCTCCACACCAGCTTTGCTCAGCATGCCTGGCTGGGTGGCTGAATTATTCTGTGTGGTCTCCAGAGAAGAGCGGGACCAGGGGCAGCGTGTGGACCAGTAGCCCACGTAATGTGCTCCTGCCGCAGGCCAAGCCCGTGGTGAGGACCCCTGGGCAAAGGAGAACTGAGGTGAAAATGATTTGAAATGTTTTGGACATTTAAAGTGGCCACAAAAGGCAGCAGATCATCAGAAAAAGACAGACATAAAGACAGAAATACAGAAAGAACTGGTCTGGAATTTGGCAAATTCTCTTACCCTAAACACAAAAAAAGCTAAACTGTGTATTTGTTTTAAAGTGGCAGTCCCCTTAAGACTTGAACTTGAAGATCAAGCTTCAGAACTACAGACAAGGGCACTGTTTGAACAACAGGAAGTGATCAATTCTTCTTCGACAAATCTGTCTATCTGGTTTTATCTTAGAATCTATAAATTTGCCACTTTTTTTATCTTTCCTCTTACTCCTTTACTATATCTAATCTATTTCAAGAATCCAGGACTTGTGAACTTATTGTGAAACTATTTTCAGACAATCACACGCTGCCCTCTAGTGGCTGGAGGAGGAAATGAGCAAGAAATAGTTCACCAAAAATGACAATACTGACATTATTAACTCAGTTTTTTCAAATGGAACAAACAATGACTGAGGAATTTTAAACTCTTTTTCCATACTGCAATGGTTGACAAAGTAAATGATGACAGAACATTGGGTGAATTATTATTTGTACAGCTCTGATTTTCCATTTTTCCATTATGCACTTTAAAGGAAACATCACAGATTAGTCCAGGACTGTGTTCTCACTAGTCTGAACTTTTGAGAAGAAACACGACTCCAGTGGAAAAACAAATGGTAAACAACAAATACAGAAGTAATGCAGAAACTAAGACACAACTCTGCAGTTTTAAACCGAGAGGGAACCAGAACACAAGACTCTGATATGAAGAAAGACTGAAAATGGCTAGAAATGCTGCCACTGTTTTCTCTCAGACACACACACACACACACACACACACACACACACACAGAGAAATGTGGTGCCAAATAGAGCAGCTCAAGGAGCTTTGATGTCGGCCTCTCTTGGAATGCTCTTTTCTTTTCCCGCCTTTATACTCCTCTCTTTCTATCCCTCTCTCACTCTTTCTTCTGTTTTCCTCCAAGTTTCTCATAGCAGGCAGGAGCGCAGGGTAGAATGAACCAGTGTGCAGAATTTAAAAAATGTCCAAAACAGGTTTTTGGATTGTCAATTATAACGATTCACAACTTTATTTAAAAAAAAAAAAAAAAAAATCACAATTGTTTCAAACATATTTCTGATGAAAATAAATATCGTATTTTATGCTGATACACCTTTTATATGTTTGAAAAAAGAAACTCGAAATGTTTGAAATGTGGTTAAGTAACTAACTTCAAGTTAGTGTTGAGGTGTGCGTGCGTGTGTGAGGAACGAGAGTTTGTGGCCAGTGTTTATGTTTGTTTTTGGAAGGAGGAATTTGAGGGATTTTGTGGGAGCCTGGTGTGTGTGGATCTCTTCTCGTCTCATTGCTGGTGTCAGATGACAGGCATGTCTTTGATCAGTCTGTTATTAGTGAGGTGTGTATGGACAGGAGGAATTCAGATCTCATGCTTTGTGTTCCCACCCTCCTTTCCCACCACTCTAACCCAAATACACAGGAATACCATACCATCCATTCATTTTACATCGCACACAGAGAACTGCATAAGTGTTTATGCTGATTAAGAGACATTAATGAGAGCTTGCCAGCGCTGGAGACACTTACATTGGACCGGTGATGTGACTTTATTATTGTGTGTGTCGATGTTTGCGTAAGTGTCTGCTGAGCAGACAGATGGATAGAGAGCCCTGTCTGGACTGGTGCCCATGTTTGTGGATCTAAACAACCTCTCTCTAAAGACACTCACACAGATGCCATGTTCAGAATGGAAAACCAGTGTAATATAAACTCTACAGAATACAAACAAATCCGTCTGCTCCAAAACGTAGTATGCTACATTGCTGGTATTGTTCAAAGTTTGGGGTTGGTAAAAAAAAAATTCAAATGTTTTAAAGAAGCATTTATTTGATAAAAAAAAATAATTCAATATAACCGTTTTCTATTTTAATATATTTTAAAAATGTAATTTATTCCTGTGATGCAAAACTGATTTTCAGCATCACATGTTCCTTCAGAAATCATTCTAATATGCTAATTTCTGATGCTCAAGAAACATTTCTTTTTATTATCAAAGAGGACAACGTTTATACTTTTTTTCAGGATTCTTCGATTAATAGAAAGTTCAAAAGAACAGCCTTTATTTAAAATGGAAATCTTTTGTAATATTATATAAATGTCTTTACTGTCAATGTTGATCAATTTAATGTGGCCTTGATGAATAAAAGCATTCATTTTGAAAAATACAAATGTTTGAATGGTAGTGTCCCTAATGACTAATATGTCATTCTGAACATGTGAGCATCAATTGTGTAATTGAAATAACTGTGTAATGAAACTGCAGGAGAGAAGTGAAGATAGATGAACATAAGAAGATACAGGAAACTTTTAGCTTGTTCTTCAGCAGCAAAAGAAAACAGTCTCTGCACACGACCACCAAACTCACAGTTCATGGTGTTTACTGATCCCGAATCAGAAGGCAAACGGCAAAATCATACAAAGATAACATTACTAAAATGTCCCGAATTATGTATCTATCTTTCAGAGCCCTGTGTCTGTATGTTTGAGGATAAAAAACACATGCAGAGATTCCAGTATTGTCTCCTTCAGTGTAAATTAAAGAGCAAAGAGCAGTGCAAAAGTAGTCTCATTTTAGTTTTTTCCCATTTCATGAAAGTATGGTCTGACAAGCCACAAGACAATTAGCCAACCAGATGCCAAGAACAGCAGTGTTTATGAACAGCAGTTGCATTGTAAACACATCTACACCAGCAGCATCAGTCTTGGACATCTAAAAGCATCCGAGACACAAATCAGTGTCAAGAAAAATGCTTCCAACAATCAACGGATTTTAAGCGCAAAACAGCTGCCAATTTTCTAGAAGGCAAAAGACACTTGACAGACAAAACATTACAGCAGACTGCTCTATAAACTTCTACTACGAGCTTCAATGCTTGCGGCAGCCAGATGTCAAGATTTTGAATTGCCCAATCATAGCTTTTACAGTGTTTTACTTGATCAAACAAGTAAGCTGGAGTTTAGCCATCTCCATTGAGATACTGTGCTTAAAACGAATGTGTCATTCAGTCAGTCTGTTCCTTCGCGAGCCGCTTGCGCTGTTCGCTGCGACTAAACCTGCGATCAAATCTTCTCTCAGTGATGAACTGTAATAAATCTAAACATGGATCTAGACTATATTGTTTGCAATTGTGGTTGCTGAATAAATGCACTTATGCAAAATAACTGCAGTTATTTTGGTTACTGAATAAACGCACTTATACTGTGTGGCAATACAAAATCTTTTTTGCTGTTGTTTTAATAGAAAAACTTTGTTGTGATTTGGAATTTTGGTATTACTATTAGGAATTTCACTTAATTATTGAGAAGTTTCTTGTTTTACCAGTTTATAATGTAGAGAGTATGTTAATTTACATGATAAATAGCCTATACTAAATCATTATATTAGATTATGTCAAATAAACCAGGCAAATGAGCTGACAATGTTAATTTGTGCTTATAATTCTGATGAAATCTAGATTGAAATCATTGATGAAAACTATACTCAAATGCTCAGATATTTAGTAACTAAAAAGAACATTTGACAAAGGTCTAAGACTAAATAAAAAAATAGCTGACAAAATGAACCCTAGTTCAGCTAAACTATAGAACCACTTGTCAATGATCTGTTAAATCTCAAACCACATGAACACTTGCAACAACTAGTGTACAATGGTGAGGAACCAACAAAGAACAAAATGATATGACACAAACATCTGCCTTAAGTCAGTCATTCTTCATCCAGAAACTGAAACTGTAACAGTAGTGTAATGACTCGGTTTGACCACTAGATGTCAGGCTGCACAAAGCAGAACTCACCAGAACCACAAGAGCGTTAAAAAAAGCACTCACATTTTCGATGACAAATGTCCACTCTTTGTCTTCAAACTCCTCTGCGTGGGGATCCTAAAAAAAAATTGTGGGGATTAATTTGATGGCATTAAAAAAATGAAAGTGGAAGCTCATTAAAGACGGTCTCAATATAATGTCTTTGGCAGCAGAGATATTTGGAAACTCCACAGATCAAATCCATCTCTACAGAACAAAACAAGATTTGCATTTCCATTCTTGTTATGTAAAACATATGAGGGATGCAGAGGCACTTTCATAAATGATTTATCCAAAGCTTTATCTGGTTGCATCAATAATATAATGACCAAAACAGTCAATTTTTGTCAAAGAGGATATAATGCCCATCAGTCTGTCTATCTATCAATAGCATACAATATCCAAATTTTGCATGCATACATATAAAGTATAGCAATATTTGAAAGATTACATACTATTCATATTATTTATTAATGCAGACTACATACATATATAAAATACAATTATTTAATGCTAATTTTGCCACTGGGAAACTGAACAGGTGAAAATGTATGAACTGAAATGTCAACTGAGTCAAGAGTGCTGTCATCTAAAATCCTCTGCGGTCAACATGAGGAACCCCAGATCTACAAACTGCTCTTTCTCTTTATGCGTCAAACAGATGCACTTCCTGTGTAGCTGCACCTGGGTTTAACAATCCAGGATGTACGGTCTCACTTCTCTCGTGCCAGATGGAAAAAATCTGCTGACCGGCATCTCAAAAAGACTAAAACACAGAGCACACGCTTCCTGCTGCCGTGTCAGTTTCTGCTGCACACACATTTGAGAAGGGAATTAAAACCTTGGACTATGGCAGTTAAATCAGTGTGGAATCAGTATGTCTAGACACCAGCAGACCTGCAGATCTCAACCAATCAGCTTCTGGGAAACAGCCAACTGCTACAACTGGCCCCTAAACGTCAAAGCCTACTTGGCCACTAAATGAGAGAGAGAGTGTGAGTGTGAGTGTGTGTGTGTGAGTGTGTGTGTGTGTGTGTGTGTGTGTGTGTGTGTGTGTGTGTGTGTGTGTGTGTGTGTGTGTGTGTGTGTGTGTGTGTGTGTACCTTAAATAGGGTGACCGTGATCTCTATGTTCTCTGGAACCGGCCACACCACCACTCCTCTATAGGGGTTTTTGATGCCAGGCTGCCAGCTATGAGACTGAGAACAAAATAAGTTACATTACATGATACACAAGACTTAAAAAAATATACCGTTAGTTTTTATACAATAATCTAGCTAGTCATTGTTATGTAAACACTGCAAACAATTATTTCTTACTCAGTATTTTTGTCTTTTTCCAGCTTTGAAAAACAAAACAT
The DNA here is from genome assembly GCF_051911475.1 of Siphateles boraxobius. Classification (NCBI taxonomy): domain Eukaryota; kingdom Metazoa; phylum Chordata; class Actinopteri; order Cypriniformes; family Leuciscidae; genus Siphateles; species Siphateles boraxobius. The sequence continues at coordinate 29,309,369 of NW_027508833.1, read as the reverse complement.
TTTCTTACCCCACTGGCAGATATTTTTTCTTGTTTTACGCATGAAGCATGAAAACAAAAGTTAAAATCTTGAGCCATTTTGCTTCTCAAGTAAATGCATCTTGATTTAAGAATATTTAGATATTTCTAATTGAAAACAAGACAAAAACACCTAGTAAGGAAATCATTTTTTGCAGTGAAGTTGGAGATCTGCATACATAAGTTGTCACAAAAAACTTAAATGGTTCATTAAGGTGATGCGTGTCATTTTTGAGCCAATATCAGGACCAAACGGAATTGTGGCGTCCCGAGCTCACATTAGCTCAATTATTATGTACATTTATACGTGCGTAGCGTACATTAAAATTTCAAGCCAAACTAAACCCATAATGTCAGAGTCTGACTACTCTTACTCTACTAGTCTTTGTTTAGCCAGATTTACAGATCTAGGAAATATGATTGTGGCTCAACATTGTCCAGCAAGTATACCAATTGGGCTACAAATGTCTTTAAGAGGCGATGTGTATTTAATCCTTCAAATTTGATTCATTGTGATTATGTGTACTTGTACTGAAAAATGAAGACTTATGTAACTTAAAGCAAAAACCTGCTATTTAACTACACGTAAAAGTCATTGTTAGTTTGAATTTGAAACAGCATTTTTATTAAATTACCCACCTTGGAAGATTTCCTTCGGCTCCTCCGAGTCCAGACAACAACTAGCTTATCTGGTTGCCTAAAAAAAGACAAAACACAAAAATTAAACAACTAGTGCTAAAAAGCTAATAAACAAACACAATAACTAACTGAAACACTACCAGGACTTCGGATTTCATCTCTACTGTGCACAAACTAAGAACAAGATAAAATGAGAAATAAAAGAGGAAGATGCTGACCAGCCTTCTCAGGAAAGAGTTCAAAGTTAAAATGATGCTGCAAATCAAATCATACCCATATAACACACAACCTAACCCAGCAGTACACTAACTCGCTGCTTTTTTGATGCAAGTGTGTGTGCACAAGATGCATGTGTTAATGGAATACAGGTGGCAAGGCCTCTACTACAGGAAACACATTATATGCTAAATTCATCCCTCACGCTAAAGTACAAAATACACCTTACTGTACAACATTCATAATACACAAAGTGAATGACAACCCTCACGGACACACCGACAGGTTTAAAGATAAACGGACTGTTAGATCTGAAGGACAAAAAGGTTTTGGTACATCTAAGCAGAACTGAGAGAGAGAGAGAATCACACACACACAGACACAGACACAGACAAGATCCAGGACTCATGAGTTTGAATTGGATTACCAGCAGTAAGAGGCTTGACCGCAATCTGACAGGTGTGTTCTTGTCCTGTGTGTGTCTCATTTTAAGAAACATCACTGTCCTCATCATGGAGCAGACAGGATCTAAAGTAACCCCTGATGCATATCTGGATTATTCTAGATTAATATACGGATCAGTTTACCAGGAAGAGAGAAATGGCAGTGCTCTCCAAAAAGGATTTTCCGTGGAGATTGAAAATCACCACTGACAGCATGTAAACCAATGACTAGATTTAAACGGTGTCCAGGAAACCAACGAGAGAGCATCACAGAGAAACCATGCACAGACGCTCCATTGTGTCTCTACATTTCTAGAAGACACACACGCTCCCTCCTGCCCTACGGCAGCATGCTGTGTGTGACATGGAGCATTGAAGACAATCTGCTTTCGGTCATCTCTCACTCGGAAAGAGTTTTGCTATTTCAATTTAACCTACTTTTCCATCACTACTTTCAGTACGTGTGTGTAGGGCTGCACAATATACCGAAATATAGCATATATATATATATATATATATATATCGCGATATGCATATCGCAACGGCTTGCAATAACTGGGGTCACGAACAAAAGACAAAGAGAAAATCACTCACTGCTCTTGGCTGAATAACCTTTGTAGCTTTAATAACTATCGGTAAATTTAATTCATACAGTGAAAACTAAGCAGTGTTTTATTTTTACATTTGATTATTCAGTTTCTTTTGTTAAATAATCCTAATGGAGGATAACCTGAAACCCTAAACCCTGTGGTTTACGGTGCTGTTAAAATAACACTTCTTATACTACAGTTAAACACTGCTGTTCACTTTCAGAAGTTGTAGGGATGTTTTCTTGTCACAAAAAGAATGTGAAACACGTACGTAGGTTATATAATGTTAAATCTATTTTTAAGATAATTTAAGTTTATTTTCCACACTTTAAGCATTATCGTACCGCATTATGTAATGAGTTATAGCATATCGCATTTTTCTTCAATATCGTGCAGCCCTACTTGTGTGCTTCCTCTAGGCTATTGACATGCTCCACTGCAGGCCTTGATGCACATGATCTTATCAGAAAGTTTTTCATTATGGCATGATGTTTACTCTTATGGATGGTTGGGTCACAATGAATTTTTTTTCCTTGATTTAAAACTTTTATTCAACAAGCATACATAAATTGAGCAAAAGTGACAGTAAAGTCATTTATAATGTTACAAAAAAAAACTATTTAAAATAAATGTGGTTCTCTTCAACTATGTTCAAAGAATCCTGAATAAATGCATCATGGTTTCACAAAACTATTAAGTAGTACATCAATAATAAATGCAATCAATCTTGAATTGAGCAACAAATCAGCTAATTAGAAATATTTCTGAAGGATCATGTGACACTGAAGACTGGAGTAATGATGAAATTTAGCTTTGCCTTCATAGGAATAACATTTGACTTAATATATTCAGAATATATTTGTTTCTATAAACAGAAAACAGTCATTTTAAAAAGAAATAAAATGTCATATTAGTTTTTAGTGTATTTTTTATCAAATGAGACTTAAAGGGTAACTATGCAGTTTTTTTTTGCTTAACTCAACAGCTTCGGATTCATTGGAATGGTTATATGACTTTTTCGGGTTGAATGGTGGTCGTCTTGCGTCTCTAATTTTCATCGCTTTTGGATGTTTCCATCTCTTTTCTTACTAGTCATAATAATTTCTTTCCTACAATAATCAATGTTTATAAGTGAATAAAAGCCTAAATTTAATCTATTCATCATATAAAGCGATTGTCTCTGCAGAAAATTTTAAATAAAGTTAATTCATAATTCAAATAAAGCTCAATACATATGGATTAGTTTTACAATCTCTTTATTAACTTTTTGAAGTGTCAAAATGTCAGTTGCGTAGCTGTCAACAGAGGGACAGAAATCAGATTTCATCAAAAATATCTTCATTTGTGTTCCGAAGATAAACGAAAGTCTCACAGGTTTGAAATGACACGAGGGTGAGTAATTAATGACAGAATTTGTATTTTTTGGTGAACTATCCCTTTAATAAACCTGTAGCCTTATATAGCACACCCAGTCCAGACTGGCCATCTACTACATATTGTACACCGAAATAGCAAACTCTGAATGAAAAATCAGTTTCAATTTGATTGGCTAGCTTTACGTCAAAGGTTAGAACCAGAGGCCAGTCCGGTATGTTTCCTCAGACAACTTCTGGAATGCACTATCACTATGCACTATCTGAAACTTAAACGCATGCAACACATGTTCACCAGGACTTCACAGTTTTAATATTGTTTAAATGTGTTTCCTGCTAAAATCCCACCAGCAACCAGCCAAAAACAGAAAGAACCACACATGTACCTCGTTTCGTGGTTCATTTCATTTCTGCACTCTGTGCTCCCCAAGGCACAGTTTATTTCTCAGACCCATTACTACAGACCCTTTAAGTCAGCCAGTTCTTTTAGCTCTGATTTGTGGCTTCAGGTCATGCATCTCTAGATACATTAAGATTGACTCTACCTGACAAAACCATTCTTTTGATGGTGCTTTCAAGATCCATCTTAACTACTGCCCTCTACAAAAACTCTAAAGTGAAACTGCTCAAGTTTCCATCACTGGCATGCTATGTAGATCTTGCACCTGCATGGCCGGTGTCTGCTGATAGAAACCTGTCAACATCTAAGGTGAGAGGACTGGAGCCAAGACTGTCAAACCAGGAGTTTAAAATCGATAGCCAGGAGGTCTATAAATGTTCACACCTTTTATTACTATAAGAACTCTATAAGACTTCCAAACATATGTTATGTACTTTGAAGAAATACTTTGAGTCAAAAGTGAAGCAGTGAACAAGGCTAAAACACCTCTGGCTTATTGATTGTAATTTAAAGCTTTTTGCTTTGCTGCTTTAGCTATAGTCTGTGAAAAAAATTCTTCATGCCATAATATAACTTGACTGTAACTCTACACCCTTGCTTCATTTAATATATATGCGGTTACACGAATATGCAAATGAGCCCCGTCTGGATAACCTGGCTTCTCTTGAGATGGCATTTGTGACGTAGAGAA